>NC_066524.1:5545511-5738011 GCF_024679095.1 Eriocheir sinensis | reverse complement strand
TTTCTAGACTGACACTCTGTACGAGTTGTATTAATATGTACAGAGTGTCGTTCTAGAAACAGCGAGGATGGTGGTACTGTTTGTCTGATTCAGTCTTCCAGTAACTATATACTCTTAATGTGTTAAAAAGCTTTGTGAGACTGTACAAGGCTACGCTTACTGGTCTGAACATGCGTAGTTCACGAGAAACCAGTGTTTGTAAACAAAAGCGCCAGCTTTTGACGATGGGACACCAAATAACACAACACCGGGTGCCTTCAATACCATGGCATGCTCACACACGAATATGGAATATCAAATTTGAGGCAGTGAATAATCATTTTTTGGGCAAAGTTAAATGATTTTTCTCTTTGATATATTGATTTTTGAGTCTAACATTAAAAAATAACCTAGTCTTTTAATATTGATGATCTAAGTATGAAATCTCTTCACCGAAGATATTTCATACCCCGAAGTTTTTTCATACAACACCGGGCGCCTGGGCCACGCATGCGCAGTAGGGAGGAGACAACGTTTGTTTTCTGAGAGGCGGAAAAATGTAGGGATTATCGCTAGTTTGGTTACAAAAGTATCGAAGATACCGATATATATTTAAATAAGTAGCGGATGGCCGATAACCAGATTTTGTTATCAGCGATAAAGTATCGCGATAACTTATCGCGATAACGCCCAGCTATGCATCTGGGGGCATGCCAATGCCACTCCTGCCCTTCCATCTCTCGGAGACTGGGGTTGGACAGATCCACCAGAATGGAAACCACTGTGGACTACCCTTCTTGAGGCCAGTGTTTCCTCTCGAGAGCTGCTATGCTGTGGATGCAAAAAAGGCTGCAGATGTCGCTGCAAGTGTAACAAGGCAGCCTTGAGGTGTACTGCTCTCTGTCAGTGTGGGGGTGACTGCGAAACCTAGCCAGTAACACTTGCTTGTGATGAATGCACTTCTGAACGTGCAGAAGTTTGAATTTTTTTGGTGTAATATTGTTTTTAACAATGACACGTTGAGGTGAACAACTGTGTTAGTACATAACTTACTTTCATAATGAATATTTCATAAAGAAAGCGTTTTATTCACTTAAACATGTTATGCTGAAGAAATGACCCTGACTTAAATCATATATATGTTTTACTGGCGGTCATATTATAAAATGGCTGCCGTTGACTTCCTGGGCAGAGTTTGAGATGGCCCCATATCTGAAAATCTTCATAAGGGTCTAGTCTAACTTTCTGCCAAATGTCATGCTTTTAACCCAATTTGAACATTTCTTTCACCTATGCACCTGACTGAATCAATCAATCAATCCCCAACAAATGGGCCTTGGTGGACTGAGTTGTTTTCACACATCGCAGAGGTTGGGACGTGTTGAAAACCTCTTTATATAGAATTTGTGCTTAGTTAAATGTCCCGTTGTACACCACAGTTCTTTTGCTGTAATGTGTTGACTGGAAGCCACCCACACTCTCTCCCGTAACCTTGTAACACTGCTGAGTGCTTGAGGGAGTGCTGGCGACAAACTGTTTCCACAGTTAGGGTAAAGATTTGGCGGCCCAGGTACGTCAAACTTTGGCGCTGTTTGTCTCATCGCCAGCTAATTTTTTTTTTAGAGTTATAGGACATTCACGAGGCATATTAATCAAGTAAGATGGTATATACATACATAATAATTATCAGTTTGGCCTACATACTTTCATATTATACATGGAAAATATAAACAGGGGTCCATGAACCTCTAGTTGGGAACCATTGCTCTAGAGAGAGTTTCGTTGCAGTTCGATTGATAGGTGTTTATTGAGATGACATGTTGGTTGTCTATTGTCACTCGGCAATATCTTAAAATTGTCAACTTGTAGCCGTGGGCGGGAGTTGAACCCAGGTCACCAGCGATCATCACCAATGAGGATGCAGACCACACAGCCACTGCTGTGTGTGTGTGTGTGTGTGTGTGTGTGTGTGTGTGTGTGTGTGTGTGTGTGTGTGGTCATATTTTTCAACAAGAAAAAAGGCAATCAAAGGCAAATAAATATAAGGAAGAAAAACACACACACACACAAAAAGATTCTCTCTCTCTCTCTCTCTCTCTCTCTCTGTGTGTAAAAGATCAAACGACGAAGAAATAAAAAAGAGAGCAAAACAGACAGACAGACATTCAGTCAGACAAAAAGACAGACAGAGGGGAGGAATAATTTATTAATGACCCTTATGTGAGCGATCACTTGCCTAGCTGGAGGTCCATAAGAGTGACCATGCCGGACATGAAAATGGTGAGGAAGAAACAAAGTGTCACCAATCTTATCTTCTGCCGCTGAGTTTACCGTGCAGGGTTTTTTTTTTTTTTTTGGTTACTGATCAGAAAGTCATCAGCAATAATTGTTATACAGTTAAAGTACTTATAAAATCTGTATTTAGAAAAGAATCAGTGAAATATTGAGGGGCTATAATATTTTAATTTCTTAAATAACTTACAGAATTTGGTTTAGTCATCAACAAGGAAGGTGGTTGGAAATCCTACATCTGGGTGCAGGAGCTCATATTAGTCGTCCTTTGGAATAAATTACAGTATAGTAGTAGTAATAGTAGTAGTAGAAAGTAGTAGTAGTAATAGAATTAGTATTAGTATTAGCATTAGTAGTAATTGTAGTAGTAGTAGTAGTAGTAGTAGTAGTAGTAGTAGTAGTAGTAGTAGAAGTAGTAGAAGTAGTAGTAGTAGTAGTAGTAGTAGTAGTAGAAGTAGTATAAGTAGTAGTAGTAGAAGAAATAGTAGTTGTTGTTGTTGTGATGTGTTGTTGTTGTAGTAGCAGTTGTAGTATTACTCTTTCAGTTAGCCGTTGGAGGGGTGGAGAAGCCTCAGTCACCCTAAAACACCATCGCCAGGGGTTCCCAAAAGCGAACCTCCACACAGCCTCACTTATCATTCTAAGTACTTCGCGCCAGGTTCCATCACCTTGTTCATGTCACAATTTTTATGAGTGGCTTTCTCACCTCGGGACCTTATGGGAACAACCCAAAGAGCAGGGACGACTTTTGGATAACTTGCCAAATGCCTCCTCCAACGCGTGTTGGCAAGGGCTTCCTCAATCCCTTTACCTACATATGCAGCATTGGTATTCTGGTTCCTGTGGCTCAGCTCTGATCACTGATACCAAGAACCTGAAATAATCAGCGTCGTAGAGGGAGAGGGCTGTTGGTGTTCCTGGTGCAAGAGTTACTGAGACCAACACGTCCTTTAGCCAACTCATTGGCAGAAATGGCAGAAACTACAGCCATTAAAAAAAAAGGGGTGTCACGGGCGGCTGGCGGCACTCGTCTGATATGGATTTGAGTTTGGCATAGAAAATCTTATTTTCAGTTTCACATGTGTAAGTAAGAGCGTATAAATCATTCAACAAGAGATGAAGCCCAGGGTGTATTTCAGCCCCACTCGCTCATCAACCAGAGTACCCAAGCCAACTGCATCCGATTGGCGTTAACAATCGGATGCAGTTGGTTTGACTTACCTATAACTACCTGCCTTTGAGAAGTACCGTTGGTCATACAAGAGCAGTTGTAGTTGTACCCCCTTATTCATCTCTCCACTGCCAGGCCTCTTCGGTTCAGGTGCCCACACGGAGTTAACATCGGGCTTCATCCTGTGAGGCGGCACCATAACCGCACCATCTCCAAAACACAAAAAGGGACAAGGAAGGCATTGACTTACGAAGTAAAGGTGCTTTTCCCAGCTGCACTCAAAGGAGGCAGATTGACCCGATGCAGCTCCTTCGAATAACCTGGAAGCAGGGATAAATAATGCCAAATTACATGCGGACTGCTAATGTGTTCCTATAGCTCCGAAATGTACCAAAGGGGGCTCTTCCATAGCACATCGCAGTCCGTTCACGAATGAAGCGCCAGTAAATCACGAAATGATAACCTTCCGACGCACGGCCAATATAAAGGGAAGATGAAGTCAACTCGTCATTCAGTAGGTTTCTGGTAACGTCTGTTCAAAGCAACGTCCCCTCTGACGCCCCACGGACTCTTAGACCTCCACTCTAATGTAAGGCACCATTGGAGCGATAACTCTCTCTCTCTGTTCTCCCTTTTTCCTTGGGTTTTCTTTTCTTCTTTTGTGTACATCCATTGTATTACTATATATGTTTTTGCTGTTTATCTCACCTAACCAAACTAAAAATTTTGTTAAATTCCTTGACAGTTTGAACTCTAAAGTGGAACACATCTTGACTAACTCTCTCTTCGCTAAAACCTCCTTCTTAGGAGATTTCAATGTTCACCACATACTTTGGCTTTCATCCTCCTTTATTGACCAGCCTGGTGAACAAACCTACCACTTTGCTCTCCTCAATAATTTTGTGCAGTTTGTTCATTATCCTACACGTATCCCCGACCGCCTTGGAGATACATGGAAACATGGAAACATGTAAATGCAGGCAACATACAGCCTATTGGCTCATTACGAGGTTGCACGCTTTGGTGAATTAATCTGCTCGACAGCTACTTGGGGACCCCTAATCCTTCAACTTTTTCTGGCAAACTGTTCTCTGCTTTGTGCTCCTACGATCACAGTCTTATTCCCGAATCTGTCCTATCACTCCTGAACAGCTTCAGGACCCACCGAAAAGGCGCTGTTTCTGGCATTCCGCGTCAACGCGATACGATGACCCGATGATGTACTTTTCCGATTTCCCGTAGAGTGATTATTGCTTCCAGGAAAGAGACCCCTCTGTGTATGTCCAGCTCACAATCCACTTACTTTCTCTATATTTCGTGCTAAAAAGCCTTGATTCAATCACCCTTGTTCTCGTGCTGTTAAAGATAGAGAAACGGCTCTGAGGGCCTTCGCACTCCTGCTAATCATGAGCTTTACATTTCTCCCGCGGAATTATGCCAAATTTATTTTCAGACTCACCAAAAGCTCTTTCGTCAATAGAAAATGCCAACATACTGCTTTCTCAAATAATTATTACAGGGACTTCTTTAGCTTAGTATAGCTTAGCCTTAGTGCTTGTGACATTGATTGTCATTCAGTTTTTGTAATAATAAAAAGTTAAAGTGACTCCTAATGCCACCCTACCGCTCACCTACCGCTTAATAACATATTCCAAGTCTTTCACAGTATGACCATGAGAAAGTTTTGATTTTCAAGATGTCGTCAAAGTTAGCCACCAAATCCTTAAAACGTCCGTTACTCTTTCATTATTCATCCTAGACAGGTAATTTTGGTGCTTAACCCAATGTTTTGGGGATCTAGGAATCCAGTTAGCATATCAGAATTATAGTGAAGTGGTTACATACTTACATAATCTAAGATGGAGAACCAATATAGCTACGAAATTATGAAAATGCCCATTACTCCTTCATTATTCATCCTAGACAAGTAATTTCTGTGTCTAACCCCATGGTTTGGGGATCTAGGAATCTATATAGCATGTTTTAATAAGTGAAGTGAATACAAAATTACAAAATCCAAGATGCCAGACCAATATGGCCGCTAAACTATGAAAATGCCAATGACTCCATCATTATTCATCCTTAGCAGGTTATTCCGGTAATCTAGGAAACTAGTTAGCATTTTAGCATACTGTACTGATTACTGGTAAAAAGTTATTACAATTCTCATAATATGTATTCCTGAAATGTGCCTTTGATCTGAACCCGGTTTACAAATAGTCATAGTCACACTTTTCCTCCTGCAATGGTTGATTATGTGGATTCTCACAGCTTTCGATTTGACATGGTCCACAAGCGGGAGTGCATGGTAGTCCATATCCTCTGCAACTACAACGTGTTCGGCAGGCTTTCTGACACAGCAGTTTTCTTCGTCATAACTGGCACAAACTGATTGTTCTCCAGTTTCCATCCCCAATCCACTGCAGTCATGTCACTCTCCTTTCCAGTCCACATCACGACCTGGTAATATACTCTAAAGCTATGATATTTAGTCGAGGACTTAGGAGGAAGACGTTCTGGGGTAACAAATGACTTGACGGAGACAATTTTCTCGATCAAAAGATTGTAGCGTAAAGAGGCAAGTGAATCAGTATTCTTGCCACCAAATAAACTGCCGTCGCCTTGCTCCCAAAGTCCTCTATGACACTGTTTGCTAGATTTGGGAGCAGAAATGCATTCGCACAAGTATGAACAGTCGATTCACCATTCAAAAGTTTCTGAAATGCTGACTTTTTGCCAACAATGAAAATGCGGGAAGTTGTGTCACATCCTGGGAAGGCGTGGATAAACAGCAACTGAGAACGCATATCATTACCAGGACTTGTTTCATCTCAATGATATTGTACACCTTAGAAACTGTGAACTTGTCCGAACGAAAATAGAGCCCCCTATTGTTTGCTTCAGCACAATAGAAGAATAAGAAAGTCTGTATCCTCCCCTATCAGGGTCGTGGGCTCATCTTGTGACGCCCTGACCGATACAAGTGATGTACCTGCACTGCAAGGACAATTTGTAAGGGAGCTACAACAGCACATGGTCAAACTGCCTGGACAACTGCATGTCCTATTCCTGCAACATTTCGTCTTGTCTCCTTTCCCACGAAAAGACCATTCTGCAGCGTATGCACAGTTTTAGGAACAAACGAAAGGCAGAATTAAGCTTGAGGGACTTTGCAATTGGATACTGATCTGTAAGGGATGGCACATTAGACTTGATATCACTTTTAATGAGTCGTGCAGCTGTTTCAGTTATCGCCTGTTTCTGTGATTTTTCGTCCTTTGCTTGTATGTTGAAATAAGATCTCAGTATCTGTGATGTCTTTTCCCTCATTGTCAATATATCATAAATGCCTTCTCCTCCAGCAAAGTGAATATTGTCCCCATACTGTTCTTTCAGGTTTCTTTTGAGGTTCTGATTTCCATATGGTTCAGAATCTGTATTTTTCAGAAATTCCTTATACTTTTTTCTCGAAATGTGAAATTGTCAATTGTTCTTCATCATTATGCCCAAGGGAAGAGCAAACATTAATGAATGCTTTGTTCCTGACCTTCATTTTTGGGCCGGCCTGACTTTCTGCGCTTTGCCTCTGGGACAAACTAGAATTGCAGAGGTATGCTAAGGCCAGACCGGAAATTATCACTGCAAGAGCGATGGTAAATACAGTCTGCAGCATTTAGATCATAGCCATAATATTCAATTCTGACTTTCAAAGTGAAGGCCCATTCATCTGAACGACTATCACAACACTCAAGAATGGTCTGCACAAACGGATTGGTCTTTACATAACTAAAGTTTGAACCTCTTGGTGTTGCCGTAGTTCCACAAAAAAGGCAATCCGTTTGGCTGTTGAAAAGATTGAATGATACTCTGGCACCACTCTCTTTGGTGGCTCAACATTCTTCGTTTTCTTATTTGCTATATCTTTTGGATTGATGCACCGCTTTCGACATGTTATGTGTACTTTTTCACCAGCTGAAACGACTACATCATCTCTTTGCACATTCGCACTGTTGATTCCATCGGCTCCCTTTTGACGAAGTTCAACCACATCAGAAACATCTAAGTCTTTACGGGAAATGGGGCAAGTCTCTTGTTTTACAGTGCTAGCACTCATGGTCAATACTGAAAAGATGCAACAGTGAAGTTCATTAGTAAATAAAGTCAGTAAATAAATAATAATGCACAGTCCCACAAAAAAAATGTATCTTGGATTTCACAATTATGTAATCATGTCACATTTTTAACAAGCCAAACAGGTTCCTAGGCCACCAACACATGGTCTTAGACAACGAAATTACTTGTTAAGGATGGATAATGAGAGAGTAATGGGCATTTTCATAATTTGGCGGCTATATTGGTTTGCAATCTTGGAGTTTGTATTTAGGTAATAACTTTACTATTTTCTAAATATGCTAATTGGGTACCTACTGTAGATCCGTAAACATGGGGTTATACAACAAAATCATTTGTGTAGGATGAATAATGAAGAAGTAATGGGTATTTTCATAGTTTGGTGGCCATTATTAGTCCGAGATCTTGGATTTTATAACTATGTAATCAGTTTACTATTATTTATATATGCTAATTGGATTCCTATATCCTAAAAACATGGAATTATACATCAAAATTACCTATCTAGGATGAATTATGAAGGAATAATGGGCATTGTTTTTAGGATTTGCAGGCTACTCGACGCCATCTTGAAAATTAGACCTTTCTCGTGGTCAGACTGTGGTAGACTTTTGATATGTTATTAAGCACACTTGATACTACAATAAACAGTTGAGAAACCTTTTGTAGCATTTTTTTTAGGGTAAGGTGTTTTATTTCATAAATGCAGCCATCTCCTACTGTGCGGGTCTAAACCCGGACTGCAAACTCTGCCGGAAGATCTGAGCGAGAAGGCTACTGGGTTAATGGAGCTTCGCCTTAGTAGGTGCGGGTTCATGCGTCAGGACCAGGCACCTTCCTGGTGTTCACACCTCTCAAGTGTTTTTTCCTCAGACTATCACAGTACCTAGTCCTGATGTGATAAGCTGGGGGAGGGAGGGGGACTGTCTGTCGGGTTCCTGGGTTCTCATCTAACCAAAATTGGAGTCAAGAGGTCAGCCTTTTTCCTGCAAGTATTTATCACCTCAGGACTAGGTAGTGTGGTAGACTGTGAGGAAAATACTCTTGAGAGGTGTGAACACCAGGAAGATGCCTGATCCTGACTGCATGAACCCGCACCTACTAAGGCGAAGCTCCAATAACCCACCAATTTTCTCGCTCAGATCTTCCGGCAGAGGCTGCAGTCCGGGCTTGGGCCTGCACAGTAGGAGGCCAGAATCACACCCGTACATGAGCCTTCTGAGGATTTAAGCTAAAGAGAGCATAGAAAATATCAATCTTAAAAATTTTAATAAGAGGCATAGTTGCCTGTCATTGTTGTAGAAGTAAACTGAAGCAGATCTGTTCAAGTTAACTAATGTATCCATGGTTTTCGCAGCTTGCAGGACACCACCTAGCCGCCGTGGCTAGGCTGGGACTGACGAGTAGGGAGTGGCGAGGCTGAAGTCATTCGTGTTGTCCATGTTGCCAAGACACAAAGTTTCAAACCGGAATTTGTTATATTTTATTTAATAAGAACGAACTAAAGCAAAAATGTCGATGAATATTAGTACGTGATACTTGAGGCAGAATTGGGCGTGGCCTTAGGTTGCCTTACCCAATACCCAACTAAGAGTGGGATATATTTTTGGACAATTATTTTTTATTGTGTTCGTTTGGAATCTGCAAATTATAAACTCAGTTCTAACATCGATACCTAGAAGGCAATTTTTCGGTATTTTTATAAGTGTTGAAAGTCGGGTCTCTCTTTTCTTTCGTATTTCTAGGTCGAGCCAAAACTTTTAGCTGTTAGACAGTTTGTTTAAATTAAAAAAAAAAACTTATTGTCCCAAACAGCGTGTTCAGCCACTTACCGCACGAAATGCCTGCAACACCTTACTCACAAAGTTACTAACTTTGGAACCTACGTAGTGCAGCTACTTAGCTTTGATTATTTTGTAGAGTTGTGTACTTCTATGATAAAAGAATGAAACTTACACTAGTTCTGGTATATGGCAACATAAACATTTCAAGATGTGGAGTCTTTTTACATCACCCGTCTGAGGGTCACTAGAGCTCAAGCATGTTTGGAAGCTTGAAAATCACATTTAGAGCAACGGAAAAGAATGCATTCAGCTCAATATCACTTGGTTGTTCATTAATGATATGTAATTATTCCTCATGGAAATACTTCTAGTTATGCCCCCCCGAAAAATAAATGGGTATGTTGCTATGCAAGTGTTGATCAACCAGTTGAACTGTTGTTAGACCATATATTTTTATGTCAATAATTACACAACCACAAGGCCTAAGCTCTTCACACTTTGTAGAAAGGTTGGTCTCCACCTGTAGATGAACCCCACTGATTTTGAGATTAGGTTGGTCAGAAGTCAAGATCACAGTGGCCACCACATGAAAATGGGCATAAGCGTCGTGCCAACAGCTCTTCTTGTTCTTCATATGTTTTTTGGTGTATGCGTATATTTACCAAATATGGAATGGGGGAATAATAAGTTATGGCTGTGTACGTGTTTTCTTTTGAAGACCACCGATATTTCTAAAAACATTATTTAATACTAAAAGAATAAATATAATTATATAAACATTTAGTTCAGGTCTATAACACACTATAATATCATTTATATTCATTCTTGGTAGTTTTGTGCAGATGCAATGGTGAGGCAAATGATAAATGCATTTCTTATTCAACTGAATACTATAATTTGATCAATGCCGCACTCAGCGTGTGTTAACTTTTATCATGGGCTGCACACATTGTTCCTAAGGTTAATGCTTGTAAGGTTCATATGGTCGCTTCAGAAAGGACTCTTTCATCCCTATGTGGAATCCGTCACACAGATCGTACCATGGAGGTTTGCTCTCGACCACATTCACTACGCTCGATGGTATGATGCCCAACAAGCCACCCTAGTGTACTAGCCGAGTTAAATTCGGGTAATTTTGTAGCGTCCAAGACTATCAAGACGATGTCAGCTATGACACTCAATCAATTGTGGTGCCTGGGGGCATACGGGGACTTTTCTCTTTTTATAACGTGTTGAACTGAAGTGAGGATGAACAGTGAAAAAATACTGCAAGAACTAGAACCCTGAGTAGCTGGGAGTTCACTAAATTTGTAGTGCTGCCACCACCCCAATGATCTGCTGATCGAATCAACAGCTCGATGGGGTGAAAAGATAAACTAACTTGAAACTAGACCCGAAACTAACACTCAACCACACAGGGCGCAATACCGAAAAATTCTTGGTAGCGTCGAATCAGTAAGATGGGAACACGCGAGTGGTTATTTCCAATGCGCTTTCCAACCAATCAATGCGTAATAAAACTAAAAGATTTTTTTTAAAGTAAAAGACTATAATTAGTACAACGAGGGGGGATTTACTTGGAAAAAAATTATATAATACTGCGAACACTGACATGTGGGGAAATTACAAAAGATGAATGCCTTAACCTCAGGACTAAAGATAATTAGACACACACAACAAGAGAACGCCTCGAGGGGGTCCTCCAGATACACTGGCGATCGGACTACATGCTGAAGGCAAAATCGAGGAGGGAGAGTAAGCTTCCGTGGGTCACTTATGGTACGGCAGGGATAAGTGAAAGGTCCATGAGGCTTAAGTAGATCCTTGTTGCTCAATCAATTACAGGAAGTGAACAGAAAGAGCGCGCCCTTCAGGTTATGCGGCTAGCTGGAGGTGGACTGAGAAAGGACGCCTGCTGGGTTGCCAGGAGTCCCTGCATACCCTAACATATTACATCACGAGTATTACAGGCATACATATTTCCCACGATACACCTCCCTCCCCTCTCATGCTCGTAGTAGTGGACTGTTTGTGCTGAAGCCTAACAGAGCGACGGGACACATAGGGTAGGTCAACACTTTGCGATTCACACTTGGGAAGGGAACCTTCAATATGGCACAGCACTGGGCGGAGAAACCGGAGGTTCCGCCAATACACTCGACCACTAGGGAGACACACGTAGTATCTACTGGACCTGCCGATGCCCATTATGATTCCGACCTTGTCCCATCGGTGAGATATCGGGTCCTGGATCGTGACGTGTTGACCAGTCTTCAACCTGGTAAGGGGTCGGGCATGCTAGTCGTATCGAGCTGTAGCCTCCTCGGCATGAGCAGCTGCACGGCGGTCACAGTCTTAAGCCTTGGCCCGCCACACCTTAGAAAACGACTGTGGGTGGACAAGACAAAACCGAAGTGGGCGTGCGTAGAGGATCTTGGCCGGTGAGCGTCCTGTGAGGTTGGGTGTGTTGCGGAGTTCTAATATCCCTCGATCGAACTCCTCACAGTCAGTATTGCCGGAGGGTGCTACCTTAAGGATGAGGTGTTTGATAGCTTTGACAGCAGCCTCGGCATGGCTATTAGACTGCAGGTAGTGTGGTGACGTTACCTCATGGCTAACTCCACATCGGTCGAAGAAGTTCCGGAACTCTTGGCTGGTGAATTAAGGGTCTCCATCAGTCCGTAGACGAAGTCCGTAGACTACCACAGGCCAACCTATCGGTTGCCGACGACCAAGGACTTTCCTGCCACGAAAAAAAAAAAGTCGGCCGACACAGACTCAAAGGGCCTTGTAGGGTTGTTGTCGTTCCTCATAGGTTCCTTCTTCTGGCTAGGTCTGGCATGGCTTACTGGCTTGACCTGTGTTGGCGATGTCAGAGTTGATCCCTGGCCGGAAGACGGTCCGACTCGCCCGACGTTTAGTCGCCTCAATACCCAGTGGCTGTCATCTAAGTGGGTCAGGGTGCGGCGGCACAGGGCGGTAGGAACCACAGTTCTAATGCCAATCAGGACTAGGTCGCCGTCAGCGTAGAGTTCATCCCTTGATTTCCAGTACGGGAGTATGAAGCTGTGGAGGTCGTAGCAATTTGCAGGAAATCCTGAAGTCACGCAGTTGAGCAGACGGACGTAGGCAGGGTCGGCTCTTGCTGCTGCTCTGAGTTCCTCGAGGATCTTGTCATCATCCTCCTCCCTCCCTGTAATGGTTCTCACAGTTACTACCATACTAAGGGAGATGGCAGCATCAGCACACAGTGTCTCATCTTCCGGCGTAGGGTGACTGATTGGGGCACGAGACAAAGCGTCAGGGATGCAGAGTGCCTTGCCTGCGCGCCACACTGCCGTTAGGAGGTATGGCGAGACCATCTCCTTAAGGCGCTGGAGGCTGGGATTTTCCACGAAGTCCAGTGTTTAAGTGTTGAGGATAGGGGGCGATGGTCAGTCACCAAAGTGAATTTCTGCAATCCCACCAAGTAAAACTTACATTTGCCCATCACCCAAGCAACGGCGACCATTTCGATGTGAAACGGCTCGCACCTGTGCAGGAGGGGCACTAATAGCGGAATCGCGCACCTGGCAGCCTAATATGAGCGGCAACTCTCGACAACTTCCTGAAGAGGGCATGAGTCGTTGAAGGATATGAGGCGTTTTTAGTTGGGTGTCCTCGCATGTGAATGACTTGCCAGGACATATGTCGACTTCCTCGGAGACACGTCCCAGCCGGCAAATGATTCCCTTTCCATTCGCCGACAGCTGAGTTCACTTCTGCGTAATACCTCATTCTGGAGTCCTGTGATATGCAACTCTAGAGCATTAAATACCTCGTCGACAGGTTTGTCTGTGGACGGGGGTATCTGTAGGGTATGCTCAAATATGCGTTGTGTTTCCAAGATGAGGCACATGCGTAACTGGATGAGTTGTCTCATCTGAGGTAGGCTGGACAAGTCCACCATCGTGGCGTAATCCTGCCAACGACGTCTCCAATCCTGAAAAAGCTGGAACGTTGCGTCGGGTTTCATCGGTGGAGGTGTCTAGGCGGCAGTCTTCTGAGGTGGAGGAGGTCGCGGTGGTGCGATGGTGTTCGGGGCCTCGGGGGCGTCCCTGTTGTCATCGAGGGAGAGGTGGGAAGTAGGGGTGGGGAGGTACCAGTACCAGTACCGGTACTAACGGTACCAGCTATACGGTACGGTACAGGTACCAGACTGCTCGGTACCGTTACCGATACTGACCAGTCGCTCGATGATGTCCCTCATTCCTCCCTCACACGAGTGAGAGACTGAGACTGAGTGTCTGAGTGGACATCTCGGTGATATGGATATTCTCTCTCTCTCTCTCTCTCTCTCTCTCTCTCTCTCTCTCTCTCTCTCTCTCTCTCTCTCTCCTGAATGAAGTGAATATTTATTTTTTCGATCAAAAAATAAGCATATATAGTTATTATGGATGGACTCATAGTATACTAATAATAGCAGTATGTAGTAGCAAACCTTTAAATAAAAGAACCGGACATGAAGAATTATCTAATAGATAAGTTAATAAAATAATTGAAGCGGGCAGGAGGATGGAACTAACAAGGCAGGACAAAATGGCAGGAAGACGGACATGCAGCGACTCACACAGCCAGGCCAAACACTCCACAGCCAAGCATGGCGGGCAAGCGTGTCACTTTAAGCGCCGGCACTGAGAATCCAACCGGTATCAGTAACGGTAATGGTATTGTTAGGGTTCCGATACTTATAGCGGTTAGAGGTATATAACCAGTAATGGAGAAAATGCATCATACAGGTCAGGCGCCAATTACTGGGAGGGGTTGGTTATATGTTTTTAGGGAGAGAAATGGTTGTGGAGTGGTGGAGATGGCTTGATCCCCAGAGATGAAAAAAAGATTTACTAGAATGGAATAAATAATAGAAGATAACTCCTGTAAGAGAGAGAGAGAGAGAGAGAGAGAGAGAGAGAGAGAGAGAGAGAGAGAGAGAGAGAGAGAGAGAGAGAGAGAGAGAGAGAGAGATTTACATAGAAAAATCAGACCACACATACCCCATGGTCCAGACTAGGTGGTCTGTAACTAAACCTAAGTTATTCTTCATTAATCAGAAGGCTCCAAAATGTTGCATTTCAACTCAAGTTAATATTAAGTTCAAGGAAGTGACGGTCGAGCTTGTTTTTAAAGGAGTCAATCGTGTTACACTGGACCACTGAAGGTGGGAGCTTATTCCATTCTTCTACAACATTGGTGAAGAAATATTTGGTGCAGTCTGAATTTACTTGTCTACATTTGAGTTTTATGACATTGTTCTTCGTTCGCAAAGTGTCATCGATCATAAACAATTTTGATCTGTCTACATTCGTGAAACCATTAAGTATTTTAAAACATTCTATCAGTTTTCATCGGAGGCGACGTTTCTCAAGAGAGAACATGTTAAGGGTGGACAGCCTTTCTTCGTAAGATTTGTTGCGCAAGGAAGGGATCATTTTTGTTGCCCGACGCTGAACACCTTCTAATTTAGCAATGTCCTTTGCATGATGGGGAGACCAAAACTGTACCACATATTCCAAGTGAGGTCTGACTAAACTATTGTAGAGCGGAAGTATTACATCTTTGTTCTTGAATAAAAAGTTTCTTTTAATGAAGCCCAACATTCTGTTCGGTTTATTTGCTGCATCGATGCATTGCTGTGAGAATTTGAGGTTTGACGCGAGTTTGACCCCCAGGTCCTTAACGCATTGAACGCTTTAGAGTTTAACGCCGCGCATTTCGTAATCGAACTTCTTATTTCTAGTTCCAACTTGAAGGACCTGGCACTTGTCTACGTTAAAGGGCATATCCCATCTATCCGACCAAGCTGAAATTTTGTGCAAATCCTCTTGGAGGCTTTGCCTGTCTTCGTCAGTGAGAACCGAGTTACCAATTTTTGTGTCGTCTGCAAATTTACTAATGCGATTATTGAGTCCAACATCCACATCGTTGATGTAAATAATGAAGAGCACTGGGCCAAGAACCGAGCCCTGAGGGACGTCACTTGTGACCGGCGCCCACTCTGAGCTAAATCTGTCAATCACCACTCTTTGTTGTCTGTTGCTTAACCAATTCGCGATCCATTGGTGTACTTGACCGTCAATACCTATTTGCTTTAATTTATAAAGTAATTTATGATGTGGGACTTTATCAAACGCTTTCTGGAAATCAAGATAGACTATGTCCAATGATTTGGTTACGTCATAAACTGAGATCGAAGAGGTCGTTATAAAAGGTCAATAGGTTTGATAGGCAGGATCTTTTGTTACGGAAGCCATGTTGTGAATCCCCTATTAATGAGTGGCTTTCAAGGTAACTCACAATTTTGTCTCTACTTATGCTCTCAAGAAGCTTACCTACAAATGAAGTTAGACTAATGGGTCGGTAATTCCCTGGTATTTTTTTGTGTCCTTTCTTAAAAATCGGTGTAACGTTACCTTTTTTCCAATCCGAAGGGACGATTCCTCGTCGCAAGGACATATTGAATACGGTTGTGAGGGAGGAGAATATTTCGCTCTTTGTTTCTTTAAGCAGTATAGGATATACTTTGTCAGGTCCGGGACTTTTATTTCTTTTAAGTGATTGGAAAGCTTCAAGGACTTCATCGGTTGTTATTTCAAAGATAGGCAATGCATGCTCGAAATTTACATTAGTACTGGTGTTGGTGGTAGTGATGGGAAGACTTTTAGTATTAAACATCGAGGAAAAGTAATTATTTTAGAGGTTTGCAATGTGTTGGCTGTCAGTCAGTAGTGCATCGTCATTGTTTGTTAAAGGTCCAATTCCACTTCTGATCGCCTTTCTGTTGTTTATGTAACTGAAGAAGGATTTCGGATTATTTTTACAGTTGGCTGCAATATTTTCTTCATATCTACGCTCTCTTTTTACTCGTCCTCTGGCATCATGATAAAGTCTAATGTTTTCGGGCGTCCTTTGTTTTTTCTTTAACCTGTAAAATAATTTTACCTCCTTGACTAAGTGTTTGATTTCACTATTAAACCAAGGTTTATTTGTGTTACTTCGCTTCTCACACAAAGGGACGAATGTGTTCTGCTGAGTGAGTAAATGATTTTTAAAGCTTAGCCAGGCGTCCTCTACATTGCCGCCATCTGATAGTTGTATTTCTGTTAGTTTTTGTCGAATTTCTACAAAGTTAGCTCTTTTGAAATTGGGCACTTTTACTTTATTTTCAGTCACTGATGATTGAGCTCTAACGTTGACGCGCACTAATTTATGATCGCAAGAACCGAGGTGTTCTACTACCGTGACATTACTGACTAGGTTATCTTGGGTCGTTATAACAAGGTCTAGCATGTTATTTTGTCGAGTTGGTTCAGAAATCATTTGGCTCAGATCATTTTCTTTTAAAAAATCGATCATTCTATGTGACTCGCCTTCTGTACCTGACAGTGTCGCCCAGTCGATATGGGGGAGGTTAAAGTCTCCTAATATCAGTGAATTGCTGTTATTAAGTGACTGCCTTAAAACGCTGTACATTTCAAGATCGGCATCGAGTGATTGCCCGGAGGCTTGTAGGTGACAAATATATTTAAATTGACTTTTGCAATGTTTACTTGCACGCACAAATGTTCAACCTTACTGTCTCTTGGTGTTCTGTCAGTGGGTTGCAAATAGCTTTTGACATAAAGGGCGACGCCACCACCTCTACGGTTTACACGATCTTTGTTGAAGAGTCTGTAGCCATCTATGTGGTATTTTGTACTTAAATCAATATTTGTGATGTCGATAAATGTTTCGGTTATAGCAATTACGTCAAAATTTTCTGTCAGAGCAAGACACTCAGTTCATCAAACTTGATTTTTAGGCTACGCGCGTTGAAACTAAGGACTTTTAAGTTATCTTGAGGCTTGGTAATAGAGGTGGTGGTACTTGCGGGTTCATGTTTGTGCGTTTGTTGCGATGCATGGCGTGTATTTACACGGGCGGGTTGGAGGGACGTGGCCAAGAGCGGTTTTTTGATCGGGTGTAACGTACTGCGTCGTTTAGGAGCCTTCCGAATCTGGCTGCCCCGATGGGGCACAGGTGTATTCCGTCCCTGTGGAAGAGCTCACTCTGGCCGTAGAAATTGTCCCAGGCGTTAAAGAACTCAACGTCAAGCTCTCTGCAAAGAATCTGTAAGCGGTTGTTGAGGCTGAAGGCCTTGCTGAAGAAGTCGCTCTCCGCACACGTCCGTGGTAGAATTCCTGAAATCAAACTGTTAGGGGATTTAGACTTATACTGCTGGGTGAGCCTACGGTACATGTCCAGCAGTTCCTCAAACCGGGTCGTGGTGACGTCGTTCGTACCTGTGTGGATAACAAAAAGCGAGTCATTAGAAGCCTCAGCGGAGACCTCTTCCAGGGCAGCTGTGATGTCGTTAAATCCAGGTCCGGGATAACAATAGTTATGCCTACGACGGGGGACTCTTCCACAGAATTCAACCATCTGATGGCAAATCACAGAGTCCCCGATCAAGAAGGTGCTCTGCTCCTCGTCCTCCTCCTCCAGTTTGGCAAATCTGTTGTAGCAGTGAGTAGGATAAATGGCTCTTGGAGCGGGTCTGGCTCCTCCTCTCACGGGAGTGAAGCCCGCAATGTCAGATGAAGATCTTCCGTTCCCCTGTGACGTGACTTCATCGGATGATGGTTGGGCTGTAGCGGGGGTGTCCCCGCTGAAATAGTTACCAGTGACTCTAAGAAAATTGAGTGCGCAGCACAGACTTTGATTTTCGTTGCTCTTCGCCCTGTGTCTCGTGGGCCATCGCGCTCCTTGTCTGTTTAGTGCGTCTTCAATGTTTATCTCTCTTGTTACTCGTTTATCTTCCATTGTCTGTCCTCGTCCTCCTATTGTTAACTCATACATATTGTTCTACATTCACACCGATACATAAATGTTATCTACATTAAACAACATTCACATACACGCACATATACTTTAACAACGCCTCGTTTGTTTTGTGTTTGTCTTAGTGACCTGTGTGATTTTTTTATCAATAAAGTAGCCCTGACGGATATTGCCTTTCTATATCCGTGAACCAATTAGCCTTAGAACACTCGCTACCGCCAACAGGGCTAGGAGAGCAGGCGCGGCGGGTGATGACTGATGAGGCGTCAGTTGCAGCATGTGCGACGATGTTGGTCTGGATAAACTCCTGCAAGGTTTCAACAGTAAGTGTTAGTTCGAGAATGAGAGAAAGAAAGAGAGTAAGAGAATGAGAGAATGAGAATGAGAGATTGAAAATGAGGGGGAATGACAATGAAAATGAGAGGTAATGAGAATCGATGTAATGAGAGAGAATGAGAATGAGAAAGAGAATGAGAGATGATGACAATTAGAGAATAAGAATGAGAGAGAATGAAAATGAGAGAAAAAAAATGAGGGACTCATTATGAGAGAGGTAATGAAAATGAGAGAATTGAGAAAGAATGAGAAACGAAGAATGTGAGGGAATGAGAGAGAGAGAGAGAGAGAGAGAGAGAGAGAGAGAGAGAGAGAGAGAGAGAGAGATTGGAAATGGGGGGGAATGATAATGAGAATGAGAGAGGTGATGAAAATGAGAGAATGAAAATGAGAAAGAGAATGACATTGAGAAAGAGATAATGAGAATGAGAGAATAAGAATGAGAGAATGATAATTAACGTTGTCAGGCAAAAGAGTGCCCGTGGGTTGAATCGACTCGGTAACTTGCCCAGGTTTACACTCTTATTTTACATGTTTTTCAAAATAACTATGTGTTCATTGTACTTCTGATAGTACCCAAAAACCTCTACATTCCAGTAATGTGACCTATTTGTATGTAAAAGCCATGGGAGATGAATTACAGATGATTTCCTTGAAATTTCCACCAAGGTATCATTATTTGCAGTCTTTTGTGTCGCTCTTTTTCAAGTTCAGTTTTCTCGCCTCCTAAAATAATATTTCACCACAAATATAATTTTGTCTTACCGATGAAACGTTATGCTGGCATCCCCACCTCTGTGGGCCCAACCAAAGGCAGAACAAGCCGGTATGAAGTCAAAATGTTGAGGTGTGTGGGTGTCGCGCGTCAGGCCAGCAGGGCAATGTTATGGGTGGACTTGAGGGAGGGGGCGGAGCGAAGCCAAGG
The DNA here is from genome assembly GCF_024679095.1 of Eriocheir sinensis. NCBI lineage: Eukaryota > Metazoa > Arthropoda > Malacostraca > Decapoda > Varunidae > Eriocheir > Eriocheir sinensis. The sequence continues at coordinate 5,718,537 of NC_066524.1, read as the reverse complement.
CCAAGACTGCTCACTTCTGTGACGTCATGCCCTCTTCTCCCATTCTTCCTCCAAGGTTTAGCCAGGCTGTGCGAGTCGCTGTATGTCCGTCTTCCCGCCATTTTGTCCTGCCTTGTTGGTTCCATCCGCCCGCCCGCCTCAATTATTTTATTAACTTGTCAATTAGAAAATTCTTCATGTCCAATTCTTTTATTTAAAGGTTTGCTACTACATACTGTTAATGTTATTATATATGAGTCCATCCATAATGTTGTGCTGGAAGCTTCCCCCGGCGTCCATGGGCCTCTAGAAGTCCCCGGGAGGAGCGAGTAGGGGGGCGGGGAGCAAGGCGAGCCGTCCGCGCCCCGCGTGGCGCGGCCAGACGCCAGGCGGGAAGTGTTGTATGATCTAAAATATACTGTAACATTCTAGACTGTACTGTTCTGGATATATATAGGAGAAGAGGGCGAGAGAGGCCCAGTCCCAGTCATAGTAAGCTGGTGGTCAGTGAAGAGTCAGAGTGAAGTGTACTACTAAGGAAGAATATTAAACTACAGAAGTTGTGCAAAGTGTTTACATATCTCCCTCCCACGGAGTCTTGTGACGGCGACACGGAACCCAAGTAATACGTCCGGCATAAGACTGGTGTCAGGAGTGTAGCCATTTGTTTTTTCGCCATGGAGACTCATTCCCAAGCTGCCCAGAGGGACGACATGTTGACTGAACTTTTGGAAGCCTTGAGACTACAGGGGGAGAAACAAGAAAGAGCACAGCAACAACAAGAAAGAACACTCCAAGAACTCAAAGAACAACAAGAAAGAGCACACCAAGAACTCAAAGAACAACAAGAAAGAGCACAGCAACAACAAGAAAGAGCACAGCAACAACAAGAAGGAACACTCCAAGAACTCAAAGAACAGCTAGAAGATCGCTTCACAGGGTTACAACTACAGCTTAAAGCAGTACAAGATGGAAGTGAGTCAGTGCGAAGAGAAATGACTGATGTGACTACGAACTTGGGACAACGCCTATTAGAAGTGGAGAAAGAACACACATATCTTCAACAAGAGATGGAGGTGGTACGGGAGACGACACACAAAGAAATATTAGAAGTAAGTGACAGAGTGAAGGCCCTTGAAGACTGCTTGGCTGGAAACGGACAGCCAGTGCCTGCAGGGGCTAGTTGTACCCAAGATGCTTCTCCTACGCAAGTCCAGGGTAGTTTGAGCCCTGTTTCGCCTGAGTTTATCCCCGCAAGAAGTTCCGCCAGCCCCATGAGTCTGCTGGGTTCGCCTGTTAGAAAGAAGCCTCAGGAGTTTGATGGCAAGGTTTCCTGGGAGGCTTACCGCGCTCAGTTTGAGCTGTTGGCAGCTCGGAACGGATGGGATGACCAAGAATGCGCGGTACAGCTGGCCACTAGCCTGAAAGGGGCGGCGCTTGAGGTCCTTGCTCAGCTCGACAATGCGACAAAGGGCAGCTACAGCGGGCTGGCACAGGCGCTGGAGCAACGATATGGGACCAAGCACCAGAACGAGCTCTTCAGGGTTAGGTTCAGAACCCGCAACAGGAGGCGCGGCGAGTCTCTTCAGGAACTCGCTCAGGACCTTGACAGCATGGCGCACAAGGCATACCCAGGTGCCACCCCTGACCTGCTGACGGTTTTGCTGCGTGATCAATTCATCGATGCCTTGGACAGCCCTCAGCTGAAGATACAAGTGAACCAAGCTAAGCCAACATCAATGCAGGAAGCTCTGGCACGTGCCATGGAGTTTGAGTCCTTTGTTAGGTCTAGCTTGTCAAGCTTCAGAGACGACTCGACTTCTGGCTTTAGGGCACGAAAGGGCGCTGTCAGCGACAGACAGATTCCAAGGAACGTGCTGGTACTGCGAGAAGGTTGGGCACAAGGAGAATGAATGCTATAAGAGGAAGAAGGAATATGAAGGTGGCGCTAAGAAGAAGCCCAGGGAAGGACCCAAGTGCTGGACCTGTGGAGAAAAGGGGCACTGGAAGAATGAGTGTCGGAAAAATGTGCCCCCAACGAGGGACCACCACTCGGGAAACTAAGAAGGACTGGTTCACGTGGGCAACGACCAGTCTGTCCTGTACATGCCCCGAAGATATCAGTGTGCAGGAGAACCACCATGACAAGCTGCCAAGTGGAGGGCATGGTTGACGGAGTGTTGTGGCCTGTGGTCGTCGACACAGGCTCGGAATGCACATTGGTGCGGCCTGACGTGGTGAGTCATCGTCGGCTTCCTAAGACGCCGCATCGACTGTGCGGAGTCACAGGACACTACGCAGGGCTCAGAGGCCCAGTGGACGTGAAGTTTGAGCTCGGAGGAAAGGAAGAGTTCCTCTCTGTCTACGTGGCTGACATGGACGACCCCTGCATCCTAGGTATGGATTATCTTGTCTCCCACAGGTGCGAGCTGGACTTCCGCGCTAAGCAGCTGACTGTAGGAGGAAGGAGGGTGCCACTGACGACTGTGAACAAGGAAGACCTGCCAGTGACGGTCAAGCGCACCACCATTATTCCTCCGAGGTCGGAGATGCTGTTACCCTGTCAAATTACGGGTGCCCCCCCGGCTAGCCTGTGTGTGGTAGAGAGTGTAAGTCGATGCCCGGTAGAAAACGGGGTGATTGTAGGCAGTACTTTGGTAGACCCTGCTGCAGCGGAAGTGCCTGTCGTCGTGGCCAATGTCTCTTTCATCCCAAAGAATATAGAACAAGGGACCATGGTGGGGTTGTGCCAAGAGATCGACCAGGAACCGATAACCTGTGTCTGCAGGAGAACCCTGACGAAGCCCCAGGAGGAGCTGCCCGACTACCTGCACGACCTGTTTAACAGGAGCTCCAAGTGTCTAGAGGAGCCCCAAGTGGAACAGCTCAGGGAGCTTCTCGTGAGGAATGCAGATGTATTTTCCACAGGAGACCTGGACTTGGGGTGTACGGACCTGGTAGAGCACCACATCGACACAGGTAGCCACCGCCCAGTGAAGCAAGCTCCTCGAAGGATGGCACCAGCCCGTCGCAAGGAGATGGATGAGGTAATGGATGATCTCCGGCAACAGGGGTTAATCGAGCGGTCCAGCAGCCCGTGGGCGTCTGCTGTAGTGCTCGTCAGAAAAAAGGACGGTTCCCTCAGGTGCTGCGTGGACTACCGAGCCCTCAACGATCTCACCATCAAGGATTCATACCCACTCCCACGGATTGACGACACGCTCGATGCTTTGGTGGGCTCCAAGTGGTTTTCAACACTGGATATGAAGTCTGGGTATCACCAAGTCAAAATGGCGGAGCAGGACAAAGATAAAACAGCCTTCTCCTACGGTCAAGGCCTGTGGCAGTTTAAGGTCATGCCCTTTGGCCTGTGCAACGCGCCGGCCACGTTCGAGCGGCTGATGGAGAAGGTGCTGGAGGGACTTCACTGGAAGACGGCACTCATCTACCTCGACGACGTGATTGTCTTTGGCCAGACCTTCGAGCAAGAGATGGAAAGGCTATCAGAGGTTTTCGCCCGGTTTAGAGCTGCACACCTTAAGCTCAGCCAGAAGAAATGCTGTCTATTCCAAAAGGAGGTCCAATACTTGGGACACATCGTGAGCGAGGCTGGAGTACGCACTGATCCTGAGAAGGTGGCTGCGGTAAGGGACTGGCCGACACCCACCAACATGAAGGAGCTGCGGAGCTTCCTCGGGTTGTGCTCATACTACCGCAGGTTTGTGAAAGGCTTCGCTACGATTGCTGCACCACTGCACCTCCTGACGAAGAAGGGGCGCAAGTTTGAGTGGACAGCGGAAACTCAGGTTGCCTTTGAGAAGCTCAAGGAGGCCCTCATCAGCTCGCCCGTACTCACCTACCCAGACCCCTCTAAGCCTTTTATACTGGATTGTGATGCCAGTGATGAGGGGATTGGTGGAGTGCTGTCCCAGGCATGTGCCGACATGGAACGGGTTGTGGCTTACTTCAGCAAGAAGCTCACCCCAGCCGAGAAAAACTATTGCGTGACCCGGAAAGAACTCCTGGCAGTAGTCAAGAGCCTTGACTTTTTCCATGCTTACCTGTACGGTGCAACTTTCACCATCCGCACGGATCACGCTGCATTGCGGTGGTTGAAGTCACTGAAAAACCCTGAGGGCCAGCTTGCTCGCTGGATAGGTAAACTAGAGCAGCATCACTACACTATTGTTCACCGATCTGGGCTAACACACGGTAACGCGGACAGCTTGAGCCGGCGCCCCTGCCTACCTGAGTGTCAACATTGTCTCCAGAGGGAAAGCGTCCAGAATATGTGCCGCCGCACTATAGTGGAACAGACAGCGGAGGTGCCATGTGAAGACTTGGGAAAACTGCAGCGGGAGGACCGAGATCTGAGACCAATTATGGAGTGGCTGAGTCAGTCGTCAACGCGACCTGGGTGGGAAGTAATCTCGAGAGAAAGCCCTACCACCAAGAATTACTGGACTCAGTGGGACACTCTTCGGATGGACGACGGGGTGTTGCAGCGACGCTGGGTCTCTCATGATGGTCTTGACCACTACTGGTCCACGGTGCTACCTATGAAGTCCCGGGAAGGCGTCTTGAAAGAAATGCACGACAGCATCACCAGCGGATCCTTGGGGTAAAGAAGATACTGAGTCGCCTGCGCCAAAGGTTCTACTGGGTTGGCATGAGGAAGGACGTGGAAGAATGGTGTCACGCGTGTGAGGTGTGCTATGCAAAGAAGGGCCCCAAGAAGCGCCACCGTGCCCCATTGCAACTATACCAGGTTGGAGCCCCCATAGAACGGGTGGCAGTGGATATAGCAGGACCCTTGCCTCTGACGACGAACGGAAATAGGTACATCTGCGTCACAATTGATTACTTCACCAAGTGGCCGGAAGCCTACGCCATCCCTGACCAGGAAGCCACTACCATCGCTAAGGTATTGGTGGAGGAGTTCTTCTGTCGCTTCGGTGTGCCTAACAAGCTCCATTCCGACCAGGGAAGGAATTTTGAGTCAACAGTCCTTGTTGAGTGCTGCAAGCTCCTGGGTATCAAGAAGACCCGGACCACCCCTCTGCACCCACAGTCAGATGGAATGGTGGAGAGGTTTAATTGGACGTTGGGCCAGGAGTTGGCCAAGCAGTGCAACAATGATCAGTCTTCATGGGATCAGAAGCTGCCTGCGCTCCTCATGGCCTACAGGTCTGCCGCCCACGAGACTACGGGGTATTCACCGGCAAAGCTGATGTTTGGACGTGAGCTGCCGGTGGACCTACTGACAGGAAGGCCTCCTGGGGAAAGCCTTCCAAGGGACGCCTCTAGTTTTGCCCGTCAACTAGAGGAACGGCTGGAAGAGGTGCACCATCAAGTCCGTGGTGCCTTGAAGTTCTCCGGGGAGGCCATGAAGCGCGGTTACAATATGAGGGCAAGCCACGTTGACTTCAAGGAAGGAGACCAAGTCTGGCTTTACAACCCGCAGAGGAAGAAGGGACAGTCTCCGAAGTTACAGAGCCCCTGGGAAGGCCCTTATACTGTGCTAGAACGCCTCACCGGCGTGACTTACCGAATCCGGAGAACGGAAAGGACCAAGCCGAACGTTGTCCACGTCAACCGGCTATGGAGGTACCACGGTCCGGGAAACTACACCTGGAACACCTACAGACACCCAGCAGCCGACGAAAATGCAAGGGACGCCCAGGACCGAGAGGAGGTCGACGACGACATAGGCCTTCTGGACCTTTCAGCCGAGGGAGATAACCTCCCGGCTTCGGCAGATGTTCCAGGGACACCCCAAGAAGCGGACGACGACGAGGCGCACCAGTAGACAGACGCGCAGAAGACAGAGACAACGCAGGCGTCCACAGCGATACGACGATTATTATGTTTTTGATTAATTCTCTTATGTTTGTATATAGTTAAGTGTGTGATCGGAACGATCGCAATTAAGAGGGGGGGATAGTGTTGTGCTGGAAGCTTCCCCCGGCGTCCATGGGCCTCTAGAAGGCTCCGGGAGGAACGAGCAGGGGGGTGGGGAACAAGGCGAGCCGTCCGCGCCCCGCGGGGCGCGGCCAAACGCCAGGCAAGTGTTGCCAACTCGCATATATTTTTGCTACATGTTCTTGTATGATCTAAAATATACTGTAACATTCATGACTGTACTGTTCTGGATAGATATGGGAGAAGAGGGCGAGAGGAGCCCAGTCCCAGTCATAGTAAGCTAGTGGTAAGTGAAGAGTCCGAGTGAAGTGTACCACTAAGGAAGAATATTAAACTACAGAAACTGTGCAAAGTGTTTACATATCTCCCTCCCACTGAGTCTCCTGACGGCGACACGGAACCCAAGTAACACGTCCGTCATAACACTATGTTTGCAAGTAGCTACCCATCATATATATATATATATATATATATATATATATATATATATATATATATATATATATATATATATATATATATATATATATATATATATATATATATATATATAAGAATTTTAAAAAAATACGACAGGGAAATGCTGTGCTAAATTTTAGGCAAATCAGGGAACTTTTGTCAATTCGATCTGGCAGCCGCAGGGCTGCGGCCCTCAATTGCATCTTGCCAGTGGTAGGGGGTGTGTTACTCCAGGCTCGTTGTTGGATTTATTCTCTATTTTGTTGCCCCCCTCTGGAATCCCTGGATATTACATGTATTATAGTGATATAGATATTTTGTTGTGTTTCTTTCAGTACAGCTTAGAAATATACTTGAAAATTTTGGAAAACAAATATGTCTAGGTGTGATAAACATGTACAGAATACTGGGATCCGTTATAAGTTCATGACGTCATTTTACTATTAAATAACTTTAGTACCATATTATGCTCATTGCTGAGCTGCCTACAGGAAAAAGTTATTTTCAACGAAAAGTATTCACGAATACTCTCGTGAAGTATTCGTATTTGTATTCGAATTATCAGTATTTCAGTGTATTCGTATTCGTATTCGTATAAATATGAATTATTCGTATTCGTATTCCAATACACAGTTCTTGTATTCACCCCATCCCTGCTGGAGAGACCGGTGCTACAGCAAGCGCTAAAAAATATATAATGATAAATAAAATAATTAAAAAATCTTGAAAGTAGAAAAATCTCCGCCGAGAAAACAGCGCTTCAGATCTCGATGGCTGCAGTTAACTCAATCCTTAAAAATCCTTAAAGTCCTTAAAAACTGTGCCTCCGTGCTGGCACCCTGCCTGGTCAAACTCTTTCGCCTCTGCCTGTCAACATCTACCTTTCCTTCCTGCTGGAAGTATGCCTTCACACAGCCTGTGCCTAAGAAGGGTGACCGTTGTAACCCCTCAAACTACCGCCCTATAGCTTTATTTTCCAGTCTACTAAAGCTTTTGAATCAATCCTCCGATCACAACCTTATTTCTGTATCTTGTCCTATCGCCCCTGTACATCCTCTGGACCCACTGAAGAGGCGATGCTTCTAGCATTTTGCTTCAGCTCGGCGGGACGAGCTGAGGATGTACTTTTCCGATTTCCCGTGGAATGATTACTGCTTCCAGGAGAGAGACCCCTCTGTGTGTGCCCAGCGCATCACAGAGGTTATTGTCTCTGGAATGGAGGCATACATTCCACGTACTTTCTGTACAACCCATGCTGAAAAGCCTTGGTTTAATCACGCTTGTTCTCGTGCTGTCAAAGATAGAGAGATAACTCACAAAAGGTAGCAGAGCCTTCGAACTCCCGCTAACTATGATCTTTATATTTCCGTCCGGAATCGTGCCAAATATATTATACTTACCCAAAACTCCTTTATCCATAGCAAATGTCAACACCTTGCTTTCTCTAATTCTTCCAGAGACTTCTGGCACTTAGCCAAAACTATTTTCTCAAATTTCACTTCTTCCTCCTTCCCGCCTCTTCTTAACCCTGACGGCAGGACTGCTGTCTCATCTATCTCTAGGGTTGAACTCTTCACTCAAACTTTCTGTAACAACTCCCCTCTGGGCGATTTTGGTCATATTCCTTCTACTCATCCCCCCTCTGACTCCTTCATGCCTGTTATGAAGAATCTTAAGAATGATGTTTTCTATGCCCTCTCTGGCCTCAACTCTCTTAAGGCTTATGGACCTAATGGAGTGCCTCCTATTGTCCTTAAAAACTGTGCTTCCGTGCTGACACCCTGCCTGGTCAAACTCTTTCGTCTCTGCCTATCAACATCTACCTTTCCTTCCTGCTGGAAGTACGTCTTCGGGCAGCCTGTGCCAAAGAAGGGTAACCGTTCCAATCCCTCAAACTACCGCCCTATAGCTTTACTTTCCTGTCTATCTAAAGCTTTTGAATCAATCCTTAACCGGAAGATTCGAAAGCACCTTTCCACTTCTAACCTTCTATCTGATCGCCAGTATGGGTTCCGCAAGAGGCGTTCTATTGGCGATCTTCTTGCTCTTTTAACTGATTCTTGGTCATCCTCTCTTAGCCGGTTCGGTGAAACTTTCTCAGTTGCACTAGAAATATCGAAAGCCTTCGATAGAGTCTGCCACAAGTCTTTGCTTTCTAAACTGCCCTCTTTCGGATTCTATCCCTCTCTCTGTTCATTTTTCTCCAGTTTCCTTTCCAGCCGTTCTATCTCTGCTGTGGTAGACGGTCACTGTTCTTCCCCTAAACCTATCAACAGTGATGTTCCACAGGGATTTGTTTTATCACCCACTCTCTTCCTGTCACTCATCAATGATCTTTCCATAACAAACTGTCCTATCCACTCATACGCTGATGACTCCACTCTGCATTATTCAACTTCTTTCAACAGCAGACCTTCTCAACAGGAATTACGACTCAAGGCTGGAGGCTGCAGAACGCTTCGCCTCAGACCTTACTATAATTATCGATTGGGGTAAAAGGAACCTTGTGTCCTTCAATGCCTCAAAAACCCAATTTCTCCACCTATCAACTCGAAACAATCTTCCCAACACCTTTCCCCAATTCTTCAACAACACTCAGCTGTCACCTTCTTCAACACTAAACATTCTCGGTCTACCTTAACTCAAAATCTTTACTGGAAACTTCACATCTCCTCTCACTAAATCACCTTCCTCGAGGTTGGGCGTTCTGTATCGTCTCCGCCAGTTCTTCTCCCCCGCACAGTTGCTATCCATATACAGGGGCCTTGTCCGCCCTCGTATGGAGTATGCATCTCACGTGTGGGGGGCCTCCACTCACACAGCTCTATTGAACAGAGTGGAGTCTAAGGTTCTTCGTCTCACTAGCTCTCCTCCTCTTACTGATAGTCTTCTACCTCTTAAATTCCGCCGCGATGTTGCCTCTCTTTCTATCTTCTATCGTTATTTTTACGCTGACTGCTCTTCTGAACTTGCTAACTGCATACCTCCCCTGCTCCCGCGGCCACGCTGCACACGACTTTCTTCTCATGCTCATCCCTTTACTGTCCAAATCCCTTATGCACGAGTTAACCAGCATCTTCACTCTTTCATCCCTCACGCTGGTAAACTCTGGAACAATCTTCCTTCATCTGTATTTCCTCCTGCCTATAACTTGAACTCTTTCAAGAAAAGGGTATCAGGACACCTCTTCTCTCGAAATTGACCCCTCTTTCGGCCACTTCCTTGGATTCTTTTTAGGAGCAGCGAGTAGCGTTTTTCTTTTTTATTATTGTTTCATTTTTTCGTACCCTTGACCCGTCTCCTTTGTTGTGAAAAAAAAAAACACCTTTCCACTTCTGATCTTCTATCTGATCGCTAGTATGGCACGTTCTACTGCCGATCTTCTTACTCTCTTAACTGATTCTTGGTCATCCTCTCCTAGCCGTTTCGGTATAACTTTCTCAGTTGCGCTAGACATATCGAAAGCTATCGATAGAGTCTGGCACAACTCATTGCTTCCTAAACTGCCCTCTCTCGGATGCTATCCCTCTCTCTGTTCCTTTATCTCCAGTTTCCTTTCCGGCCGTTCTATCTCAGCTGTGGTGGACGGTCACTGTTCTTCCCCTCAACCTATTAACAGTGGTGTTCCACAGGACTCTGTCCCATCACCCACTTTCTTCCTTTTATTCATCAATGATCTTCTTTCCATAACAAACTGTCCTGTCCACTCATTCGCTGACGACTCCACTCTGCATTTTTCAACTTCTTTCAAAAGAAGACCCTCTCAACAGGAATTACATGACTCCAGACTAGAGGCTGCAGAACGCTTAACCTCAGACCTTGCCATCATTTCCGATTGGGGTAAAAGGAACCTTGTGTCCTTCAATGCCTCAAAAACCCAAATTCTCCACCTATCAACTCGACACAATCTTCCAAACACCTATCACCTATTCTTCGACAACACTCAGCTGTCACCTTCTTCAACACTAAACATCCACGGTCTATCCTTAACTAAAAATCTTAACTTCTCCCCCGCGAAGTTGCTATCCATATACAGGGGCCTTGTCCGCCCTCGTATCGAGTATGCATCTCACGTGTGGGGGTGGCTCCACTCACACAGCTTTCTTGGACAGAGTGGAGTCTAAGGCTCTTCGTCTCATCAGCTCTCCTCCTCTTACTGATAGTCTTTTACCTGTTAAGTTCCGGCGCCATGTTGCCTCTCTTTCTATCTTCTATCGATATTTTCACGCTGACTCCTCTTCTGAACTTGCTAACTGCTTGCCTCCCCCCCTCCCGCGGCCTCGCTACACGCGACTTTCTACTCAAGCTTATCCCTTTACTGTCCAAATCCCTTACGCACGAGTTAACCAGCATCTTCACTCTATCATCCCTCACGCTGGTAAACTCTGGAACTATCTTCCTTCATCTGTATTTCCTCCTGCCTGCGACCTGAACTCTTTCAAGAGGAGAGTATTGGGACACCTCTCCTCCCGAAATTGACCTATTTTTCGGCCACTCCTCTGACTTTCATTATTGTTTCTTTTGTGTGTGCCCTTGAACTGACTCCTTTGCTGTAAAAAAAAATCAACTTCAGGCTCTTGGGAAACCTTGCTTATTTTCTTGCAGTTAGAAAATATTGTAGAACACTACTAATTCCACTTTGCCATTTTTTTACTATTGTGAAATATTTAGTTGAATGTTCAACTCGTAACTCGTACGTACAATACATTTGTAGCTAGTGTGTGTGTGTGTGTGTGTGTGTGTGTGTCATTCTTCTTCTGTTGGTCGTTACTACTATTTAGTGTCGTTGCTTTTTCATTACACTATGTGACACGATATTTGTCTTTGACAAGCAAGTGTTATTTCCAACTCTTTTCATTGCAAAACAATAGAAAATGTCCATTATTCCTGTCAAATTTTGCTTTTGTGGCTTTTAAAATGATTTTTTGCCCCAAAATAGCTAAATTTCACCATTTTCACCATTTTTGGACAGAAAAATTCAAATGACAAAAAAAAAATTTAAAACTTCTGAAACAAATTTTTATAATTAAAAATGAACGTAAGAGCCCCCAAATATAGTCTCCCATCGTGTTTTCATTGAAGGATCCCTGATATCTATGTTCAAAGTTTATTATATCTTGGTGGAAGCGCTCCCCTTGCTCCTCTGAATATGCTTCCATATTCTCCTTGAAGTTGTCGAGGTGAGCATCTAGGGTATGGACCTTCAAGCACATTCTGCAGCCCATCTCACCATAGCTTTTCACTAAAGCTTCAACCAGTTCCAAATAGTTATCAGCCTTGTTGTTGCCAAGAAAGCCCTGTACTGCAGCAATGAAACACTCCCAAGCTTTTTTCTCCTTTTCTGTGAGCTTCTGTCGAAATTCTGAGCACTCCATAATTTTCCTTACTTGTGGTCCAATGAAGATACCAACTTTCACCTTTGCCTCTGAAAGCTTAGGAAAGAAGTCTTGAAGATATCTGAAGGCAGCAGACTCCTTGTCAAGAGCTGTAACAAACTGTTTCATGAGACCCAGTTTGATGTGTAGTGGAGGAAACAAAACCTTTTGAGGATTCACCAATGGCTCATGTTTGATATTGTGTGCTCACACTGTAGTGTCAGTCCTTGGAGGCCAGTGCTTTCTCTGGTAATGTGCTGCTCTGTCTCTACTGTCCCAAAGGCAAAGAAAACAGGGATTCTTGGTAAAACCTCCTTGCAGTCCCATCAAGAAAGCCACCATCTTGAAGTCTCCAATAACTTCCCAGCCATACTTGTTGTAGTTCAAAGTTTCCAGTAGAAGCTTTACACTGCTGTAGTCCTCCTTAAGATGCACAGAATGAGCAAGAGGCAGAGATGGATACTTGTTTCCATTGTACAGAAGTACATCTTTCAGGCTTTTGTAGGAGCTGTCAATGAAGAGTCTCCATTCATCTGCATTGCAAGCAATTCCAATAGCATCAAACAAGCCTGATACATCATTGCAGTAGCATAGCCTGTCCTCCTTTGCAAAGAAGCTGGAGAAGTGTTTGTGACGTTTTCTTTGGCTGGTCACTTGCACACTGTCATCAAGTAAATCCCATTCCTTCAGCCTTGAAATCACAAGCTAATCATTTGCTTTGTCAAACCAAGATCTCTGATGAGGTCATTAAGGTCTTTTTGGTTTGGGTAGTAAGGATTCCTCCCAACTACAACTGTATCTGTGATGTCACAGTCTTCCTCTCTGTTAAGCTCATCTTTTGACTTGCTGCTTTCTTTTGATAGTTGACTACTTTCTGGAGGACCTTATATTTTTTCTTTCATTGTTTTAACTTATTTGCAACATTTCAAAAGCAATTAGATAAGCAATTGGGACTCGTCTTTTTTTTTGTGTGTGGTCAATACTGCAACTTTCCGAGGGAGGAGGGAGGGGACAGGGAAGGGGGAAGGGGAGAGATCAGCGTCATGTGAGAGAGAAAGAAGTTGGGGGTGGGAAGGAAGGAAGGAAGGGTGGAGCGACCTTGAATAGTATCTGCAGTAGCCAGGGAGGAAAGGTAGGGAGGATATGGGGGAGTGAAGGGGAAGGGGAGGAGGGTAGGAAGGGGAAGAATTCTCCGGCGTTTGAGCGAAAACGAAAGATTATTAATATAGGAAAGTCATGACGGGAACAGTGTGTGAAACATTATTTAAACTGTCAAACATATTAAGACAAAACACATCAACAAGTAATAGCGAGACGTCGACCGTGGGAAAGCTCTAAGCACTGGCATCTCAGGTCTCAGCGAAGCAACCACGTGGAAATTTGAGTCGAGGAGATAATAATAATAATAATAATAATAATAATTATAATAATATATTATTATTATTATTATTATTATTATTATTATTATTATTATAATCAAACACTATTAATCTTGCCTACATTGAAGAGAGAGAGAGAGAGAGAGAGAGAGAGAGAGAGAGAGAGAGAGAGAGAGAGAGAGAGAGAGAGAGAGAGAGAGAGAGAATGATAAAATAGAGAAGTTACAATGAAGTTAAAAAACAGATATAGTATGTTATGCATCAAAGAAAACTTTGTACGGGACATGAGCGACGATTATGTAAGTGCTTGTACCTACAGTCCAAAGTCTATATATATCAAATCCAGTCATACGCATCTTTAGGGAGGAGACGCGGCAGAGGCGTGGCTTATGCGTGACGTTGCTTGGAGCCAAATTAGAGAATGTAGAAACAGGGATATAGAGAAAACGAAAAAAGGCGGACTAATTTAAATCAATCACTTCAACATGACCCCTCTCACACCTCACACCGCCGTTTGTAGGCATTGGAATTACAGTCACGCATAGCACAATAAAAAAGGCGTATTTTTTCGTCAGTGGCTTCCCTGAATGTGCGGTGAGAGAAGGCGAGAATGCACATCCAAAGTGCACACACGACCGTAACTTTAGTCACCCGTGAACTGGCTTCAAGTGACGTCATCCCACTGCTCCGCCCCAAACCGCCCCCTGCGCCTGCTGGTCGCAGTTTTGAAGGCAGAGTGAATGACTTGGTATATATATAATATAATATAATATAATATATATATATATATATATATATATATATATATATATATATATATATATATATATATATATATATATATATATATATATATATATACTTTGGTACAGTCATCGTCAGAGGCAGGCGCGCACCGCCTCGGGTTGAGTGACGAACAGATTTATTCTGAGTTATTCGCGTTCGGTATTGAAGATATGTTATCAACTTATCAGACATGTCTGATGATGATCCAGGATGATCCAGTAACTAATAAAAACTATGTAAAACCGAGTGAGAGTACCGTCATTTAATATGCACCAACGAGAGGCGACACCAATATATATAAGGTGGGTTTATAAAAAAATCACTTTACTAAATCACTTTTTGCATGTTTTCCCACTATCTTACAATTGCTTAGGATTTTTTAAGCTCATAAAAAAAATGAAAAGTCGGCCGGCACCACGGACGGGTCCGGGGTTGAAATGACCGGCACCGCGCGGGTTAAACAAGACTCGCAGTGTAGTAGTTTATTCTGTCTATAACTGTCCGTCTATAATAACTGAAAAGTCAGAATGATTGAATCCCTGATTCTGATGACTGATACTGATTGAGTCCAATTCACTGTAAAAAAAATATTTCTGTGACCATGCCGCGCTGCAAATGTCGTCTTCGATAGTTTTCAAAGTACCGCAAAAAAGTACCGCAGGATTCTTTAGTGCGGTCCGCGGTAGTGCGATATTTTCAGAAATTTTGCGGTAGTGTGGTCCTTTTTTTTGTGATGCGGTACTACCGCTAATTTTTCAGGAATCTACTTTTGGAGGTTTTAAAAATTAATCACAAATTTATTTCTTTACCAAACTGCACAATTTTCTTAACACTTCTTATTTGGCCTATTCCTTGACTCTTTCTTATTCTGAAATAAGTAGTAACAAATGTACGGAAGTGGGGGTTGCCTCAGCGGGGGGGACTGGAAGTGGGGGTTGGGGGGGTCAGCGGGGGGGTTACGGAAGAGGGGGTATCTGGACACCCCCCCCCCCTCCCTAACCCCCCCCACCCCACCCCCCACCCCCCACCTCCCCACACCCATCTCTTTTACCTTTTCACCCCCCCCCCCTCACCCCCTCTCGGACTAGCGTACGGAAGCGAGAAGGTGACGGGAGTAGGGGTGCCCAGCAGGGAGGGAGGAGGGGGGGGAGGGTGACGGGAGAAGGGATACTTGAAGGGTTAAGATAAGATCTTTCTTTGACCCTCGAATGACCACGAGATTATAATCACGGAAAAGGTTAAGGACATTAGGTTAATGACCAGGCTGAAATATGAATTTACTCTCTAATGCAAGTCCGAAAATAAAATAAAAAATCGCCATTGAACGTAAGACTCGATAAATTATTTAAGTTTTTGCTGGATGTATTGTATCATTATCTTCTTATTTCTCATTTCTCAACTTGTTTCTTCTTATTTCTTTCCTCAACTTATATATATTTTTTTTTACTCCGGTTATTTGGTGCCATCTAACCCTAAACACTGCAGCACCAAGTCTTTTTTTTTTTCTGATCGAATTTACCTTTTTCCGTGAAAAAGGGATCATGTGTGTGTGTGTGTGTGTGTGTGTGTGTGTGTGTGTGTGTGTTCCATTCCCCTCCGATTCTTGAGAAATGTGCGGCTAGCTCGAAATTTTGTGGGCCATCTTTTTTAGCCGATTATATGCTCCGAAGCGGAATTTAGTGAGGA
Source organism: Eriocheir sinensis (assembly GCF_024679095.1). Taxonomy (NCBI): domain Eukaryota; kingdom Metazoa; phylum Arthropoda; class Malacostraca; order Decapoda; family Varunidae; genus Eriocheir; species Eriocheir sinensis. The sequence continues at coordinate 5,702,951 of NC_066524.1, read as the reverse complement.
TTCTTATGGTATCTTCAAATTCCTCATACGTCTATTAGTTCCCGAGTTACACCGAGAAAACTGATTTTTTTTCTCTCGTCAGAGTAGCTTAACAAATAAAAAACACTCATTAATTAATGTCTTATATCTCATTTCTTAACTTATTTCTTCTTATTTCTTTTCTCAACTTGCATTTCTTTATATTTTCTGCCTGCTCTTCGGTGTCATATGACCTTAGACGTTGCCGCATCGAGTTTACCTTTTTCCGTGAAAAGGGCACATGTGTGGGTGTGTGTGTGTGGGTGTGTGTGTGGGTGTGTTCCATTCCCTCCGATTCTTGAGAAATCTGCGGCTAGCTCGAAATTTTGTGGGCCGTCTTTTTAGCCGATTATATGCTCGAAGCGGAATTTAGTGAGGATTCTTATGGTATCTTCAAATTCCTCATACGTCTATTAGTTCCCGAGTTACACCGAGAAAACTGAATTTTTTTTCTCTCGTCAGAGTAGCCTAACAAATAAAAAAACACTCATTAATTAATGTCTTATATCTCATTTCTTAACTTATTTCTTCTTATTTCTTTTCTCAACTTGCATTTCTTTATATTTTCTGCCTGCTCTTCGGTGTCATATGACCTTAGACGTTGCCGCATCGAGTTTACCTTTTTCCGTGAAAAAGGGATCATGTATGTGTGTGTGTGTGTGTGTGTGTTCCATTCCCCTCTCATTCTTGAGAAATTTGCGGCTAGCTCGAAATTTTGTGGGCCATCTTTTTAGCCGATTATATGCTCCGAAGCGGAATTTAGTGAGGATTCTTATGGTATCTTCAAATTCCTCATACGTCTATTAGTTCCCGAGTTACACCGAGAAAACTGAATTTTTTTCTCTCGTCAGAGTAGCATAACAAATAAAAATCACTCATTAATTAATGTCTTATATTTCATTTCTTAACTTATTTCTTCTTATTTCTTTTCTCAACTTGCATTTCTTTATATTTTCTGCCTGCTCTTCGTTGTCATATGACCTTAGACGTTGCCGCATCGAGTTTACATTTTTCCGTGAAAAAGGGATCTTGTGTGTGTGTGTGTGTGTGTGTGTGTGTGTATTTTAAAAACCCCACAGATTCTTGAGAAATCTGCGGCTAGCTCGAAATTTTGTGGGCCATCTTTTTTAGCCTATTATATGCTCCGAAGCGGAATTTAGTGAGGATTCTTATGGTATCTTCAAATTCCTCATACGTCTATTAGTTCCCGAGTTACACCGAGAAAACTGATTTTTTTTTTCTCTCGTCAGAGTAGCATAACAAATAAAAATCACTCATTAATTAATGTCTTATATTTCATTTCTTAACTTATTTCTTCTTATTTCTTTTCTCAACTTGCATTTCTTTATATTTTCTGCCTGCTCTTCGGTGTCATATGACCTTAGACGTTGCCGCATCGAGTTTACTTTTTTCCGTGAAAAAGGGATCGTGTGTGTGTGTGTGTGTGTGTGTGTGTGTGTGTGTGTGTGTGTGTGTTCCATTCCCCTCTGATTCTTGAGAAATCTGCTGCTTGCTCAAAATTTTGTGGGCCAACTTTTTTATGTTATATGTTCCGAAGCGGAATTTAGTGAGGATTCTTATGGTATCTTCAAATTCCTCATACGTCTATTAGTTCCCGAGTTACACCGAGAAAACTGAATGTTATTCTCTCGTCAGAGTATCCTAACAAATAAAAATCACTCAGAGCTCCTCATCTACGTTCCTTAGAAAGATTGCCATATGTTACTATTAAGAAACTTATCCCAACAACTGCAAATTTGACGCACTTTCATCGAAAACTTAATTTTTAATAATTTTTTATTTACTTTTATGGCGCGTTTCGCGTCATCGTCCGCCAGAACCTTTTACCCTTGATGACATGAAATGCGTCATCGTGCGCGAGAGGGTTAAATAAGTCAGATTTATCTCAAATTCACTGTCTGGGCAGACAAATATTCGGAAAAGAGAAGGCAAACCAGTTTGTAGATATATATAAATATGCCGTATATTCACGTCCTTATGGATATCTTCTTGTTGATTAGGGTATAAATACTCCTGAATCCCTAAAGTTTCGCTCAAACATTGTTGGAGAGTCTCCCAGATGAACGCGTATTCCAATGGTGAACTCCAGGAAAAAGGAACTCTTACACGTTCTATACTCCCAACATAACGAACCCTATGGTTTAAGCTCAGCTACTTCTGATCTTACTCTCTTAAGCCTTTGCAGTTACTTTCTTAAACCATCGAAGCCCGCCTTCCTGAAGTCAGGTATTAAGTGTTGTTTCTGCTGACTCTATCCTCCCATTTAATATTAAATTTAATTTCCTTATGATCACTGTTACCTAATGAACCCCAACCTCAATGTTGCTTATTATGTCCTCTTTATTAGTTAACAACAAATCCAAAATATTTTCTTCCCTCGTTCGCACTGTTTTGTATATAGAACGAACTTACATTAGCTGAACTCACACTGTTTTGATTATAGAACGAACTTACATTAGCTGAACTCACACTGTTTTGAATATAGAACGAACTTACATTAGCTGATCTCACACTGTTTTGAATATAGAACGAACTTACATTAGCTGAACCCACACTCCTGGAAGAAGCTAAAATTTTCTAAAGGCTACAATAAAATCAATATGACCGATGAAGATACGGCACGTCACAATGAACAAACTCACTGTCTTCTCTGTAAATACGGGTTTTAAAAGGTAAAGGAGTAAAACATCATGACCATGAAAAATCAGGAAACAATTACATTGAAGCTTATTGTAATAGATGCAACCTTCAAATGAAAAAATCACAAATTGCAGCGCACTCTCATTGCACATTATGCGGATTACGACATGACGTTAATCCCGCGTGAATTAACGCTACCTGGCTTTGAAAATCAAACTAAGACCAAAACATTCAGTTCAGAAATACCATGAAGTCATCATAAATGACTTGAGATTTATTGACACGTATGTCTTTATGTCTGGTTCACTCGCGGCTTTAGCGAACCAATTCATCAGCACTGGGAACGAGCCCATGTGCACACAACAGATGTTGAAAGATGTGCCAGCACCTGCGTTACCATTATTGATCAAGGAAAGCAGGTTTTTGTTATGACTATATGGACTCGATGGAACGACTTTCTGAGACACGTCTTCCATCCCGCGAAGATTTTTCAATTCGCTTCAAGAAGCAGAACTTTCGAAAGTGATTATAAACATGCTCAGAATGTTTGGAAAGTAGCTGGATGTCAGAGCCTGATGGACTATTTGTTGCTTTATGTAAAAGTGGATGTTGGCCTTCTATGTGATGTCTTCCTAGAGTGGAGAGGTATTTTGAAAACCCAGTGGAGGTTGGATATTGTAAATTATGTTAGCCTGCCAGGATTTGCCTATGACTCTTTTTGTTAAAACACAGCAGGAGTTAGAGATGCTTAGTAGCCCACACATATATCATTGCATTCAAACAAATCTGCGTGGGGGCTACACAAGTGTTGTGCGTCGTTTTGTACGCACCAATAACATCTACACGAACCCACAGTTTAATCCAAAACATGATAGAAACACTTTCCTTTCATATCTTGACTTCAACAGTCTTTATCCCACTGTAATGCAAGAGAAGTTACCATGTGGAGATATGAGAAAACTAGATGAGACAGAAATGCACTGGTTTTTGAGCGGAGGGGGCTAGGTCAATCAAGCAACCGATGGCGATTTTGGATACCTCATTCTGTGCAATACTGAGGCTGTCTCACGTGAAGTCATTGAGAAAACGGATGACCTCCACTGACCATCAGAAGACACAATATCATCAATAGAGATATATCGTCAGCCGCACACGAATGGTATGAAGAAGAAAACCGTCCAGTACCGTGTAAGAACATAAAACAGATTGGAACACATGTTGCTCAGGAGAAAATACTGTTTGCTCTGTCCCTCCTTAAACTGCTATTCAACTAGGCCGGGTTGTTAAAAGTGCATGCTATTTATATGTTTAAAAGCACTTTCTTGCGGACTTCATTCAGGATAACATAGAAGCCCGCAAAAGTGCTACTTGCCCTATCAAGAAAACTGCAATCAAGTGTATTTCAAACAGCATTTTGGTCGATACCTGATGAACGCGGCCAAATATAGTGAAGACATAGATATTGTCACCAACCGCGAAAAGTTTTTGAAGCTGGCCCGAAGTCCTTACTTTAAATGCGTTGTACCCTCAATGATGGTCATGTAGTTGTAGTTCGCCATAAGAAATATTCACAGGCGAATCATCCAAACTACATTGGCTACTACGTCCTAGAGCTGTCCAAGCTGCGACTATATGATTTCTTTACAGTATCATGAAGGCTCATTACGGGATCGGGCGAAACTAGTGTATTGTGACACTGATTCCTTAATAACAGAAACTGAAACTCCTGATCTATTAACAGAGTACTCGCAGGAACCCTTTAAAAGCTATATAGACACAAGTAACTTTAGCTCCTCACATTCCTTGTACAACACAGACAACAAAGGCAAGCTCGGATTTCTCAAGTCTGAAGTGAGGGAAAGAACCATCTCAGAATTTGTAGGTGTAAGAACAAAGTGCTACTCCATCCCCATGGCAGACAGTGACCGGTTGAGTTCAGCTAAGAGCGTTCCAAAGCTCATAAAGAAAAAAAAATTGCTCATCAGCGATACAAAGACGTCCTATTCCAGAAGCAAACATTTACCTTTGGCTATCAGGGATTCACAGTGCGTAATGGACGAATGAGTACAGTAAAATATCCCAAGAGAGGGATATCTGTCGTTCAGGACAAAAGACACTGCTTTAGCACCTTGGAGTTACGACCTTACGGTCATCCCGATAATTCTACAGGGGTAGAGGAGGAGGAGGAAGAGAAGGAAGCTGTAATCATAATTTGACCAAATTCCAATAAATATTGAGTTTGTTTGACTTGTTTATATGTCCTTTATCAAAAAATGAATGAAAAAAACAATAATTGTCTTAAAATTTATTCGATTTGTGGAAACATGTAGACAAAACGCGTCTATGTTTCGATCTGGCTCATATAAAAAAATAAAAAAAAAGACTCGCGAAATGTGCGCGGCGGCGGCAGCAGCGGGCCCTGCGGCGACATCATGCGACGACAGGATGCGACAGGATTGCGTGGGCTCGGGGCGGGGCGGGGCGGCAGCACGCTACCAAGTTATTCTAAAAGAGAAATGAGACACTGGATTTGTCTCTACTATGAACCGGACATGATAGTGTTCTTAGATAGTTATGCTCTCGACCTCAAATTATACTCTGATTATTTTAAATATATTGCTTACCCTGGGCTCAGGATATATAAAAATGCATTTCGACTTCAAAGCACGCGAAGCGATGTGTGCGGGGCTTATGTCGTGTACTTTGCCTACAATGTTTCACACTTGGGTGTAAGAGAAACTCTTGAAAAATTTGTATGGAGTTTTCCAAGACCGAATATTCGAGGAATGATGAACACGTGATGAGATTCGCTTACAGCAAGTTTATAATGCCCGTATGACATCAAACATTTAACACGTGTTCATAAAAAGTAAGTATTGACTTTATTGATTTTTCATATTGAAGTGTATTACATTCCATGAAGCTATTCTCAGCATAAATAATTTTCTAGTTCCTTTATCGTGGTTTGTATAACACGCTTAAATCAGTGGTCTGGCTCCATACAGGACCTCACTCGTCACCACCACTAGCCCCAGTGCTGCCGCCCCGCCCCGCCCCGCCCCGCCCCGAGCCCACGCAATCCTGTCGCATCCTGTCGTCGCATGATGTCGCCGCAGGACCCGCTGCTGCCGCCGCGCACATTTCGCGAGTCTTTTTTTTTTTATATGAGACAGATCGAAACATAGACGCTTTTTGTATACATGTTTCCACAAATCGAATAAATTTTAAGACAATTATTGTTTTTTCATTCATTTTTGATAAAGGACATATAAACAAGTCAAACAAACTCAATTTTTATTGGAATTTGGTCAAATTATGATTACAGCTTCCTTCTTTCCTCCTCCTCCTCTACCCCTGTAGAATTATCGGGATGACCGTAAGGTCGTAACTCCAAGGTGCTAAAGCAGTGTCTTTTGTCCTGAACTACAGATATCCCTCTTGGGATATTTTACTGTACTCATTCGTCCATTACGCACTGTGAATCCCTGATAGCCAAAGGTAAATGTTTGCTTCTGAATAGGACGTCTTTGTATCGCTGATGAGCAATTTTTTTTCTTTATGAGCTTTGGAACGCTCTTAGCTGAACTCAACCGGTCACTGTCTGCCATGGGGATGGAGTAGCACTTTGTTCTTACACCTACAAATTCTGAGATGGTTCTTTCCTCACTTCAGACTTGAGAACTGAGCTTGCTTTTGTTGTCTGTGTTGTACAAGGAATGTGAGGAGCTAAAGTTACTTGTGTCTATATAGCTTTTAAAGGGTTCCTGCGAGTACTCTGTTAATAGATCAGAGTTTCAGTTTCTGTTATTAAGGAATCAGTGTCACAATACACTAGTTTCGCCTGATCCCCGTAATGAGCCTTCATGATACTGTAAAAGAAATCATATAGTCGCAGCTTGACAGCTCTAGGACGTAGTAGCCAATGTAGTTTGGATGATTCGCCTGTGAATATTTCTTATGGCGAACTACAACTACATGACCATCATTGAGGGGTACAACGCATTTAAAGTCAGGACTTCGGGCCAGCTTCAAAACTTTTCGCGGTTGGTGACAATATCTATGTCTTCACTATATTTGGCCGCGTTCATCAGGTATCGACCAAAAATGCTGTTTGAAATACACTTGATTGCAGTTTTCTTGATAGGGCAAGTAGCACTTTTGCGGGCTTCTATGTTATCCTGAATGAAGTCCGCAAGAAAGTGCTTTTGCTTAAACATATAAATAGCATGCACTTTTTAACAACCCGGCCTAGTTGAATAGCAGTTTAAGGAGGGACAGAGCAAACAGTATTTTCTCCTGAGCAACATGTGTTCCAATCTGTTTTATGTTCTTACACGGTACTGGACGGTTTTCTTCTTCATACCATTCGTGTGCGGCTGACGATATATCTCTATTGATGATATTGTGTCTTCTGATGGTCAGTGGGAGGTCATCCGTTTTCTCAATGACTTCACGTGAGACAGCCTCAGTATTGCACAGAATGAGGTATCCAAAATCGCCATCGGTTGCTTGGTTAAATAAGTCAGATTTATCTCAAATTCACTGTCTGGGCAGACAAATATTCGGAAAAGAGAAGGCAAACCAGTTTGTAGATATATATAAATATGCCGTATATTCACGTCCTTATGGATATCTTCTTGTTGATTAGGGTATAAATACTCCTGAATCCCTACAGTTTCGCTCAAACATTGTTGGAGAGTCTCCCAGATGAACGCGTATTCCAATGGTGAACTCCAGGAAAAAGGAACTCTTACACGTTCTATACTCCCAACATAACGAACCCTATGGTTTAAGCTCTCAGCTACTTCTGATCTTACTCTCTTAAGCCTTTGCAGTTACTTTCTTAAACCATCGAAGCCCGCCTTCCTGAAGTCAGGTATTAAGTGTTGTTTCTGCTGACTCTATCCTCCCATTTAATATTAAATTTAATTTCCTTATGATCACTGTTACCTAATGAACCCCAACCTCAATGTTGCTTATTATGTCCTCTTTATTAGTTAACAACAAAAAAATATTTTCTTCCCTCGTTCGCACTGTTTTGTATATAGAACGAACTTACATTAGCTGAACTCACACTGTTTTGATTATAGAACGAACTTACATTAGCTGAACTCACACTGTTTTGAATATAGAACGAACTTACATTAGCTGATCTCACACTGTTTTGAATATAGAACGAACTTACATTAGCTGAACCCACACTCTGGAAGAAGCTAAAATTTTCTAAAGGCTACAATAAAATCAATATGACCGATGAAGATACGGCACGTCACAATGAACAAACTCACTGTCTTCTCTGTAAATACGGGTTTTAAAAGGTAAAGGAGTAAAACATCATGACCATGAAAATCAGGAAACAATTACATTGAAGCTTATTGTAATAGATGCAACCTTCAAATGAAAAAATCACAAATTGCAGCGCACTCTCATTGCACATTATGCGGATTACGACATGACGTTAATCCCGCGTGAATTAACGCTACCTGGCTTTGAAAATCAAACTAAGACCAAAACATTCAGTTCAGAAATACCATGAAGTCATCATAAATGACTTGAGATTTATTGACACGTATGTCTTTATGTCTGGTTCACTCGCGGCTTTAGCGAACCAATTCATCAGCACTGGGAACGAGCCCATGTGCACACAACAGATGTTGAAAGATGCCAGCACCTGCGTTACCATTATTGATCAAGGAAAGCAGGTTTTTGTTATGACTATATGGACTCGATGGAACGACTTTCTGAGACACGTCTTCCATCCCGCGAAGATTTTTCAATTCGCTTCAAGAAGCAGAACTTTCCGAAAGTGATTATAAACATGCTCAGAATGTTTGGAAAGTAGCTGGATGTCAGAGCCTGATGGACTATTTGTTGCTTTATGTAAAAGTGGATGTTGGCCTTCTATGTGATGTCTTCCTAGAGTGGAGAGGTATTTTGAAAACCCAGTGGAGGTTGGATATTGTAAATTATGTTAGCCTGCCAGGATTTGCCTATGACTCTTTTTTGTTAAAAACACAGCAGGAATTAGAGATGCTTAGTAGCCCACACATATATCATTGCATTCAAACAAATGTGCGTGGGGGCTACACAAGTGTTGTGCGTCGTTTTGTACGCACCAATAACATCTACACGAACCCTCAGTTTAATCCAAAACATGATAGAAACACTTTCCTTTCATATCTTGACTTCAACAGTCTTTATCCCACTGTAATGCAAGAGAAGTTACCATGTGGAGATATGAGAAAACTAGATGAGACAGAAATGCACTGGTTTTTGAGCGTTAGGGGGGCTAGGTCAATCAAGCAACCGATGGCGATTTTGGATACCTCATTCTGTGCAATACTGAGGTTGTCTCACGTGAAGTCATTGAGAAAACGGATGACCTCCCACTGACCATCAGAAGACACAATATCATCAATAGAGATATATCGTCAGCCGCACACGAATGGTATGAAGAAGAAAACCGTCCAGTACCGTGTAAGAACATAAAACAGATTGGAACACATGTTGCTCAGGAGAAAATACTGTTTGCTCTGTCCCTCCTTAAACTGCTATTCAACTAGGCCGGGTTGTTAAAAAGTGCATGCTATTTATATGTTTAAGCAAAAGCACTTTCTTGCGAACTTCATTCAGGATAACATAGAAGCCCGCAAAAGTGCTACTTGCCCTATCAAGAAAACTGCAATCAAGTGTATTTCAAACAGCATTTTTGGTCGATACCTGATGAACGCGGCCAAATATAGTGAAGACATAGATATTGTCACCAACCGCGAAAAGTTTTTGAAGCTGGCCCGAAGTCCTTACTTTAAACGCGTTGTACCCTCAATGATGGTCATGTAGTAGTTCGCCATAAGAAATATTCACAGGCGAATCATCCAAACTACATTGGCTACTACGTCCTAGAGCTGTCCAAGCTGCGACTATATGATTTCTTTACAGTATCATGAAGGCTCATTACGGGATCGCGAAACTAGTGTATTGTGACACTGATTCCTTAATAACAGAAACTGAAACTCCTGATCTATTAACAGAGTACTCGCAGGAACCCTTTAAAAGCTATATAGACACAAGTAACTTTAGCTCCTCACATTCCTTGTACAACACAGACAACAAAGGCAAGCTCGATTTCTCAAGTCTGAAGTGAGGAAAGAACCATCTCAGAATTTGTAGGTGTAAGAACAAAGTGCTACTCCATCCCCATGGCAGACAGTGACCGGTTGAGTTCAGCTAAGAGCGTTCCAAAGCTCATAAAGAAAAAAATTGCTCATCAGCGATACAAAGACGTCCTATTCCAGAAGCAAACATTTACCTTTGGCTATCAGGGATTCACAGTGCGTCATGGACGAATGAGTACAGTAAAATATCCCAAGAGATCTGTAGTTCAGGACAAAAGACACTGCTTTAGCACCTTGGAGTTACGACCTTACGGTCATCCCGATAATTCTACAGGGTAGAGGAGGAGGAGGAAGAGAAGGAAGCTGTAATCATAATTTGACCAAATTCCAATAAATATTGAGTTTGTTTGACTTGTTTATATGTCCTTTATCAAAAATGAATGAAAAAACCATAATTGTCTTAAAATTTAATCTATTTGAGGTAACATGTAGACACAACGAGTCTATGTTTCTATCTGGCTCTTATAAAAAAAATCATAAAAGACTCGCGAAATGTGCTCGGCTGCGGCAGCAGCGTGTCCTGCGGCGACATCATGCGACGACAGGATGCGACAGGATTGCGCAGCACTGGGGCTAGTGGTGGTGACGAGTGAGGTCCTGTATGGAGCCAGACCACTGATTTAAGCGTGTTATACAAACCACGATAAAGGAACTAGAAAATTATTTATGCTGAGAATAGCTTCATGGAATGTAATACACTTCAATATGAAAAATCAATAAAGTCAATACTTACTTTTTATGAACACGTGTTAAATGTTTGATGTCATACGGGCATTATAAACTTGCTGTAAGCGAATCTCATCACGTGTTCATCATTCCTCGAATATTCGGTCTTGGAAAACTCCATACAATTTTTTTCAAGAGTTTCTCTTACACCCAAGTGTGAAACATTGTAGGCAAAGTACACGACATAAGCCCCGCACACATCGCTTCGCGTGCTTTGAAGTCGAAATGCATTTTTATATATCCTGAGCCCAGGGTAAGCAATATATTTAAAATAATCAGAGTATAATTTGAGGTCGAGAGCATAACTATCTAAGAACACTATCATGTCCGGTTCATAGTAGAGACAAATCCAGTGTCTCATTTCTCTTTTAGAATAACTTGGTAGCGTGCTGCCGCCCCGCCCCGCCCCGCCCCGAGCCCACGCAATCCGGTCGCATCCTGTCGTCGCATGATGTCGCCGCAGGGCCCGCTGCTGCCGCCGCCGCGCACATTTCGCGAGTCTTTTTTTTTTTTTTTTTATATATGAGCCAGATCGAAACATAGACGCGTTTTGTCTACATGTTTCCACAAATCGAATAAATTTTAAGACAATTATTGTTTTTTTCATTCATTTTTTGATAAAGGACATATAAACAAGTCAAACAAACTCAATATTTATTGGAATTTGGTCAAATTATGATTACAGCTTCCTTCTCTTCCTCCTCCTCCTCTACCCCTGTAGAATTATCGGGATGACCGTAAGGTCGTAACTCCAAGGTGCTAAAGCAGTGTCTTTTGTCCTGAACGACAGATATCCCTCTCTTGGGATATTTTACTGTACTCATTCGTCCATTACGCACTGTGAATCCCTGATAGCCAAAGGTAAATGTTTGCTTCTGGAATAGGACGTCTTTGTATCGCTGATGAGCAATTTTTTTTTTCTTTATGAGCTTTGGAACGCTCTTAGCTGAACTCAACCGGTCACTGTCTGCCATGGGGATGGAGTAGCACTTTGTTCTTACACCTACAAATTCTGAGATGGTTCTTTCCCTCACTTCAGACTTGAGAAACTGAGCTTGCCTTTGTTGTCTGTGTTGTACAAGGAATGTGAGGAGCTAAAGTTACTTGTGTCTATATAGCTTTTAAAGGGTTCCTGCGAGTACTCTGTTAATAGATCAGAGTTTCAGTTTCTGTTATTAAGGAATCAGTGTCACAATACACTAGTTTCGCCTGATCCCCGTAATGAGCCTTCATGATACTGTAAAAGAAATCATATAGTCGCAGCTTGGACAGCTCTAGGACGTAGTAGCCAATGTAGTTTGGATGATTCGCCTGTGAATATTTCTTATGGCGAACTACAACTACATGACCATCATTGAGGGGTACAACGCATTTAAAGTAAGGACTTCGGGCCAGCTTCAAAAACTTTTCGCGGTTGGTGACAATATCTATGTCTTCACTATATTTGGCCGCGTTCATCAGGTATCGACCAAAATGCTGTTTGAAATACACTTGATTGCAGTTTTCTTGATAGGGCAAGTAGCACTTTTGCGGGCTTCTATGTTATCCTGAATGAAGTCCGCAAGAAAGTGCTTTGCTTAAACATATAAATAGCATGCACTTTTTAACAACCCGGCCTAGTTGAATAGCAGTTTAAGGAGGGACAGAGCAAACAGTATTTTCTCCTGAGCAACATGTGTTCCAATCTGTTTTATGTTCTTACACGGTACTGGACGGTTTTCTTCTTCATACCATTCGTGTGCGGCTGACGATATATCTCTATTGATGATATTGTGTCTTCTGATGGTCAGTGGGAGGTCATCCGTTTTCTCAATGACTTCACGTGAGACAGCCTCAGTATTGCACAGAATGAGGTATCCAAAATCGCCATCGGTTGCTTGATTGACCTAGCCCCTCCCGCTCAAAACCAGTGCATTTCTGTCTCATCTAGTTTTCTCATATCTCCACATGGTAACTTCTCTTGCATTACAGTGGGATAAAGACTGTTGAAGTCAAGATATGAAAGGAAAGTGTTTCTATCATGTTTTGGATTAAACTGTGGGTTCGTGTAGATGTTATTGGTGCGTACAAAACGACGCACAACACTTGTGTAGCCCCCACGCACATTTGTTTGAATGCAATGATATATGTGTGTGGGCTACTAAGCATCTCTAATTCCTGCTGTGTTTTTAACAGAAAAGAGTCATAGGCAAATCCTGGCAGGCTAACATAATTTACAATATCCAACCTCCACTGGGTTTTCAAAATACCTCTCCACTCTAGGAAGACATCACATAGAAGGCCAACATCCACTTTTACATAAAGCAACAAATAGTCCATCAGGCTCTGACATCCAGCTACTTTCCAAACATTCTGAGCATGTTTATAATCACTTTCGGAAAGTTCTGCTTCTTGAAGCGAATTGAAAAAAATCTTCGCGGGATGGAAGACGTGTCTCAGAAAGTCGTTCCATCGAGTCCATATTATAGTCATAACAAAAAACCTGCTTTCCCTTGATCAATAATGGTAACGCAGGTGCTGGCACATCTTTCAACATCTGTTGTGTGCACATGGGCTCGTTCCCAGTGCTGATGAATTGGTTCGCTAAAGCCGCGAGTGAACCAGACATAAAGACATACGTGTCAATAAATCTCAAGTCATTTATGATGACTTCATGGTATTTCTGAACTGAATGTTTTGGTCTTAGTTTGATTTTCAAAGCCAGGTAGCGTTAATTCACGCGGGATTAACGTCATGTCGTAATCCGCATAATGTGCAATGAGAGTGCGCTGCAATTTGTGATTTTTTTCATTTGCAGGTTGCATCTATTACAATAAGCTTCAATGTAATTGTTTCCTGATTTTTCATGGTCATTATGTTTTACTCCTTTACCTTTTAAAACCCGTATTTACAGAGAAGACAGTGAGTTTGTTCATTGTGACGTGCCGTATCTTCATCGGTCATATTGATTTTATTGTAGCCTTTAGAAAATTTTAGCTTCTTCCAGGAGTGTGGGTTCAGCTAATGTAAGTTCGTTCTATATTCAAAACAGTGTGAGATCAGCTAATGTAAGTTCGTTCTATATTCAAAACAGTGTGAGTTCAGCTAATGTAAGTTCGTTCTATAATCAAAACAGTGTGAGTTCAGCTAATGTAAGTTCGTTCTATATACAAAACAGTGCGAACGAGGGAAGAAAATATTTTGGATTTGTTGTTAACTAATAAAGAGGACATAATAAGCAACATTGAGGTTGGGGGTTCATTAGGTAACAGTGATCATAAGGAAATTAAATTTAATATTAAATGGGAGGATAGAGTCAGCAGAAACAACACTTAATACCTGACTTCAGGAAGGCGGGCTTCGATGGTTTAAGAAAGTAACTGCAAAGGCTTAAGAGAGTAAGATCAGAAGTAGCTGAGAGCTTAAACCATAGGGTTCGTTATGTTGGGAGTATAGAACGTGTAAGAGTTCCTTTTTCCTGGAGTTCACCATTGGAATACGCGTTCATCTGGGAGACTCTCCAACAATGTTTGAGCGAAACTGTAGGGATTCAGGAGTATTTATACCCTAATCAACAAGAAGATATCCATAAGGACGTGAATATACGGCATATTTATATATATCTACAAACTGGTTTGCCTTCTCTTCCGAATATTTGTCTGCCCAGACAGTGAATTTGAGATAAATCTGACTTATTTAACCCTCGCGCACGATGACGCATTTCATGTCATCAAGGGTAAAAGGTTCTGGCGGACGATGACGCGAAACGCGCCATAAAAGTAAATAAAAAATTATTAAAAATTAAGTTTTCGATGAAAGTGCGTCAAATTTGCAGTTGTTGGGATAAGTTTCTTAATAGTAACATATGGCAATCTTTCTAAGGAACGTAGATGAGGAGCTCTGAGTGATTTTTATTTGTTAGGATACTCTGACGAGAGAATAACATTCAGTTTTCTCGGTGTAACTCGGGAACTAATAGACGTATGAGGAATTTGAAGATACCATAAGAATCCTCACTAAATTCCGCTTCGGAACATATATTCGGCTAAAAAAGTTGGCCCACAAAATTTTGAGCAAGCAGCAGATTTCTCAAGAATCAGAGGGGAATGGAACACACACACACACACACACACACACACACACACACACACACACACACACGATCCCTTTTTCACGGAAAAAAGTAAACTCGATGCGGCAACGTCTAAGGCCATATGACACCGAAGAGCAGGCAGAAAATATAAAGAAATGCAAGTTGAGAAAAGAAATAAGAAGAAATAAGTTAAGAAATGAAATATAAGACATTAATTAATGAGTGATTTTTATTTGTTATGCTACTCTGACGAGAGAAAAAAAAAATCAGTTTTCTCGGTGTAACTCGGGAACTAATAGACGTATGAGGAATTTGAAGATACCATAAGAATCCTCACTAAATTCCGCTTCGGAGCATATAATAGGCTAGAAAAGATGGCCCACAAAATTTCGAGCTAGCCGCAGATTTCTCAAGAATCGGAGGGGAATGGAACACACACACACACACACACGCACACACACACACATGATCCCTTTTTCACGGAAAAAGGTAAACTCGATGCGGCAACGTCTAAGGTCATATGACAACGAAGAGCAGGCAGAAAATATAAAGAAATGCAAGTTGAGAAAAGAAATAAGAAGAAATAAGTTAAGAAATGAAATATAAGACATTAATTAATGAGTGATTTTTATTTGTTATGCTACTCTGACGAGAGAAAAAAAAATTCAGTTTTCTCGGTGTAACTCGGGAACTAATAGACGTATGAGGAATTTGAAGATACCATAAGAATCCTCACTAAATTCCGCTTCGGAGCATATAATCGGCTAAAAAAGATGGCCCACAAAATTTCGAGCTAGCCGCAGATTTCTCAAGAATCGGAGGGGAATGGAACACACACACACACACACACACATGATCCCTTTTTCACGGAAAAAGGTAAACTCGATGCGGCAACGTCTAAGGTCATATGACACCGAAGAGCAGGCAGAAAATATAAAGAAATGCAAGTTGAGAAAAGAAATAAGAAGAAATAAGTTAAGAAATGAGATATAAGACATTAATTAATGAGTGTTTTTTATTGTTAGGCTACTCTGACGAGAGAAAAAAATTCAGTTTTCTCGGTGTAACTCGGGAACTAATAGACGTATGAGGAATTTGAAGATACCATAAGAATCCTCACTAAATTCCGCTTCGGAGCATATAATCGGCTAAAAAAGACGGCCCACAAAATTTCGAGCTAGCCGCAGATTTCTCAAGAATCGGAGGGGAATGGAACACACACACACACACACACACACACACACACACACACACATTACGATCCCTTTTCACGGAAAATGGTAAACTCGATGCGGCAACGTCTAAGGTCATATGACACCGAAGAGCAGGCAGAAAATATAAAGAAATGCAAGTTGAGAAAAGAAATAAGAAGAAATAAGTTAAGAAATGAGATATAAGACATTAATTAATGAGTGTTTTTTATTTGTTAAGCTACTCTGACGAGAGAAAAAAAAATCAGTTTTCTCGGTGTAACTCGGGAACTAATAGACGTATGAGGAATTTGAAGATACCATAAATCCTCACTAAATTCCGCTTCGGAGCATATAATCGGCTAAAAAAGATGGCCCACAAAATTTCGAGCTAGCCGCAGATTTCTCAAGAATCGGAGGGGAATGGAACACACACACACACACACACACACACACACACACACACATGATCCCTTTTTCACGGAAAAAGGTAAATTCGATCAGAAAAAAAAAAAAAGACTTGGTGCTGCAGTGTTTAGGGTTAGATGGCACCAAATAACCGGAGTAAAAAAAAATATATATAAGTTGAGGAAAGAAATAAGAAGAAACAAGTTGAGAAATGAGAAATAAGAAGATAATGATACAATACATCCAGCAAAAACTTAAATAATTTATCGAGTCTTACGTTCAATGGCGATTTTTTATTTTATTTTCGGACTTGCATTAGAGAGTAAATTCATATTTCAGCCTGGTCATTAACCTAATGTCCTTAACCTTTTCCGTGATTATAATCTCGTGGTCATTCGAGGGTCAAAGAAAGATCTTATCTTAACCCTTCAAGTATCCCTTCTCCCGTCACCCCCCCCCCCCTCCCTCCCTGCTGGGCACCCCTACTCCCGTCACCTTCTCGCTTCCGTACGCTAGTCCGAGAGGGGGTGAGGGGGGGGGTGAAAAGGTAAAAGAGATGGGTGTGGGGGGTGGGGGGGGGGCTTCGGGGGGGGTCCAGATACCCCCTCTTCCGTAACCCCCCCGCTGACCCCCCCAACCCCCACTTCCAGTCCCCCCCGCTGAGGCAACCCCCACTTCCGTACATTTGTTACTACTGAAATATAAGATAAAGAAGTTCAAGTATATTATTTTTAATTTATGAAAAAAGTGTACCCTTTTTTTTAAATATATTACAAAATATAAAAAACTAAAAAAACTCAAATTCTGGGATAAAAACATTATTAAAAATAGGTTGAATTTAAAGCTAAGTAAAGTGGAACTGCCTTTTGTTCCGATCTGAGAAGTAGATAGCTTATACGTAAGTATGTGGTTCAGTGGAGTGAGACTCTTACCTTATGGTACGGCAAGGATAAGTGAAAGGTCCAGGAGGCTGAAAAGTAGATCCTTGTTGCTCAGTCAGGTACAGGAAGTGAATAGAAAGAGCGCGCCCTTCAGGTCAGGCGGCTAGCTGGACGCGTACGCTGGGTTGGAGGGCGTCGTTGCATATCCTAACATATTACATCATGAGTATTACAGGGATACATACTTCCCACGATACAGAGAGGGAGGTCCTGGAGGAGTGAGTGCGTTTTTTGGGATGATACTTGACACGACGTAGGTGGGAGAAGCCTAAACCCGGTTTTATGAAAGAGCAGGAAGCAACTCTTATTAGTTCACAGTTGACAAGATATGGGGATATAGCACTTGGTTACTAACAAGGAGGAGAGGGGTAGAATTACTATTAATATTCGAAAGAAGGGGGGGGGGGTGAGAACGAAAGTGAAGCACGCCTTACCTTATACAGGATCAGAAAGTGACTGGCTCCAGTGGCTCGTCAGGGGCTGGTGGGAATTAACGACTAAAAAGACGCGTCTGAAAGCGCGATTGGGAGGGAGGGAGGAATGTTAAATTTTAAAGTCTTAAACAGCCGTTATGTAACAATGACTGGGGAGAGGGGGGGCTAGCAATTCAATGTATAACTTAATTGGTGACTAAAATTTTGATTAATATAAAATTGATTTACTCAAGTCAAAGGAGCAACGAGAGCGTAACAGTCTTCCCACGCTCGTACTCAACGGTTTGGAGGGGCAGAGAGGGGGGGGGGGTTACATTACTGATACGTATTTGTTTCTCTCGGGTTGCTCCTCCCTGATGTTAAAATATATGTTTTACTTTAATACAACTGACCTAATTTACTTGCATCACACAATGCCATAATCAGAATAATGCCATGATCAAAGGATCAGGCGGTGCGGTTGGACTAACCCGAAGACCCGGAGCTCTAAGGCGATGGGTGGTCGCCGGCCAAGAAATTTCCAGATTGATCGACGAATTTACCAACAATCATGAGCTTAAAAGATCATCAAGACACTGCTCATCATGATTAGAAACCTGGTGTGCAAGATACGTTCAGAAAGGAGGTCAGTGCCATGACGACAGTGCAGAGGAGGATGACTAAGATGATTCAGGGGTTGAAAAACTTGCCATACGAGGAAAGACTCAAACAGTTAAACTTGCAATCTCTAGAAAGGTGAAGTGTGCGTGGAGACATGATCGAGGTTTATAAATAGATGAAGGGCTTTAATAAGGGTTCCAGATTGATCGACGAATTTACCAACAATCATCAGCTCAAAAGATCATCAAGACACTGCTCATCATGATTAGAAACCTGGTGTGTAAGATACGTTCAGAAAGGAGGTCAGTGCCATGACGACAGTGCAGAGGAGGATGACTAAGATGATTCAGGGGTTGAAAAACTTGCCATACGAGGAAAGACTCAAACAGTTAAACTTGCACTCTCTAGAAAGGTGAAGTGTGCGTGGAGACATGATCGAGGTTTATAAATGGATGAAGGACTTTAATAAGGTTTTGTTGGTAAGAGAACCGGGTAGAACACGTAGTCATGGGTTTAAACTGAATAAATTCAGATTCAACAAGGACGTAGGCAAAAATTGGTTTACTAACAGAGTGGTGGATGAGTGGAATAGGCTTAGCAGTCATGTGGTGAATACCAATACAATTGTCACATTAAAAAATAGATTAGATAAATTCATGGACAGCTATATTAGGTGGGGTTAGATACACGGGAGCTTAGGTTCAAAGGAGCTGCCTTGTACAGGCCTACCGGCCTCTTGCAGACTCCTACGTTCTTTTGTTCTTATGTTCTTATGTAGGAATCTCTTCCTAGAAGATGTCATTGGGCTTTTGATCATCGATATGAAGGGGAACATGGATGCTGCTTTTGCACAAAGAGTAATGAATAATACAACTATTGGCGAAAGGCAGTAAAACACATTTGTAAAGAAATAGCATGAAAGTTCTAAAAATACCCAATACAGAACCAATACATAAAAAATTGCCCTTATTTATTTACCCTCCACCAAAAAACAAGTGCAAGCAAAAAACTGACATTGCTACTCTGAAAAATGACTATGATCTATTTTCTCATTTCTACATTATATGACAGACTTAAGATAGGGATCCAATTCAGTATTTCGCGCACAAGGACCAGGCAGCTGCACCCTCTTTGTTGTTCGCTTGAACAATCAGATTTTGCAACTAAGCAGACTTGTTGACATGATTAGAATCCGGCCATACAAATACCACACCAGAAGTTAGACTACTTGATGGAGGTGTAATTGCCAATGTTTTGAACCCCGGTACATGGAAAATATTCCAAGAATATGCATCTGCCATATTTCAATACTCAGTTTGCAAGTAGACAAACTTGATCTCGGATGGAATTTCTATCCTCCCCGTAGTCCCAAAGCAGCAATAAGACTGAAAAGGGGGAACAGGAACGAGAAAGAAAGTGATAGCCTCACCCTAAATGCCCAAGCAATGAAATACCTTCTCCCCTAACGAATACAAGGAAACTGAATTTTGGGGATTTTTCACCATTGCAGCTGTTGATGGTACCTTCGAAGTTGACAATGAACTGTATCCAATCATTGGATGCGATGTCAAGTGCATTTCGTTAGCCTGTGATATCACCAGTCTAGCCGCATGTACTTGGGAGGAAGCAGATACGCACCTTTCCCTACATGCTGCAAATGCGGCTCAAAAAGGCCAAAAATGTATTGCAGTGAGTACTGTAGATATCGATGCTGTCGTCATTGCCGCAGCCTGTTTTGAACATATCAGTGATGACGGAGTGGGTATTCTTACGGAAACGTGCGTAAGCCACTCCAACGATGTATATGAGGGAGGCGAGGGGTTGCTGCAAACCTATCAAAAAGACCCTTCACGTGTCCTTACTTTCCGTTTCCTTGCTGTCTTATCAACACCAGCATGCTCTCTAAAGCAAAATTATCTCACTTTCCACATCACACTACATACAGGCTATATACACATCACTTCGCAAAAGTGTTATAAAAAATCCATTATACCTGAAAAACGCACTGCCTCGGAGTCTTCGTCTAGGGAGGGGGACCACAAAGGCCCCAGATCGGACTTTGTTTTTGGTTTCAGGCATGAGAAGTGTCCTGATAGATCTTCGAACTGTTTCTTTATCAACTTCTGCAACATTCGTTAATTCAGTCAGTGCCAATAGTAGCATTAAAGTCACCCAAGATATTCAGTTTACCCGAAGAGGGCAATGATCTTACAGAGTCGAGTATATCGTAGAACACCTCTTTCTCACAGTTTCATACACCACAGTAGGAGCGTACACTCCTGTGCCTTAACCTTACCTCCTCGTATAGAGTATGCATCTCATGTGTGTGGGGACTCAACACCCACAGCTCTGCTACACAAAGTGGAGTCAAAGCTCTTCGCCTCATTAACTCCCCTCCTCTTACTAGCAGTCTTTTACGTCTTAAATTCCGCCGCCTTACCGCCTTGTTGCATCTATTTATATCTTCTACCGATACTTTCAAGCTGACTTCTTTTCTGAACCTGCCAACTGCATACTTCTCACCCCCCCCTAACCTCCTGCACACGACTTTCTGTTTTTAATCATCCCTATTCTATCAAAATATATCCCTTATGCAAGAGGAAGATCCGATTCTCGTCTAGCGTGCCTTTTTGTTGGTGTTTTTTTTTTTTTTTGCCTTGAGCTGCCCTAATAGCAGTAGAAAAAATACTACTACTACTACTACTACTACTACTACTACTACTACTACTACAAGTACTACTACTACAATAACAACAACAACTAATTCTGCTACTACTACAACTACTACAGCTACTACTGCTATTTATACTAATAATAATAATAATAAATATAATAATAATAATGATAATAATAATAATAATAATAATAATAATAATAATAATAATAATAATAATGATAATACCAAGACGCATAGCATTCGGAGTGCACACCTCCGCCAAAGATCGTCCTGAAAACCGGTATGGGCATCAACTGTGATCCTATACATCATTTTGTTTCGGAATTTGATGAAATTCTATTTTTTTAGAAACTTTGACCTTGGGCAAACTTTTCGAGGTCAAGGTCAAAGGTCAAGGTCAAGGCCATGCAAGGTGCATCATATGGAGTAATTTGTTTCGAAATTTGACGAAATTTTATATTTTTGGAAACTTTGACCTTGGGCGACCTTTTCGAGGTTAAGGTCAAAGGTCAAGGTCAAGGCCATGCAAGGTGCATCATATGGAAGCATTTGCTTCGAAATTTGCTGAACTTCTATTTTATTGGAATTTTTGACCTTGGGCGAACTTTTCGAGGTCAAGGTCAAAGGTCAAGGTCAAGGCCATCCAAGGTGCGTCTTTCCATGAGCTAAAATATTAACCAAGTCTGAAATCTCTACGTTGACGAGAACCGAAGTTATGGCCAAAACAGTGGCAACGAGGTCAGGCGCCACTAGATCGCAGCCAGACGCGGCAACACCGCTTCATCCCAACCCCGCTTCCCACCACGTCAGCATGGGTCAGGCAGCCCCCACCCCTAGACCCCCCGGCCCTCCCAGAGGAGACCTTGATGCACCCCAGGCATAGCGACGAGGATGCCACCCACGCCTCCACTTCCGACCTACCCGCCCGCCAGCCCCGGCCTCAAAAGAAGAAAAAAAAGGGTAACAGGTAGCACCGCCGCGAGTCACCCCAGGTCGACATGGAGCGGCCCACGGCTCAGCCACGAGCGCCACCGCCGGTGTCTCAGCCTGCGCCATTGAGCCCTGAGACGGCTCTGGATGGTACGCTCAGCGCGCTGCACCAGGAAACACTCTTCACTGACGACCCGGGTCTCGGCGAGGAGACGAACGCCTTGGTGCGCTGCATCATCGCCAGGATGGTGAAGGTCGTGAGGAGGCTCCTCAGCCGACCTGAACAAGCCCCAGCCTCTCAGGAGAACCTGGACGAGCTCCTCCTGGAGGAGGCGGTTGCCGCTGTCGCAGGCGACGGTCTGCGAACACACTCGGCACCCGGGGAGCGCCAGCACCGCCTCCCTCACCTAGCAGAACAGCCTGGTCAAGATGGAGAGCCCTTGTGAGACTGCCGCACCGACAACAGCTGCAGCGGCGCCCAGGCTCAGGGTGCTGCAGTGGAATGTGCAGGGCCTGCGCCCCAAACGCCATCAGGTGCTGCAGGCCATCGTTGAAGAGAGGCTTGACATCGTCCTCCTCCAGGAAACCCTAACGCCAGCTGACTTCCAGTGGAGGGTGGCGGGCTTCACGCTCCACTCCCTACCGGCCACAGCGGAAGGCTCCCGGGGCTGCCTGGCGCTGGTGAGGAGCGGGATACCACACCGCCGCATCCTTAACCCAGTGCAGTGCGGGGATGGAGTGGAGGTCCTGGCCCTGGAGTTGCATGTGGGAGGTCTTTTGGTCCACGCCTACAACACCTACAGGAGTCAGAGACACGAGCTTGAAGCCGGGGAGCTGCTCGGCCTGGCAGCGCATATAAGTCTCCTGGTGGCGGGGGACTTCAACGCCCACCATCCCGCGCTGCAGTCTGTGTCCTCCACCAACGCGACGGGTCGCCATCTGGCAGCAGTGCTGGAAGAGGTTCCGGAGGTCAGGCTGCTCAACACCGGCGAATCCACTCACGTCCGGGGAGGGCGGCTCGACCTCACCCTGGTGTCCAGCGACCTGGCGGCTGGCGCTACCTGACAGACGCACCCCACCCTCACCAGCGACCACTACGCTACACTCACCACCCTCGCTGTGGCCCCGCCTGTCCCGCCACGTCCCCAACCTAGGTGGAACACCAGAAGAGCGGAATGGGGCAGGTTTCAGAGGACACTCGACAGCTGGTGGGCCGAGTATGAGCCGCAGGGCGACCTACACCAGCAGGAACAGGACCTGACGGCAGCCATCCAGCAAGCAGCGGACGCAGCCATCCCCAGAACCAACCCGGGCCGCCGCCGCCGCCCGGACTGGTGGTTCTACACCGGGGAGGTGAGGGAACACAACCATAGAGTTAACTTACACCGAAAGCTGTAAAAGAAGAGACCGACCCCCTCCAACCTGAGGCTCCTGCAGGACGTGGTGAGTCGCGCGCGGGAGGTGTCTCAGCGGGCCATGGAGGACAAGTGGCTGGAGTGGTGCGCTACTTTCAGCCAGCACACCTCCCTGAGCCAGCTGTGGAGGACCGTCCGCACAGTTTCCGGTGCCGCCCCGTCGCGCTCTGCCGCCCACCCTCAACCAATCCAAGAAGCTGAGAGGCTGGTCGACGATTTCACTTCCCGTGGCGCCAGCACCCAGCTCCCTCCTCGCACACACCGCCTCCAGCAGCGGCTCAGGCCGTATTGCGAGGTGACGAGGGAGGCGTGCGAAACCGCCGACTTGACCGACCAGCCCTTCTCTCCCCAGGAGCTGGACAGGGCACAGAAAAGAGGGCGTGACACAGCGGCGGGGGCGGACGGCGTGGTGTACTCGATGCTGGCTCATGCCGGGCCAGCTGGGAGCGCCGCGCTACTGTCCTTGCTCAACGCATCCTGGCTGGCGGGGCGCCTCCCTCCCGCGTGGAAGGAGGCCGACATACAGCCCATCCCAAAGCCTAGGGAGCCCGGGAAGCTGAGACCCATCTCCCTCACCAGCTGCACCGCCAAGACCGCCGAGAGAATGGTGCTGTCTCGCCTGCAGTGGCGCGTGGGGAACCTCCATCCTCACGTGTTTGGCTACACGCGCAGGATGAGCACAGCAGACAGCATCATCACCCTCCTGACGCAGGCTAACCATCGCCCCACACTGGTAGTCTTCCTCGACCTGGAGAAGGCTTTTGAGCTGGCCAGCCCCGACGCCATCCTCATCGCCCTCGTGGAGAAGGGGGTGCGGGGAAGACTGCTCGCCTGGCTCCGGGACTACCTCCACCGCCACCGGGCTCGGGTCAGGTTCCAGGGCCACAAGTCCAGCTTCAGGGAGCTTGAGAACGGGACTCCACAGGGCGGCATCCTCAGCCCGTTCCTGTTCAACATCCTCATGGAGCAGCTGGTGGCACTGCCGTTCCGTGAGGGCACCGTGCTGCTGAGCTACGCTGACGACCTTGCTCTTGTTGTCACGGGACGGGGCAACAGGATGGACAAAGCTCAGCAGGCCCTGGACCTTATCACCGAGAAGTGCGAGGCACTCGGCCTCAAGATCTCGGCACAAAAGTCCCGGGCCATGGCAATCAGGGCAGCCACTCCAGCCGGTCAACTGCAGGCCCAGGGCATAGGGTTGGAGTGGGTCGACAGGTACCTGTACCTCGGAGTGTGGCTGGACTCACGACTGTCCTTCACCACCCAAGCCAGCTACGTGGGTGAGAGACTCCGCGCCAGGCTCAACGTCATGAGGGCGATGACGAGGCCTGGTGCGGGAGCCACATTCTCCGTCCTGCGCCTCTTTTATGTGCAGGCAGTACGGCCCCTGGTGGACTATTGCCCCCCTGTCCTCGTCTCCCTCTCCCACAGCCAGCAAAAGAAACTCGAGGTCGCGCAGAATTCCGCCCTGAGGGTCATGCTGGGGGCGCCGAGATGGTGCAGCGCGTGCGTGATGCAGAGCGAAGCCGGACTGGTGCCCCTCGCCTCCAGGGTGGAGTACGTCGTCGCCTGCAGCGTGGGCAGGAGACTAGGAGGGCGTGGCGCAGCGGAGACTGCGGACGGCCATGGCACAAGGCAGGGAGGTGCTCGGAAACAACCCGTGGCTCATCCACACCACCTCAGCCGTCCACGGACTCACCCGCACACTCGGCTGGTGGCGGGAGGCCGATGTCCCCGCTCCCTCCTTCCACCCCCCGCCCCCGTGGAAACCGTCCATCGGTCCCTTCACCGCCACGCCGATGCCAGCAAGCAAGGCCCTCTGCATCACCCAGGAGCTGCGGCAGCGCGCCCTTATATCCATGGCGCAGGTCACCGAGCCAGGCAGCGCCGTCTACTACACGGACGGCTCGGTAGACCCAGTGAGCGGCAGAACGGGCGCTGCTGCCATTACCGGAGAGACGAGGTTCTTGTGCAGGACGGCAGACCACTGCTCTACCCTCCAGACGGAGCTGGCCGCCCTCCTCCTCGCCCTGGAGCACGCCCAGGCCCGCCCGGAGTTGACCGCCGTCGTCATACACACAGACTCTCGGGCGGGGCTGGAAGCCCTGCAGCGTCCGCTCGTCACCGACAACGTGGGCCTCGTCACTTCCGTGCTTGGCAGCCTGCAGAGCCTCGCCGCGCAGGGGAAGTGCGTCAGGCTCCACTGGATCCCCAGCCACGTGGGGGTACGCGGGAACGAGGCTGCGGACGAGGCCGCCAAGAGGGCCGCTGCGGGCCCCACCATCACCAGGCGAGTGCCGCTCAGCCTGCAGCAGACCAAGGCTGAGGCGAGGCACGCTGCATCCTGGCAGGCGCATCAGAGCCACCGGGAGCTAGAGGGCTGGAAGAAGCAGGCGGCGTGGTACTCCATCGCCACCGGCTACCACCCCCTGGATGACGCCCAGCAGCATCCCAGGGCAGACGGGGTTCTGCTGCAGCGTGTCAGGCTGGGCTACAGCACCAGGGAGCAGCTCCAGGACGGTTTCCAGGGGCAGGAGTGTGCCCACTGCGGCAGACACAGCCGCCGCCCGCTGGTGCACTACCTGCTGTCGTGCCCGGCCACCGCGCGACTCAGGTCAGCCCCAGAGCCCGCCACCCAGCCTGCACCCGGCGGCCTGCTGAGCAGCCGGGAGGTCAAGGCTGCCCTCCTTGTCCAGCGCTCGCCAGTCGCCACCAGACCTGCTGCTCGAGGTGCTCAGGGCGGTACCTCCACCCCGATGAACCGTCACCCCTTCCTCGCACCCATAATGACGGGGCACACAGATGCGTCACCGCCACCACACCCACATGAGGCGCACCTGACCAAGCAAACACCGGCGGGCTGATGCCCGCTTTGTACACTTTTTATAACAAATATATATATATATATATATATATATATATATATATATATATATATATATATATATATATATATATATATATGTATTTGTGTATCTTTTGTACAATAAACCTTTAAACGAAAAAACGAAATCAACAGAGACACGCCAGTCCTCGTCGACGGACCGACTCGGTCGGCTAGATTTCGATCGCCGATAGAGTCGGTCTGTCGGCACCCTGCTACGGGCCGCCATTAGGCTAAGCCCGTGCTCCCCCGCGCAGGGAGGGAGCATTTTTACCCTCTTAACGGGCCGTCTTCGGACAAGGGCCCGTTCCCCTAGTGATACTTTAACAACAACAACAACAACAACAATGAAATCAACCTTGTCGGGTAAGGTTTTTTTTTTCTTTGCCTGTGACCAATTAGCAATTGAACACGACATTTTGGTCACTCGTGGTCGCGGCGGGAAGAAATATGCGGTATCAATACTTTACGCTGATGAAACATTGATACTTAGGAAGCTAGTTGACGTTGCATATCGTAGATGAAAGACTCGAGTAAACATTGACACGTTTCATATTTGTACAGCTTCAGTAGTTTCCGTGTAATTTGAAGTGATATATGAGACAACCTGCACCACTTGTATGTTGGTAAATGTGATAAATGAGATAACCTGCACCCCTTGTATGTCGGTAAACGAGATAACCTGCACCCCTTGTATGTCGGTAAATGTGATAAATGAGATAACCTGCACCCCTTGTATGTCGGTAAATGTGATAAATGAGATAACCTGCACCCCTTGTATGTCGGTAAATGTGATAAATGAGATAACCTGCACCCCTTGTATGTCGGTAAATGTGATAAATGAGATAACCTGCACCCCTTGTATGTCGGTAAATTTGATAAATGAGATAAATTACACCCCATGTATGTCAGTAAAATTGTGATAAATGAGATAATCTGCACCCCTTGTATGTCGGTAAATGTGATAAATGAGATAACCTACATCCCTTGTGTGTCGGTAAATGTAATAAATGAGATAACCTGCACCTCTTATATATCGGTAAATGTGATAAATGAGATAACCTGCACCCCTTGTATATTGGTAAATGTGATAAATGAGATAACCTCCACTCTCTTCCCATTGATGGTCATGTTTATCGGATTATATACTCTCCATTTAATAGTATCTGAATTATGGGGTCCATGTCATCCTTGAATTTGGCCCTTTTCCCATAAAAAAATGCCATGCTGTCTTGCCGCCATCTTGCCTGAACAAACTACAATATCAACACTGTTTGTAAGCATCTGGTTCCGCGCATGTGCATATCAGGATGGAATGTCTCACGATACGTGGATGGCAGACGACACCACACCGGGTGTAGAGGCAGAAGGGTTGGGGATTGATTGAACGGTACTTGGTGTTACGGGGGGTGGTGGGAGTCTGGGTGGAGGCATTTGTGCTCGTAGGGGATGGTTGAACGTTGTTTGCAGATCTCACAGCGTCTGTCTCACCACGTGCTGTCCCTGAGCCGTGTTGAGGGGTATTGGTGGCTGGTGAGAGTAGAGGGCGAGGCTTCTGTGAGACCCACCAGGCAATTGTCCCTTGATGTATGACGATGTGTAGTGCCACTCACGACCAGTGCTTATAACTTTGACAATGGCAGCAATAGACTTTGTGCTTAGATCCGCTGTATTGAATTTAATCGCTGTGAAGCTATCGAGGAAGTGGAGAATTGACACAACTTCTAATTAAGGTGTTAGCTCGGAGAAGTTTAGAATACTATTATCTGTTTTAGTTCTTTGCTCAGCCGTTTTCTCATTTTCATCAGTTCTCGTTGCCCAAGGCTCAGTAGGTCAGCGTCTCGCTTGGCGTCCTCGTCGCTGGAATGATGTGTGTGGGAAAAGGGGGAGGAGGTGGGTGGAAGCCTGGCTTCGATATGTAATGTGTATATTATAATGTACATGTGTATGTATGACTGTACGTGTGGCGACACCCGGTCGGTGTCGCACAACAGGATGTCTAACAACACGTCGTGCTTTTGGCCGTGGGAAGCTGTGATGAACTGACACTAGGATCAGCAAATGATGACTTTCATCAACAGTCATCAACCGGAACCCACACCCTTCCGGACGAACTACAAGCAAATAAAACGGGCGAACAACGCGGAGGAGGAAGTCAAGACGGGTGACGGGCAGGCCAGCGGTGCTCTGCCGCCCCGCGCCCTGCAGCGGTGTGGCTGTCTCTGATTTCGTGCGTCTCGCTCACGTAAACTGTAAACCTTATGTAGTACAACTGTTAATATAGTTAAAATACATTTGGTATTTGTATTAACCTGAGAGAGAGAACTAAAGTGAACTAAAGTGAACTTATAACGGCTACCACTCGGCCACACATCACTTAACTAAAAAGGCTATTGTGTTATCTCACCTTACTACAATCAACTTGTGAAAGCAGGCAACGGTATACCGGACCTCACGTGAGATAACAGTTCGCGCCTTAAACATTAAATATACAACTTAAAAAGTAAACACTTAAAAATCGCTAACAAAAATGGTGAACAGCGGTTTACGGACCTCTCCGAAGTGTTCTATAGGTGTTATCTCTAATATAACATAACATAAAATGCATGGTGGCTGGTGGCCGCCTCGTCGTTAACCACGTTAAAAAAAAGTAACGCTCAAAAGTTATTAACATAAATGATGTGCAGCGTGGTTACGAACTACTCCGAATTGTTATATCTCTCTCTCAAACGTAGCTTCAGTGACAGTGTGTGGGGGCAGTGAACGGTATCGGACACAGCAAGCATACGCTGACATCAGCGCGCGGCTTTCCCTGCCCCAGTGAGTCGAGTCAGCACACAGCCACACCCGAGCACACCCCGCCCCGTCCCGCACCTCCACACAGCCCGCGCGCCCCGCCTCTCACCTCCACACAACCAAGTTTCCTTGGAGGTGTCCAGGCATTTGTTTCTTCCAACGACACAACTCATCGTAGGTGCGCACTTATCTTCGCCAGGCAACTCGGACCTTTGAGGGTGACTGGTGGGCGTATATTGTCTGCCCGCCGCCTCTCCCATCACCGCTAGTACCAGACGGGGGACGGCAGACCCTGCCACCCCTGCAGCCCTGCCCTTGCCACCGGCGAGGCGAAGGACGCGAGCGTGCTGAGTAGTGGGGCATCAAGTTGCTGTCTTCGAGGTTTTTAACACATTATAGCTGACACTCATTGATACGGTTTCAGTAATTACACCACTTGTAACATTATTTCAAGTGAATTACTATTATTATGTTCACGTGTTTAGGCGTGTGGGGCCGTATCTAATCTATTAGATTTTTCAGCTGTTGATTTTTCTGGCGTGTGGATGTTTAATATTTTTCTTGAGTAACATGGTTACGCATTTTATGTATAATCATTCATTTTCTTTTCTCCTTTCTTTTGTGTGTTTTATTGCACAGTGGAGAAGTTATGTCTTGCTAAGCCTCACTCATTATTCTTTTTCCTCTTTTATTATGCATTTTAAAAGCATCGGGGAGGAGTGAGCACATACTTAGCGGTGAATGATTATTACTTTACTTATTTTTGCAGCAATATTTTTTTTTTCCATTTTACTCCTCATTTTACTAGTAACTCTTTTTAATGGCAGAGAAACCTGACCAGAGGACTATGAGGGGTGGGTAGAGATAAAGAACAGTGCCGTCAAGGATAACGGTAACTGTTCTCATGTAAGGAGTGTAGCAGTCTTCAAAGGGTGCTTGCTCCTCCTACGCTGCATGTGCAACCAAGAGGTATTTACTTACCTTACTAATCCCACAATGGCTTCTGCCTCTAATCACCCACTAACAGCAACAGCAGTTAGGCCTTTCGCAGGGTAGCAAGGGAGGCAGATTATTCGGCCAGGGACTTCTTGTTTCAAAGTGAGATTGTCATGGACATTTCATTCGTGTCAAATCCGGGAGATTAAACATCTCTCAGCCGCTCGAAGGTCAATCCCGGGAACGGGCGCAGGGCCCTCATAAACAGGAGCGCGTTCACTGGACGGAAGGATTATTTTTTTTTTTTTTACAGCAAAGGAGACAGCTCAAGGGCACAAAAAAGTAAACATTAATAAAAAAAAAGCCCGCTACTCGCTGCTCCTAAAAAGAATCCAAAGAGGTGGCCGAAAGATAAGTCAGTTTCGGGAGGAGAGGTGTCCTGATACCCTCCTCTTGAAAGAGTTCAAGTCGTAGGCAGGAGGAAACACAGATGAAGGAAGATTGTTCCAGAGTTTACCAGCGTGAGGGATGAAAGAGTGAAGAAGCTGGTTAACTCTTGCATAAGGGGTTTGGACAGTATAGGGATGAGCATGAGTAGAAAGTCGAGTGCAGCGGGGCCGCGGGAGGGGGGGAGGCATGCAGTTAGCAAGTTCAGAAGAGCAGTCAGCGTGGAAATATCGATAGAAGATAGAAAGAGAGGCAACATTGCGGCGGAATTTAAGAGGTAGAAGACTATCAGTATGAGGAGGAGAGCTGATGAGACGAAGAGCCTTTGCCTCCACTCTGTCCAGAAGAGCTGTGAGTGGAGCCCCCCCACACATGAGATGCATACTCCATACGAGGGCGGACAAGGCCCCTGTATATGGACAGCAACTGTGCAGGGGAGAAGAACTGGCGGAGACGGTACAGAACGCCCAGCCTCGAGGAAGCTGATTTAGTAAGAGATGAGATATGAAGTTTCCAGTTGAGATTTTGAGTTAAGGATAGACCGAGGATGTTTAGTGTTGAGGAAGGTGATAGCTGGGTGTTGTCAAAGAATAGGGGATAGTTGTTTGGAAGATTGTGTCGAGTGGATAGGTGGAGAAACTGTGTTTTTGAGGCGTTGAAGGACACCAGGTTCTTCTTGCCCCAATCGGAAATAATAGTAAGGTCTGAGGCTAAGCGTTCTGCAGCCTCCAGCCTTGAGTCGTTAAGTTCCTGAAGGGTGGGTCTTCTATTAAAAGAAGTTGAATAATGCAGAGTGGAATCATCGGCGTAGGAATGGATAGGACAGTTCGTTTTGGAAAGAAGATCATCAATGAACAACAGAAAAAGAGTGGGAGATAGGACAGAACCCTGTGGGACACCACTGTTAATAGATTTAGGGGAAGAACAGTGACCGTCTACCACGGCAGAAATAGAACGGTCAGAAAGGAAACTGGAGATAAAGGTACAGAGAGAAGGATAGAAACCGTAGGAGGGTAGTTTAGAAAGCAAAGATTTGTGCCAGACCCTATCAAAAGCTTTTGATATGTCCAGCGCAATAGCAAAAGTTTCACCGAAACGGCTAAGAGAGGATGCGTTTCGGTCACTTTTTCTTGAAACATTTGGGGAAGATGGGCAACACAGCCTCGTAAAGGGTATAAATTTTGCTGTGGACACTGTGCAAACCAGGCCTTTTTAATAGGCCAGTGGACGCCTATAGGCTATCTACTGATTTGATCTCGTGTTTTAAACAGGGAAACTAGACAGATGGAGAAACCATTTCTGTAGCTAATGCTAGATTATTACTAGAGTTCCTTGTGTACATGATTGTCCTTAAAGTTCCTCTTCGAAGGAGTGCAGTATCCCTTGACTACAGCCCCACTGGCAACCTACACGGTTTTATCAGCCAACTTTTATGGCATTTAAAATAATTTTGAGTCCTTTTTGAAGCTTCGTTTCCCGTCGACACGTTCGTCGGGGAGGGGGGCCTTCGCGACCCTCTGACCTAAACCTTTTTGGGTGTCACCAGCGGTAATCAAAAATTCCTTGGTGTGTTCTTTTACCCGTGGTTTAGGCAGAAATAGTCAGATAAATAGGTGGTTGGAAATTTGAGCTTTACGATTTTTTTTTCGCACAGAATGGTGCATAGTTATCGTCTCCAAAGACTAACGCCGGCTTGAGGTTCAGCCTGACGCTGCTTTGTGTATCTTTCCACCACACGACTATAACCTGCATCCTCGCATCTACTAATTTATGTTTGGTTCCTAAGCTTTTGCCTGCATCTTTTTCATGCGAGGGGGGAGTGCTTGAGTAATACTTTTCACTCTAACCCACTATTTTCTTTTATTGCTGAGTTGATGCAAGGCAGTCAGTCTTCTTAATTTAATTGGAGCCGTTATAACCGAGGGTGTAGACTAACATTGGGATAGGTACAATTTATCCTTGAACCTCATGTGCTTCTGCTTAAAACAGACTTTTTCTCTGCAATGACAGACTTAACTAAAGTTGAGCAGATGCTGTCCCTAACTTTTATTGTAACCAGCATGTGAATATCTGTAAGCTTTGGAAGTAAGCAGACAAGTCTTACTTACCCTTACTTGACATACCACTGTTACCCGTTACGGGAATTATTATTGGCGTCACAGATGTCAGTCATCCACGTTCGTTACGAGCGGAGGATAGGTGGTGGTTGTCTTTTTAATTTGATGTTTATTAATGCTGGAATTACTTTAATCAATTATGCTGGAATTGTATATTTCAGTGAGATTTGTTACAACAGTGATTTCACAACTTAGTGACAGGATTTTCTTTTATAGTACTGTAGACCTGAAAAACGGAGTATTAGGAGTTAGTGGTGCTGACTGCCGATGGTTCTAAGGTTCTCCAGACTTGTCCTTGTTATCACAATGTAACTATTGGGAGACTCTACGGATAACATTACCTCTTTTCTCACAACCTTATCTATTAAACATTAAATATACAACTTAAAAAGTAAACACTTAAAAATCGCTAACAGATACCATGGAATATATTATGAAATCGAACAATTAATTATTAAGGATTAAACATATAAATGGATCAGAAACTTGCCGAGCAACAGACAACAAAGAGTTGCGATTTTTTTTTAAGTTACCTCAGTCACTAGTCATTAGGAGTGTGCCTCAAGGATCAAATCATGGGCCAGTAATGTTTGTATTTTATATCAATGACATCGACATTGGGTTGAATAATTTCACCGTATACATAGATAATTGATCCATTGATAACTCAGTCCTCTCACATCAAGCCGGTGTAGAATTTCAGCTTGGTCTGATAGATGGGAAATTTGACTTTTATTTGATTTAGATAAGTGGCTGATTATTCAAGTTCAAATAAAAAAAAACAGATTCGATTATGAAATGCATCGTATTAAAATCAGTAGCGTACACAATGTTCAGAAAATGGGTATCATCGTCACGTCAAACCGTCTAGCAATGCATTGATGAATCGAATAAAGCACACACAATGTTGGGCTTCATTAAGGTGCACTTTTCACCTCACGTGGAATATGCGGTACAGTTCTGGTGTCCAACCATACGACGGACGTTTCTAAAAGTGTTCAACCCCAACCCCTTCTTCAACACTAAATATCCTCGGTCTATCCTTAACTCAAAATCTCAACTGGAAACTTCATATCTCCTCTCTTGCTAAATCAGCTTCCTCGAGGTTGGGCGTTCTGTATCGTCTCCGCCAGTTCTTCTCCCTTGCACAGTTGCTATCCATACAGGGGCCTTGTCCGCCCTCGTATGGGGTATGCATCTCACGTGTGGGGGGGCTCCACTCACACAGCTCTTCTGGACAGAGTGAAGCCTCAGGCTCTTCGTCTCATCAGCTCTCCTCCTCCTACTGATAGTCTTCTACCTCTTAAATTCCGTCGCGATGTTGCCTCTCTTTCTATCTTCTATCGCTATTTTCACGCTGACTGCTATTCTGAACTTGCTAACTGCATGCCTCCTCCCCTCCCGCGGCCCCGCTGCACACGACTTTCTAATCATGCTCATCCCTATACTGTCCATACCCCTTGTGCAAGAGTTAATCAGCATCATCACTCTTTCATCCCTCACGCTGGTTAACTCGGGAACAATCTTCCTTCATCTGTATTTCCTCCTGCCTACGACTTGAATTCTTTCAAGAGGAGGGTATCAGGACACCTCTCCTCCCGAAATTGACCTCTCTTTCGGCCACCTCTTTTGATTATTTTTATTCTTTTTAGGATCAGCGAGTAGCGGGCTTTTTTTTATTATTGTTTCCTTTTTTTGTGCCCTTGAGCTGTCTCCTTTGTTGTAAAAAAAAAAGTAAGGTTGACCGACGGGCGGCCCAAAATTCGTTCCATTCCGCGCATCCTCCCCTACCTCCTCGTGACGTAACACAGGGTATAAAAACAGTAGGGCTAGCCGGCAACTTCATCAGTCACACTCACACCATGATGTTCTCTCTCTCTCTCTCTCTCTCTCTCTCTCTCTGTGTGTACACACACACACACACACACACACACACACACCCACACATCACACAGAGAGAGAGAGAGAGAGAGAGAGAGAGAGAGAGAGAGAGAGAGAGAGAGAGAGACTTCCTCCTTTGAAAATAACCTAGTTACCGCTGAACTGTGAAAGAGAATGGGAGAGGAACCGCGCCTGAAAGAGAATGAGAGATCCCTTCTCGTAACGTCATCGACGGGCTGCACGTCGGTCGACCTTACTTATTTCGGTTTTGCTCAATCCATGGCAACCAATATGATATCTTCCTTGCGCAACGGTAATTAATGGCACAAAACTAGTATAATTGAATAAATTCTGACCACCAAACTTTTCTTTACCACGAGAATAAAATAAATTCCTACCTTAACTGATCCATTGCAAAATGATTAACCAACATTAAAAAAACTTCGATCACCACTTCATCTTAAACATATTATATTATCCTAATGCATCTTAATAATTGTCCTTAACAAGAAATAGCCATTTCATGTAGTTTCACTTCTGTTCATGGCCATATCACATAATCTGATTTCTCCTCCGCCGTGCATAGTCTGTGAATCATTAAATCTATTAATCAGGAAATATATAAAGGTAAACGAAAATTCGGAGGATATGCCATACCTGCGCGTAGCGGCGGTAGCCTACTGATCTCCGTCTCATTGGTTCTAAGCTTGTGGTGGAAGAGAACCCTTAACCCGACCCTAGGCCAGTGTAATCTCCAGGCTACCACACTTTACCTCCCAAAAGAAACGATGAACAGCTGGGTGGGCTGCACGCCGGGATTCGAACCCAGGCCCACCGATTCGTAGTTAGGGATGCTAACCACTGCCCCACGGAGGAGAATAACTGATGAAATACATGAATCTATGTTAATATATGCTCTCTCTCTCTCTCTCTCTCTCTCTCTCTCTCTCTCAAACACAAGTTAAAATTGTATTCGTCAGCTTGCAATTATTTTACCTCTGCACTGTCATGACTGTCGTTTATGGATATATTGCAACATAGTGTTGGTAATGTGCCATGGTTCTAATCATAAACTTAATGTATTAATGCCAGGAGCGAGTGGTGCTGCACATTGGTGGTGGTGGTTACTATAGTGGCTCTTGGTTGCAGTGAAGGCAGCCCCGCCACCGCCATCAAGTCTGATGTAGCTACCCGATCAACGCCTCGACTTATGCTTAATTTTTTTACTCAACTGAGGAAGGTGTACTTTCCTTTCTGCACCCTTATTTTCCTGCATGACGAGAGAGACAATCAGTATGAGATGGCGGAGTTGGTTGGTCTCATCCTGGAGCAGGTTGGCTTTACCTCTCACCTTGTCTTCACTCTGGACGAGAGCTTCCCGGATGTATTGCATCATGTGGATCTCAACACCATCACGCTGTGTCCCGTCTACATTAGCGTGTTGTGGGACGTTGATAAGCTCCTGCTTGTCCTGCGAGAACCTCTCTGGGACTGGGACAAATACCTCGCCTCCAGAATACACGTTGTCTTCAGTCTGGGCCCAAAGCGTCTCACGGCAGACACTTCGAAGGCAAGAGCCCATGTATAATCGTTATGAGAAAATGGGGAAATATGCTTGCAGACCAGGAACATAATTCAACAATTATTTTATGATTGTCTAAACATTTGTATGAGATCGATTATAACTGGACGATAATTATTCGGCATGGCATATGTTTATTGAGTATATGTAATTTATTGGATGCCAGTGGCTATTCTCGCCTTTCCTGACAGGAGGATGAACTCAGCATCTTCACTAACCTCCTGCTGGTACGAGCGGCTGGCGACACATCCCTCTCTGTCATGACCACCACACCATACCGGCCCCAACGTATGCGAGCGGTGCTAACCTGGCATGGTGGGGATTTAACTGAAGCTCCTAACCTCTTTCCGGATAAGCTGGCTGACTTTCGCGGCTACCAAATGCGGGTGGTCACCTTCCACTTCCCTCCGAGGATCTTCATGAAGGAAGGGGAGAAGGGATCAAAACCTATGTTGTACGGCGTGGATATTGAGGTGTGTATTATTATTGTTGTTGTTACTATTATTATTATTATTATTATTATTATTATTATTATTATTATTATTATTATTGTTCTTGTTGTTGTTGTTATTATCATTTTTATTTTAATCTTTGTGTGTGTGTGTGTGTGTGTGTGTGTGTGTGTGTGTGTGTGTGTGTAATTCACCACGGCCTGATCACGAGTTGGACTCGCTTTCGCCAGCAGGTACCCTCCTGACGAGAGCAAGTGCTCATTATCGTCGATCTCTGGGTACTGCCAAGACCTCACACACCACACACCCCATCCCCCTTGCTCAGTCAAGGGGGGACAGTAACCACTCATGGTCAACCGAAAGTATCCGCCGGAGCGGGGGTCGAACCGCCGCCTGTTTGGCCGTTAAGCCTCACGGCACAGCGCTCTACCGATTGAGCCACCGGTGTGTGTGTGTGTGTGTGTGTGTGTGTGTGTGTGTGTGTGTGTGTCATACGCGCAACATTCATGCCAAGTCTTTCTTTCCTCCAAACCTTTTTATGGCACGACATGGAACAGCCTTCGTTCACTGAATTTCCTTCCTCAAAGATACCTCAAGAACTAAATCTTATCATTTTTTTTTTTTTGACAATCTGTGCTTTGTGGGAATATTTTCTAGTTTTCTTTTTGTGTTGATTGGTCTCTTGTTCTGTAAAATAAAATATCTTATGAGCTGACCGGCCAAATTTTCGAGGATTTATATTTCATCTGCCTCATATCCATACCTTCAATTTATTATATCCAGCATCTGATATGTCTTGAGAATATCAATGGCTGCTGCTTTAAATGTTTAAGACCCAGGTCATATGACCGCGTGGATATACATTCAATTGAACTGCCATTTTTCTGATTTTTTTTTTAAAGCAAAAGATACGGCTCAAGGCAACAAAAAGAGTGCAGAGAAAAAAAAACCGCTACTCACCGCTCCCATAATAGACAAAAGTATAGAGTGGACAAAAAAAGAGGTCAATTTCGGGTGGAGAGATGTCTTGATACACTCTTCTTGAAGGCGGTCAAGTCATAGGCAGGAGGAAATGCGAACGAAGGAAGGCTGTTCCAAAGTTTACCAGTGTAAGTGATGAAATAGTGAAAATGCTGGTTAACTCTTGCATAAGGGGTTTGGACAGTATAGGGATGAGCTAGAGTAGAAAGTCGAGTGCAGCGGGGCCGTGGGAGGGGGGGGGGAGGCATGCAGTTAGCAAGTTCAGAAGAGCAGTCAGCATGAAAATGTCGAAAGAAGAAAGAGAGGCAACATGGCGGCGGAGTTTAAGAGGTAGAAGACTGTCAGTATGAGGAGGGGAGTTGATGAAACGAAGAGCCTTTGACTCTACTCTGTACAAGAGAGCTGTGTGAGTAGAGCAACCCCCCCCCCACACATGTGATGCATGCTCCATACGAGAGGGGACAAGGCCCCTGTATATTGACAGCATCCATCTGTGCGGGGAAGAAAAACTGGCGGAGACGATACATAACGCCCAACCTCGAGGAAGCTGATTTAGTGAGAGAGGAGATATGGAGTTTCCAGTTGAGATATTGAGTTAAGGATAGACCGAGGATGTTTAGTGTAGGAAAAGGTGACAGCTGAATGTTATTGAAGAATAGGGGATAGCTGTTTGGAAGATTGTGTCGAGTTGGTAGGTGAAAAAATTGAGTTTTTGAGGCGTTGAAGGACACCAGATTCTTTTTACACTAATCGGAAATGATAGTAAGGTCTGAGGCTAAGCGTTCTGCAGCCTCCAGCCTGGATCGTCTAACCTGTTGAGTTGGCCTGTTGAGTTTTATATGCAAAACGTTTACATGACGACTTTCGTCATCTTTATACATCCCATCGGCTCTGCCCACACTCTTGAGTGCGGACCGAGTTTCGGGGCACAGATCCCGATAAGGTAGAGGACAGTGAGGGAGGATGAGAAGCAGCGGCCCGCGCCACCTATTTGGCTTCATCGCCACGTACAGAGACGTGGGCAGGGACCCAACTAAAAGTCACCTTATGGCCACGCCTTTTGGCCAGAACAATCCAGCTAAAAATATCTAAAATAACAGGGTGGGTGCTTGTAAAAAAAAAATGTAAAGCTGTAACTGCAGCCTGTGAGCCTGAAAAAAATGGTAAAATGACACATGGGCATGTTAAAAATTACACTTCTTCTTTCTAAAAGAATAACAGAGCTCTGCCGTAAAAATAGATGCCGGGACAGGAAGGTTCCCAAACCGGGAAAACTCTGGATAGACAGTCCCAAATCCGACGTAAGCACTGGACTTAGAGTCGTCCGCAAATATTGGTATAGACGTGGCGTGACTAGAAAAATGAGAAAGAAATATCTGCCGAGCAGTTGTCTCTGACACAGCTGCCTTACTAAGAGGGAAGGACCGACAAAAATGTGTCGGAAAACTCCCATGGTGCGGTAGGAGGCAGATGAACTATAGCTGTTGGAAATTATGGCAATGAAAGGTTGTTGATGATGTCACGAGCACGTAATCCAGAGGGGAGAGGGCATGTTATTGTATAAGATGTCATATCTGAGGTCTGTGACAACTATAAAGGCGGGATTCTTGGGTTGGCGTTGTAGTCTTTACCAGTATTTTACTAGCAATCCTTCTTGATGCAAATCCAGTGGTGGTACTCCAGCATGTAGCAAAATGCTTGGAATCGGAGCCGATCTGAAGGCACCCATTGCCAGCCGTATCCTAGCATAATTGAATGCATCGAATGTGCGGGGGCGAGCATGTGTGGGGGATGAATATAATTCATAACCATATGACAGTCCTGACCCATTACGTGATTGGTAGAGGCGCAAAAGTATTGTACGGTCTGCGCCCCATGACGTGCATATATAAGTGGACACGAAAGAGATTTAGTGATGAACCTGACCCTACCACAATATTTTTTTTACAACAAAGGAGACAGCTCAAGGGCAAACAAAAAAGGAAACTATAATAAAAAAAAGCCCGCTACTCGCTGCTCCTAAAAAGAATTCAAAGAGGTGGCCGAAAGTTGGGTCAATTTCGGGAGGAGAGGTGTCCTGATACCCTCCCCTTGAAAGAGTTCAAGTCGTAGGCAGGAGGAAATACAGATGAAGGAAGATTGTTCAAGAGTTTGCCAGCGTGAGGGATGTAAGAGTGAAGATGCTGGTTAACTCTTGCATAAGAGATTTGGATAGCATAGGGATGAGCATGAGTAGAATATCGTGTGCAGCGTGGCCGCGGGAGGGGGGGAGTTATGCAGTTAGCAAGTTCAGAAGAGCAGTCAGCGTGAAAATAACGATAGAAGATAGAAAGAGAGGCAACATGGCGGCGGAATTTAAGAGGTAGAAGACTATCAGTAAGAGGAGGAGAGCTGATGAGACGAAGAGCCTTAGACTCCACTCCGTCCAGGAGCTGTGTGAGTGGAGCCCCCCCACACGTGAGAGGCATACTCCATACGAGGGCGGACAAGGCCCCAGTATATGGATAGCAACTGTGCGGGGGAGAAAAACTGGCGGAGACAAAACAGAACACCCAACCTCGAGGAAGCTGCTTTAGTGAGAGAGATATGAAGTTTCCAGTTAAGATTTTGAGTTAAGGATAGACCGAGAATGTTTAATGTTGAAGATGGTGACAGCTGAGTGTTGTCGAAGAATAGGGGATGGGTGTTTGGAAGATTGTGTCGAGTTGATAGGTGGAGAAATTGGGTTTTTGAGGCATTGAAGGAC
Source organism: Eriocheir sinensis (assembly GCF_024679095.1). Classification (NCBI taxonomy): domain Eukaryota; kingdom Metazoa; phylum Arthropoda; class Malacostraca; order Decapoda; family Varunidae; genus Eriocheir; species Eriocheir sinensis. Next base: position 5,662,882 of record NC_066524.1, on the reverse strand, counting down.
ACAAGGTTCCTTTTACCCCAATCGGAAATGATAGTAAGGTCCGAGGTTAAGCGTTCTGTGTTGAAAGGGTCTTCTGTTGAAAGAAGTTGAATAATGCAGAATGGAATCATCAGCGTACGAGTGGATAGGACAGTTTGTTATGGAAGGAAGATCACTGATGAATAACAGGAAGAAAATGGGTGATAGAACAGAGCCATGTGGAACACCACTGTTGATAGGTTTAGGTGAAGAACAGTGTCCATCTACCACAGCAGAGATAGAACGGCTGGAAAGGAAACTGGAGATAAAGGAACATAAAGAGGGATAGAATCCGAAAGAGGGCAGTTTAGAAAGTAAAGACTTGTGCCAGACCCTATCGAAGGTTTTCGATATGTCTAGCGCAACTGAGAAAGTTTCACCGAAACGGCTAAGAGATGATGACCAAGAATCAGTTAAGAGAGCAAGAAGATCGCCAGTAGAACGCCCCTTGCGGAACCCATACTGGCGATCTGATAGAAGGTTGGAAGTGGAAAGGTGCTTTTGAATCTTCCGGTTAAGGATTGATTCAAAAGCTTTAGATAGACAGGAAAGTAAGGCTATAGGGGGGTGGTTTGAGGGATTGGAACGGGCACCCCTCTTAGGCACTGGCTATACGAAGGCGTACTTCTAGCAGGAAGGAAAGGTAGATGTTGATAGGCAGAGAAGGAAAAGTTTGACCAGGCAGGGTGTCAGAACGGAAGCACAGTTTTTAAGGACAAGAGGAGGCACTCCATCAGGTCCATAAGCCTTCTGAGAGTTGAAGCCAGAGAGGGCATAGAAAACATCACTCTTAAGATTCTTAATAACAGGCATGAAGGAGTCAGAGGGGGGATGAGTAGGAAGATACGTATATTCCGTATAAATACTTTATTAACAGACAGCTATTACTTGTTACATGTATTTATATGCTTATAAAAATGTAAATACAATGCATGTTATTCTTTCAATGTATTCTTCTGTCTTTAGCATTGTTGTATATCACTTACCTATTTTCTGAAGGGAATGCACGGATTTCGTGAATTCTGGAGAGGCGTGCCGATCACCAATTGCACTTTTGAGATGAAATGGACTACACGGTCAAAATACAAATCGAACCCGATGATCTTCAAGTACCTATTCGGTTCGTATCAGGTGCAAACCGATGCCTGCTATTATGATTCTTAAGAATGATGTTCTCTTTGACCTCTCCTCAGAAGGCTTATGGACCTGATGGAGTGCTTCCCATTGTCCTTAAAAACTGTGCTTCCGTTCTGACACCCTGCCTTGTCAAATTCCCTCGTCTCTGCCTTTCAACATTTACCTTTCCTTGCTGCTGGAAGTACGCCTTCATACAGCCTGTGCCTAAGAAGGGTGACCGCTCCAATGCCTCAAACTACCGTCCTATAGCTTTACTTTCCTGTCATTCTAAAGCTTTTGAATCAATCCTTATCCGGACGATTCCCAATCATCTATCCACTTCTGACCTTCTATCTGATCCCCAGTACGGGTTCCGCAAAGGGCGTTCTACTGATGATCTTGCTTTCTTAACTGACTCCCGGTCATCCTCTCTTAGCCGTTTTGGTGAAACTTTTGTTGTTGCCATTAACATTTCAAAAGACTTTAATAGAGTCTGGCTCACCCTCAGCTCTCGTGAACGTGAGACAGAACCCCATTGAATTGGACGTGGGCAGATGCCAAATTTTGTTGTTGCTTGTATACCTACCGGAAAAGAGACGATTAAGAAGAATACAGACAATATGTTGGTGAAAACATGGATAAGAAAAGGTAATCTGGGTATGTTCGATGCCATCCTGTAGGAATTAATGCCTCAGGACCCGGCAGGCTTCAAAAAACTAATCAGCATGGAAAGGGAAATGTTCCAGGGGTTATTGAGCCGAGTCGCACCACGTATCTTTTGCTATCCAAACTACCCTCCTACGGATTCTATCCCTCTCTCTCTGTACTCTCATCTCCAGTTTCCTATCCTGCCGTTCTATCTCTGCTGTGATAGACAGTCACTGTTCTTCCCCTAAACCTATCAACATTGGTGTCCCGCAGGGCTTTGTCCTATCCCCCACTCTCTTTCTGTTATTCACAGATGAATTTATTTCTAAAACATCTGTCCTATCCACTCGTACGCTGATAACTCTACTCGGCACTACTCAACATCTTTTGATAGAAGGCCCTCCCAACAGGAACTATATGATTCCTGATTGAAGGCCGCAGAGTGAATAACCTCAAACCTCACCATCATTTCTGATTTGGGCAGGAAGAATCGGTGCCCTACAACGCCTCAAAAAGTCAATTTCTCCACCTATCAACTCGGCACAATCTTCCAATCACCTGTCCCCTATTCCTCGATAACACTCAGCTGTCACCTTCTACAATAAACATCCTTGGCCTACACTGAACTCAAAATCTAAATTGGAAACTTCATATCTCTCTTATTGAATCATCTCCCGTGAGGTTAGGCATTTCGTATCGTTTTCACTATTTCTTCTTTCCCGCACAGATGCTTTCCATATACAGAAGCCTTGTCCGCCCTCGTATGGAGTATTTTTTTTTTTTTACAACAAAGGAGGCAGCTCAAGGGCACACAAAAAAAGAAAACAATAATAAAAAAAAAGCCCGCTACTCGCTGCTCCTAAAAAAGAAACAAAAGAGGTGGCCGAAAACAAGATCAAATACGGGAGGAGAGATGTCCTGATACCCTCCTCTTGAAAGAGTTCAAGTCGTAGGCAGGAGGAAATACAGATGAAGGATGATTGTTCCAGAGTTTAACAGCATGAGGGATGAAAGAGTGAAGATGTTGGTTAACTCTTGCATAATGGGTTTGGACAGTATAGGGATGAGCATGAGTAGAAAGTCGAGTGTAGCGGGGCCGCGGGAGGGGGGGAGGCATGCAGTTAGCAAGTTCAGAAGAGCAATCAGCGTGGAAATATCGATAGAAGACAGAAAGAGAGGCAACATTGCGGCGGAATTTAAGAGGTAGAAGACTATCAGTATGAGGAGGAGAGCTGATGAGACGAAGAGCCTTAGCCTCCACTCTGTCCAGAAGAGCTGTGTGAGTGGAGCCCCCCCCACACATGAGATGCATACTCCATACGAGGGCGGACAAGGCCCCTGTATATGGACAGCAACTATGCAGGGGAGAAGAACTGGCGGAGACGGTACAGAACGCCCAGCCTCGAGGAAGCTGATTTAGTAAGAGATGAGATATGAAGTTTCCAGTTGAGATTTTGAGTTAAGGATAGACCAAGGATGTTTAGTGTTGAGGAAGGTGATAGCTGGGTGTTGTCAAAGAATAGGGGATAGTTGTTTGGAAGATTGTGTCGAGTGGATAGGTGGAGAAACTGTGTTTTTGAGGCGTTGAAGGACACCAGGTTCCTCTTGCCCCAATCGGAAATAATAGTAAGGTTTGAGGCTAAGCGTTCTGCAGCCTCCAGCCTTGAGTCGTTAAGTTCCTGTAGGGTGGGTCTTCTATTAAAAGAAGTTGAGTAATGCAGAGTGGAATCATCGGCGTAGGAATGGATAGGACAGTTCGTTTTGGAAAGAAGATCATCAATGAACAACAGAAAAAGAGTGGGAGATAGGACAGAACCCTGTGGGACACCACTGTTATTAGATTTAGGGGAAGAACAGTGACCGTCTACCACGGCAGAAATAGAACGGTCACAAAGGAAACTGGAGATAAAGGTACAGAGAGAAGGATAGAAACCGTAGGAGGGTAGTTTGGAAAGCAAAGATTTGTGCCAGACCCTATCAAAAGCTTTTGATATGTCCAGCGCAATAGCAAAGGTTTCACCGAAACGGCTAAGAGAGGATGACCAAGAGTCAGTTAAGAAGGCTAGGAGATCACCAGTAGAATGCCCCTTGCGGAACCCATACTGGCGATCAGATAGAAGGTCAGAAGTGGAAAGGTGCTTTTGAATCTTCCGGTTAAGGATTGATTCAAAAGCTTTAGATAGACAAAAAAGTAAAGCTATAGGACGGTAGTTTGAGGGATTGGAGCGGTCACCCTTCTTAGGCACAGGCTGTATGAAGGCATACTTCCAACAAGAAGGAAAGGTAGATGTTGACAGGCAGAGGCGAAAGAGTTTGATCAGGCAGGGTGACAGCACGGAGGCACAGTTTTTAAGGACAATAGGAGGCACTCCATCAGGTCCATAAGCCTTCTGAGGATTGAGGCCAGAGAGGGCATAGAAAACATCATTTTGAAGAATCTTTATAACAGGCATAAAGGAGTCAGGGGGGGGATGAGTAGGAGGAATATGCCCAGAATCGTCCAGAGTGGAGTTTTTAGAAAAAGTTTGAGAGAAGAGTTCAGCCTTAGAGATAGATGTGACGGCAGTGTTGCCGTCAGGACTGAGGAGTGGAGGGAAAGATGAAGAAGTGAAGTTGGAGGAGATGTTTTTGGCTAGATGCCAGAAGTCACGGGAAGAGTTAGAGAAAGCAAGGTTTTGGCATTTTCTATTAATGAAAGAATTTTTGGTTAGTCTGAGAATAGATTTGGCACGATTTCGGGCAGAAATGTAAAGTTCATAATTAGCATTAGTTTGAAGGCTCTGGTACCTTTTGTGAGCTGCCTCTCTATCCTTGACAGCACGAGAACAAGCGTGATTAAACCAAGGCTTTTTAGCGTGAGGAGTAGAGAAAGAACGAGGAATGTATGCCTCCATTCCAGAGACAATCACCTCTGTGATGCGCTGAGCATACACAGAGGGGTCTCTATCTTGGAAGCAATAATCATTCCACGGGAAATCGGAAAAGTACATCCTCAGGTCGTCCCACCGAGCTGAAGCAAAATGCCAGAAGCATCGCCTCTTCGGTGGGTCCAGAGGGTGTACAGGAGCGATAGGACAGGATGCAGAAATAAGATTGTGATCGGAGGAGCCCAACGGAGAGAACAGTTTGACAGAATAAGCAGAAGGGTTTGAGGTAAAGAAGAGGTCTAGAATGTTGGGCCGGTCTCCAAGACGGCCGGGAATACGTGTAGGGTGTTGGACCAACTGCTCTAGGTCGTTGAGGATAGCAAAGTTGTAGGCTTGTTCACCAGGATGGTCAGTGAAAGAGGATGAAAGCCAAAGCTGGTGGTAAACATTGAAATCTCCTAGGATGGAGATTTCAGCGAAGGGAGAGTGGGTCAAGATGTGCTCCACTTTAGAATTCAAATAGTCAAAGAATTTTACATAGTTGGTAGAGTTAGGTGAGAGATAAACAGCACAGATGTATTTACTTTTTAGTAATAGAATGACAATGAAGTCTTAGCCAGATGGTAGAAAATTCAGAAGAGTCAAGGTTGTGGGCACGAGAGCAAGTGATGTCGTTGCGCACGTAGGCGCAACATCCAGCTTTGGATTGAAATTTAGGATAGAGATAGTAGGAGGGAACAGAGTAGAGATTGCTGTCAGTAGCTTCAGAAACCTGTGTTTCGGTAAGGAAGAGAAGGTGAGGTTTAGAGGAGGAGAGATGATGTTCCACAGAATGAAAATTAGAGCGAAGACCGCGAATGTTGCAGAAATTGAGAAGAAAGAGGTTCGAGGAGTTATCAAGACACCTCTCGGGTCGGCAGCCAGAAGGGGAGTCCTCCCTGGGGGAATTTGTGGTCCCCCCCCCAGGAGGGGACTCCGAGGCTTGATGTAGGTGCGCCATTTTGAAATTTTAATTTTGGGAAAAGGTGTATATGTTGTGTGAATGTAGTGTGGTGTGGATAAAGAGAGGATCTGTCCTTAGAGAGCACGCTGAACTACTCTCCGGTGTTGGTGAGACAATAGGGAAACGGTTAGTGAGGACATGGAAAGGGTCATTGGAGGGCTTCAGCTCCCTTCTCACCTCCCATATATACCTCACCGGGAGTGGCTTGCGCCCGTTCGGTAGGTGTCTTCCTACCTACTCCATGCATCTCATGTGTGGGGGGACTCCATACATACAGCTCAAAAAGAATGGAGCAAGGCACCTCTCAACCCGAAATTGACCTCTCTTTTGGCCACTCTACTTTTCTCTTACATAGGAGCAGCGATAGTGTGCTTTTTTTTTTACACTTTCTTTTTGTTGCCCTTGAGTTGCTTCCTTTACTGTAAAAAAAAAAGCTCCTCCAGATGTTTTTGATCATTCCTTTTTTTGACATCGCCATGCCTTTCCTCAGCTCTCGTGAACGAAGACTGAACCCCTTTAAATTGGACGTGAACAGATGCCAATTTTTTGTCGCTTGTATACCTCCTGGAAAAGAGACGATTAAAAAGAATACAGACGGTACGTGAGTGAGAACGTGAATGAGAAAAGGTCATCTGGGTATGTTCCATGCCCTCGTGTAGGAAGTATTGGCTCAGGACCTGGCAGGCTTCAAAAATCTTTTGCGCATGGACAGGGATATGTTCCAGGAGATATTGAACCGAGTCGCACCACGTATTGTTTTTATAAGGCCCGGCCGCCTAATCGCAGTAGCTGGACAGCCCCACTCCCCCCACTTCACAATACTCTTAGTCTGAGAATACAGACCAGTAAGCAGACCAATAAATAGTCCTTGCAGGAATCCCTCGGAATCAGAGGAGATCCCAGAGTGCCTAGCAGTGCACTGAATCAAACGCCTTCTTGAGATCGACATAGGCTGCAAGCATCCCCTGCCGATACTCACGTCGACGCTCCAGCAGTACGCTAGGATACGGTCAGTTGCTGACTTACCAGGCGTGAAACCCAGACTGTTCCGGTTTCTACATCTTCAGCAGCTGATACCGAATCTGCATCATCTGCATCAGCAATAAGTGGGCAAGCACCTTGCCTGGCACACTAAGTAGGGTAATACCACGGTTTTTGCTGCAGTCCTGACGGTCCCCTTTCCCTATCCAGATAGGGACGACCAATCCCCTCTTCCAGTCAGGAGGAATGTTACCAGATTGCAATACGGCAGACAAGACCGCATGTAACCCGCGGATCATGGCTACACCTTCACCTTTAAGTAGGTCCGCTCTGATGCTACATATACCAAGTGCCTTTCCACCCCTCAACTTTACCACAGCCTCTCTGACCTAGTCAAGATATGCAAGATCTTGCAAAATTCAGGAGGAGAGAGCTGTTGATGTTTTTAGTACAAAAACCATGGGGACCAACACATAGCTCGTAGCCAACTTTTTCAGTACCAGTAGTAACATTGAAGTCGACCAAGACAATGAGTTTGTCCCGAGGGAGGGCACTTGGCTAATACAGTTGAGTTTGGCGTAGAACATCTCCTTTTCTTCAGTTTCACACATCTCGGTATGAGCTTACACTGTAACACACTGTACACTGTACACTGTTTCACTCACCTTGGGCACACATTCACGGTCACGATTCTGATCATCCCTGATATTCTGCCGTCGGAAGAAAATTGCCGTGATAGGCGGTAAAATCGGGGATGGTCCAGGGCAAGGCGCCATGCATCACCGGTCGATTTTGATTACCACAGATACCGCCGACCACCGCCGGTCAGATTCGAAATGTTCAAAAATATAGTGCATGCTCCCGGTCAAAAAGTCTCAAAAAAAAAAAAAACTACTACTGACCGGCGATACACCTACGATTGGCGACATTCAATCACGGGCAATCCGCGGGCAGGCGGCAGAAGGCCGGCGGTGGCCTGAAGGAAAGCCGCGTTAATACTTATTTATGACCAGGAGATTAGCAATGTGTGATCTTTCCCGTGAATGCGGGAGTGAGCCGGGGTTGTGTCCTTCCTCCTTCGATTTTCAACACTTGTATGGATTGGGTACTAGGCAGAGTTGTGGACCAGTCATTGTGTAACATTTATTGGTAACACCAAGGTCACTGATCTTAGTTTTGCTGACGATGGAGTAGCCCTTGCGGATTCGCTGGAGGTTCTGGTGGTGGCTCTCGAGGCACTGCACGAGGAGGCGAAGCCCTTATGACTTCAGGTGTCCTTGCGAAAGACCGAGGTACAGGTGTTTGGAGGCTTGCTAGATGAAACGGTACAGTTTGTTCATGTGTGTAGCGAGAACTTTTAGATCTTGGAAAATTTCACATACCTTGGTACCTAGTTCATAACAACGGTTGGTCTCCCCAGAAAATCTTACGGCGAACTGGCTTGGCCCATAGTGTTAGGGAATCGCTCAGCACAAGTATATGACGTTGTCGATGCCTATATAGAAGAACAAAGATCCGGATCTCCATGTCACTTGTGCTCCCTGTCTTACTCTATGGCTGTAAGACATGGACACTAAATAGGGACTCGGAGAGGAGGACAGATGTCTTTAATAATAAGTGTCTACGCAGAATCACTGGGATATCACTGGAATGACTTTGTGTAAAACCGTCGACTACTCCGTGAGACTAATTCGACATACTTTACCCGCAGAGTCCGTCAACGCCAACTCCGGCTATACGGAAATGTGGCACGTTACCAAAGCCGATGCAGCTCATCGTTTTTTTTTCTGTAAGAGACAGTCTTGAGTGGAGGAGGCCAAGGGGACGTCCCGCCCACAGAGTTTGTAGATTAAGCAAGTAGACAGATCCTGCGAGGAGGTACTCAGAGTTGCAATACGATCGTATATATGCCCATAAGCTATTCAGATGGTACTTCCCCACATAGAGACTTGACCGAAATGATCCCCGGGTTTGGCGTCGTAGGGTGGGCCAGGCGACGCGCTCCACGGCGTATGTCCCCATTGATTGATAAATTAAATGCCTTATGAAGTTACTTCTGCTTTTTTTAGAAAATGATGACATAAAACACTTCACACACGCTTCAAAATCAGGCTAGAATGGTGTTTCTGTGGTCATACGCAACTCTTTGCCTGCGGCTGCTGCTGGGTGTTATCACGTGACACCTCAATCTCATGAGGCTACAGTTAAATGTTTATTGTAGCTTCTCTACGATCACTTTATTTTAAAGGAGCTTTCATAGTTTGATATTAATTTTAGTAATAACCAGTATTTTATCATTGTGAAGATATAGATGGAAACGTTAATGGTTCTTGTTCATAAGGAAGCGGCCTTCGGGCGAGAGAGGCCACCCAAATGATACCCCTGATCGTTCTAATAATGCTGACTGACCCTAAACTGGTCACTAATGTTGCCACCACACTATGATCTTCGTGCCCGAAGGCCTTATGGTTCGACTTGCAGTACGACCGTATATCTGACCATAAGCCATTCGGATGTCACTTCCCCGTCGAAGAGAAGTCATCTTGTCGCGGTGATTGGGCTTGAAGCGAGCTCGACGGCACCACCTACCCTGGTAATCTACCTGCATCGGTAGGGTTCGGTTTACATCGACCACGTCGACCAAGAGTTCCTCCTCCATCACCAGTAAATGAGGCGTATCGCTCAAGTCATATGCGCTAGCCCCTTTACCACCTAGGGCATGGCTAGTTCCTCCCCACGTGTATGCCGTTCGTGGTGATCCGCATAGCTGGGCACGATAACAGAAAATCTTATTCCCGATAACCGATAACTGACAATGGAAAACCTTATCGGTGATAACCGATATTCGTTAACTGGAGACACAAATATAGGCGATAACCGATAACCAATACCCGATATAAATCCACAATTTCGATACTAGCTAGCGTTAAATCCGATAGGCGAAAACGATACTATATTGATATTTCAAATTAAAAAACATAGATGAATTCAAATTTTCATTATCTGTATTTTAGAAAACTTACAAAACCTGAAAACCACACGTTGACACGTACCTTTGGACGGTAATACTAGAAACGCCTGAACCGGTGTTGTGTTATTTGGTGTCCCCACCGTCAAAAGCTGGCGCTTTTGTTTACAAACACTGGTCTCGTGAACTGCGCATGCTCAGACCAGCAAGTGTAGACCTGTACAGTCTCACAAAGCTTTTCCACCTTAATCAAGAGTTGCTGGAAGGCTAAATCAGACATACAGTACCACTACCACCATCCCCGCTGTTTCTAGAACGACACTCTGTACGAGTTGTATTTAAATGTACAGAGTGTCGTTATAGAAACAGCGAGGATGGTGGTACTATATGTCTGATTCAGCCTTCCAGCAACTACTCTTAATGTGATAAAAAGCTTTGTGGGACTGTCTAGGGTTACGCTTACTGGTCTCAACATGCGCAGGTCACGAGAGACCAGTGTTTGTAAACAAAAGCACCAGCTTTTGACGACGGGACACCAAATAACACAACACCGGGTGCCTTCAATACCATGGCATGCTCACAAACGAATATGGAATATGAAATTTGAGGCAGTAAATAATAATTTTGGGGGCAAAGGTAAATGATTTTTCTCTTTGATATATTGATTTTTGAGTGTAACATAAAAATATAACCTAGTGTTTTAATGTTGGTGATCTAAGTATGAAATCTCTTCACCGAAGATATTTCATACCCCGAAATTTTTTCATACAACACCGGGCGCCCGGGCCACGCATGCGCAGTAGGGAGGAGACAACGTTTTTTTTCTGGGAGGCGGAAAAAAGTAGCGATTATCGCTAGTTTGGTTACGAAAGTAACAAAGATACTGATATATATTTAAATATGTAGCGGATGGCCGATGACCCGATTCTGTTATCAGCGATAAAGTATCGCGATAACGCCCAGCTATGGTGATCCGCATACACCCCGCGCCCTTTCATCTGATAATTTGTCCACCGCGGGGCTAGGTAGTTCCCCTCAATGGGCAACACTTTTGGTAAGAATGTTTGGGCAATACGAGAGCTTCAGTATGGTTCCGCTGAATCAACTGGCTGGTCATATTTTAGCCAGGATCAAACGGTCACTGTCAGATGGGCAAGCGTAACGGTTCCGAGGCCACCGCTAAATGCCAGGCAGTGGCCGCGTAACTAATCTACTACGCTTGGAGGAATTGAGTGCGGTTTTGCTTCAACATTAAGGCTCCCCTCGCTGTACCCTGTGTGGGCCCCGTTCGGTGCAACTACTGTGGTGAGTCCCACCGCGCATCTTCCAAGGATTACGAGAACAAAAAAAAATCCAGAGATAAGTACATGCAGTGACATCTCAAGTAATGGACTTTTGATTTTGCGGCGCCCTTGTCATTAAGCCGCGAATTTTGGAAAATCAACCGCTTTGGTGCGAATCGCCATAACTCCCTTATTTCTGGGGCTACATAAATGTTGTTGGTATAAGTCGACGGCAAAATGAAAGGGCTATATTTTCTAATAAGCGACATGGCTCAAAAACCGACTCGTAAGGGTAAAAAATCGAATAAATTCGCAAAAAACGGCTCTGAACAAAAAATATTTATGAGATCCCATCCTTGAACCCCACTAATTTTTTTGAGAATTTAAAAAAACGTATGTAACAAATACTTTAGCCCTACCAATGGTCTTTCCAATATGATGCATAACATTTCCCTACTCCTAGTAGTTTCGTCGCGAAAGCTCGAAACGTAAACCCTTTTGAGAGCGATTTTGACGAACTCCAGACACTTTGACGTTTTTATCTAGTGTGGCATTGCTATTGCCTCTAGAAGGCTGTAAATTGGCATGTAGCCCCTCTTGGAAAGGTAGTTTGACCAGGTTGAAGGATGTTTTGATAGCTTGACTCCAAGGTTTCGTCGAGCCGTCACAAAATAGCCTGTTTTTCGGCCCTTTTGCCGCGGTTTGGACACGTCCTAGTTTTTTGCTTATAACTTTTTTTTTTTTTGTGCTTTCCATTTTTTTTTCTGATTATTAATCTGTATTAATAGAGCTTTCATTTGCTAACATGCACGCCTTCCTAGCTTCAGTAGATTTTGCTTGAGCTTGGCCAGAATTTGCGACGAAAATTCGCCGAATCTGACTCATTTCACGCGCCGCGACGAAAAACCTTCCTGACGTCACAAAAATTAATATATCTACATACAAATTAATATATGAACACTTCAATATGTTGAATATCTTGTATTAAAATAATTTTAAGATATCTATATAAAAAAATACTATTTTTATATAATCATTTCACTATATAAATCATCCTATATTAAGCGCGTTATTATACATATTATTTTTTTTGTGTGTGTTCAACTCTATTTCTTCCCATTTATGAATAATACATTTAATTTGCTTTCTTTTGATACCAAATAAATATATATATATATATATATATATATATATATATATATATATATATATATATATATATATATATATATATATATATATATATATATATATATATATATCGAATAAATTCGCAAAAAAAACACGACTGAAAAAAAAAATTGAGTTCCCAACCTTGAAACCCACTCATTTTTTTAAAAATTTCAAAAAGCCTATTTAACATATACTTTAGCCCTACAAATGTGCTTTCCAATATGATGCATAACATTTCTCTACTCCCAGTAGTTTCGTCGTAAAGCTCAAAACGTAAACCCTTTTGACAGCGATTTTGACGAACTCCAGACACTTTGTCGTTTTTGTCTAGTGTGGCATTGCCACTGCCTCTAGAAGTCTGTAATTTGGCATGTAGCCCCTCTTGGCACTACAGTTTGACCAGCTCGAAGAATGTTTTGATAGTTCGATTCCACGTTTTTCGTCGAGCCGTCACAAAATAGCCTGTTTTTCGGCCCATTTGCCGCGATTTGGATACGTCTTAGTTTTTTGCTTATAACTTTTTATTTATTTAGTGCTTTCCAATTTTTTCGGATTATTAATTTGTATTAATAGAGCTTTCATTTGCCACGAAGCACACCTTCCTAGCTTTAGTAGTTTTTGCTCGAGCTTGACCAGAATCCGCGACTAAAATTCGCCGAATCTGACTCATTTCACGCGCCGCGACGAAAAACCTTCCTGACGCCACAAAAATTAATATATCCGCATAAAAAGTCATATATGAACACTTCAATATGTTGACTATTTTATATAAAAAGTATTTTAAGATATCTATATAAAAAGTTACTATTTTTATATAATCATTTCACTATATAAATCAACCTATATTAAGCGCCTTATTATACATGTTATTTCTTATTTTATTTAGGATTCAACCCTATTTTTTCCCATTTATGAATAATACATTTTATTTCTTTTCTTTTTATACCAAATATATATATATATATATATATATATATATATATATATATATATATATATATATATATATATATATATATATTTTTTTTTTTACGTTGCTGCCTATTGCGCCGGTAGGCATCTTCCCGGTGGGGCCTGATGGTCGGCCCAAGGCTTCTTCCAGGTGGGGCCTGATGGTCGGCCCAGCCCGTTCTGGCGCAGGCAGTATTTATAGTATATATCTTGCATATATATATATATATATATATATATATATATATATATATATATATATATATATATATATATATATATATATATATATATGGTATCAAACGCAATCAAATTAAATGTATTATTCATAAATGGGCAGAAATAGGGTTGAAGACTAATTAAAATAAAAAATAAAATGTATAGTAAGGCGCTTAATATAGGTTGATTTATATAGTGAAATGATTATATAAAAATAGTAACTTTTCATATAGATATCTTAAAATGCTTTTAGTACAAAATAGTCAACATATTGAAGTGTTCATATATGACTTTATGCAAATATATTAATTTTGTGGCGTCAGGAAGGTTTTCGTCGCGGCGCGTGAAATGAGTCAGATCCGGCGAATTTCGTAAATATATATATATATATATATATATATATATATATATATATATATATATATATATATATATATATATATATATCTATATATATATATAAGGACTGCTTTGGTGGGAATCGCCATACCTCCCTTATTTATGCGGCTACAGAAATGTTGTTGGTATCAATCGGCGGAAAAATGAAAGGGCTATAATGTTTAATAAGCGCCTGGGATAAAAAAACGACTTGAAAGGGTAAAAAATCGAATAAATTCGCAAAAAAGACGACTCTGAAAAAAAAACCTATTTTTGAGTTCCCAACCTTGAAACCCACTCATTTTTTGAGAATTTCAAAATACTTATTTAACAAATACTTTAGCACTACCAATGTGCTTTCCAATATGATGCATATAATTTATCTACTCCCAGTAGTTTTGTCGTTAAAGCTCGAAACGTAAACCCTTTTGAGAGCGATTTTGACGAACTCCAGACACTTTGTCGTTTTTGTCTAGTGTGGCATTGTCATTGCCTCTAGAAGGCTGTAATTTGGCATGTAGCCCCTCTTGGCGATGTAGTTTGACCAGCTCGAAGTATTTTTTGATAGCTCGATTTCACGTTTTTCGTCGAGCCGTCAGAAAATAGCCTGTTTTTCGGTCATATATGAACACTTCAATATGTTGACTATTTTGTATTAAAAGAATTCTAAGATATCTATATAAAAAGTTACTATTTTATATAATCATTTCACTATATAAATCAACCTATATTAAGCGCCTTATTATACATGTTATTTCTTATTTTATTTAGTATTCAACCCTATTTCTTCCCATTTATAAATAATACATTTAATTTGCTTTCTTTTGATACCATATATATATATATATATATATATATATATATATATATATATATATATATATATATATATATATATATTTTTTTTTTTTACATCGTTGCCTGTTGCGCCGGTAGGCATCTTCCTGGTTGGGCATGATGGTCGGCCCAAGGCTTCTTCCAGGTGGGGCCTGATGGTCGGCCCAGCCCGTTCTGGCGCAGGCGAGTGTTTATAGTGGCGCCATCTTGCATTGGCTCATGCTGCCCCCCGAAACTCGTTCTTGAATTCGCTTGGACGGCTTCCTCTAGAGTCCGGGTTGATGGGTGGTCTTCAGGACAGCATGTGGGTAGTTTTAAGCCACTCGGCGGTGACTGAAAAATCCGAGTGGCAGTGTGGGGATTCGAACCCGCGTCGTCCATCACGCAGTGAATGTGGGCCCAGTACGCTACCAGTTCGGCCACCGCCAAAAGGAGCTACATGCCAAATTACAGCCTTCTAGAGGCAATGGCAATGCCACACTAGACAAAAACGACAAAGTGTCCGGAGTTCGTCAAAATCGATCTCAAAAGGGTTTACGTTTCGAGCTCTAACGACGAAACTACTGGGAGTAGAGAAATGTTATGGATCATATTGGAAAGCACATTGGTAGGGCTAAAGTATTTGTTAAATACGTTTTTTAAAATTCTCAAAAAATGAGTGGGATTCAAGGTTGGAAACTCAATAATAGTTTTTTTTTTTTTTTTTTTTTTTGCAGAGTAGTTTTTTTGCGAATTTATTCGATTTTTTTACCCTTTCGAGTCGGGGTTTTTTTTATCCCAGGCGCTTATTAAACATTATAGCCCTTTCATTTTGCCGCCGATTGATACCAAAAACATTTCTGTAGCCCCAGAAATAAGGGAGTTATGGCGATTCGCACCAAAGCAGTTGATTTTCCAAAATTCGCGGTTTAATGACAAGGCTGGGGCAAGTCTCCGGTCCATAGTGTAGGA
This sequence comes from Eriocheir sinensis, assembly GCF_024679095.1. NCBI lineage: Eukaryota > Metazoa > Arthropoda > Malacostraca > Decapoda > Varunidae > Eriocheir > Eriocheir sinensis. The sequence goes on along the minus strand of NC_066524.1, from coordinate 5,647,489 downwards.
TTCACCAGAACCGAGCCCTTCCAAGTTCACCGTCGGTCAGCCAATAACAAAACTGCCTCTCCCCCTTCGCCCCAAGCTGTACACGCCCCGGCGCCATCCGTTGAAGGCCTCCCTGAGCTCCATAAGTAGATATACTCGCGCAACGAGGAGGACAATTCTCTTGCAAAATTACCAACTCCTGCACCCACCTCTGGGTCACTGGAGGCAAACTGAGTGTCGACTGCATCCTTTACCCATCGGGGAGGCGGTGGCTGAGTGGTTAGCGTGCCGGCGTCGAGTCCAGGAGGACGCGGGTTTAAGTCCAGCCCACTGCCACAGCTGTGATTTTTCAGTCATTGCCGAGTGGCCTAAGACTATTCACATGTTGTTCTGAAGACCATATATCAACTCGGGGTCTAGATTCTCTCCCCAAAGAAAGGCTTAAGGATGAGCTCCGGGGGGCAGCATGAGCCAAGCAAGATGGCGCCACTATTAACATTTGCCTGCGCCATAACGTACTGGCACCACAGTAAACGCTTGCCTGCGCCATAACGGGCTGGGACCGACAATCCAGGCCCGACCATTAAAGCTTACAGGAGGCATAGGCTGAAGCGTAAAAAAAAAAAAAAAATATTAATCAGCGGCTCCGACAGGGTCAGCCGGAGGTGCCAGGGCTAGCGGTGAGGCGCTTCCACCTCCTGCGACCTCAAGCTCTCGGACATTCCGCGCCGGATGCTTCTTCTATGTCTCCCTCCTCTGTCGCTTCGTCGGGGTCGCAGAAGGTTGGGGATAGCTGGGTGAGAAAATCGCCCCCAGGAGTAGTCTAGAGAAATGCCGACCTTGCCCGACTGGCTGCCCAGTTATCTCTAGCTACGCCATTGTCCTCTTCTCTTAGGTCATGTCTATAGTGCCGGTAGGCTTTCCTGAGGTCGTTAGTGGCCCAGGCGAATTTTGTCTATAGCGGCAGCCATGATGTTTGACTCTTCCTTAGCCAATACTGCAACTCGGTGATAGATAAAAATGGTCACCTTGCATCGGTGGGACTCAAAGGTAGGTCACCGGGTTCGCCTTCGCACGCTGACCACTCGGCCACCGTCTCCCAGAAGAAGAACCCAGCAGCACAACAACTTACCAAACGAATGCTGTTGGTGCAGGGAGGTCCCTATGCAGGGCGCATATATCCAAAGTGTTGTTAGTGATTTTAACATGGGCTCCTCACTCCTTCCTGATTCACCGGCTGGTTTTCATGCTCCTCCCACCTGCATGACGTCATCGGCCTCTCTCGCTTTCGCTTTCTCTCCTCTTTTCTCTCTCTCTCTCTCTCTCTCTCTCTCTCTCTCTCTCTCTCTCTCTCTCTCTCTCTCTCTCGGAAAATAAAGACAATTTCATAAACAGTGTGTGTGTGTGTGTGTGTGTGTGTGTGTGTGTGTGTGTGTGTGCAGGTCTAAAGTGAAGTGCGTTAGATATATAGGTTGTATATTTGAATTACTGAGGTTTTAATTCTGAGGCTTTTGTTGTAGATTAAGGTTTTCATCTACTTATATTATCTCGAGAATTTATGTATCTTATTTGATCTAGTTAACTATTCATTTTCATTTACCTATTTTATTTGTCTATTGAAGGTTTTATTTATTTATGTATATTTATATATTTATTTATTTACTTATTTAGAGAGAGAGAGAGAGAGAGAGAGAGAGAGAGAGAGAGAGAGAGAGAGGAGAGGAGAGAACTGAAGAGAAGAGGAGAAAGGAAGGAGAGGTACTGAGAAGAGCAAAGGTAAGGGCATAGGAAGGGAAGGGAGAGATAAGCGGGTAATAGGAAAGAGAATAAAGGAGATAAGGAGAAAGGGAAGGAAAATAGAAGTATTGAAGGGTGGATAGACACTGGTGAAGAGAAAACGAAGAAGGAAAAGAAGATAAAGAAGAGTAGAAAATAGTGTCATGATAGAGGAGAATGTTGGAACAAAAGAGAAGAGAGAGAGAGAGAGAGAGAGAGAGAGAGAGAGAGAGAGAGAGAGAGAGAGAGAGAGAGAGAGAGAGAGAGAGATGACATCATAGAGGTGGAAGGAGCATGATAACCAGCTAGTGAATCAGGGAGGAGTGAGGCGCGCGTGCCAAAATCACTAACAACACCTCGGAAAACTGCTTCCTTGTCTTGAAAAACAAAGCAAACTATAAATTCAAAATAATGCAATGGAAGTGTAAGTTGTGCCATAGACTTCACAACTAGTTGACGGGAAATCTCTTCAGTCTTGGCGCGCTGGCTTCGCGTAAGGGGCCGATTGTTATGGCGACTTTCACTGCGACAACTCAAACACACTCTGCGTTCTTACTTGGAAACAGGACGAAATCTTCAAGTTTTAGTGCATACAAGCAGGCAGGAGTGTCTCTAGAGTGATTTGGTCGAGGATTCAAGGTAACTTATATAAAATAGCACCATGCGTGCACTTTGAAAACGTTGTGTAAAAAATGGCAAATTTGCGTAACTTTAGGTTGAAATCTTTACGTAAAATGAATGATAACTGTAGGATAGTGAAGTCCACAGTTTTACGTATTAGGAAACAAGAAATGTACGTTTAGTTAGTGCCTACATGGCAACTCAGCTCAGTTCCCGCGTCGCCTAACTCGCCTTAGGCACGCAGTCAGCTGGGCACTAAAGGATTATCGCTGTCCTGCCTCTGTTTACTCTCCAAGTAAAGGACCTACAGTTATTCATCGTCTCTGTACCCTTCCCCACAACTGCAACTTTCGGCAAGCGCCGCACCATGTGCGGCGCCAACTGGACGAGCGTGCAGAACTTCATGGTGAGCAACAGGTTGGCCCAGCGCCTGCATTTGCTGAAGCTCGTCGGGTTCTTCCCCGGGGACGTGCAGGCCGACCTGGACCGGGCCAAGGCAGAGGAGAAGGAGGACGACGAGGTGATCTTGGCCCAGCTTGCCAGGGAGCTGGCCGACGACCAGCCGGACCCGCCGACGGACGAGTTGCTCCTCGCCGCGGTCGGCAACTACGCCGGCTACCTGGCCAGGAAGGTCCAGGCCAACTCCTCTGTGGCCGAGTGCTGCAAGGGAGCTTGCCCAGCAGGAGGAGATGAAGATTACCGTGGAGCTCGAGAGGGCGACCCGCCCTCTGTGATGTTCGACGCCCTGGTCGAGCTGGTCGACAGGGGCGAGCTGGAGACGGGCCGGGCGGTCCTGAAGCGGCCATCTCTCCCAATGGCCCACATGGCGTCCTTCGGGATGTCGCTGTGGGACCCCTGATGTGCAGGGAGGACAAGAAGGAGCGCAGGTTGAGGTTCCTCTCCCTTGCCATGCGCCACAGGGACGGGTTCAGGCACCTCCTGGAGTTCCTGGCGGCCTCAGACCCGACCTTGCAGGGGTACAGGTGCCAGGAGGGCACAACCTGGCCAACACCATCTTGCCGCACATCAGCAGGTCCCTCTTCAACTGTTTCGGTGCTAATTTCTCCAAGGACGTGACCTCAGAAGCGAGGAAGAACAAGGCCTTGAAGCAGCCGACCGGCAGGAAGAGGAGCAGGATCGAGGAGGGCAGGAAGGAGCCGGCGAGGAACAGGGACGTGTACAAGTCCAGGAAACTGACCGGGGCCCACAAGTCATAGGCCAAAAGGCTAAAGTGATTGTTCAGGGACGAGGGCCAGATAGCCGGCAAGACGTGCTGCGGCAATAGTGACATCGGAATTCAACCAAAATAAGTTGTGATTGTATATAGAAAAATGAATATTTTGCTTTTGTTGAGTAAAATTAAGATGTTTCTGCATGCGTTCCTCAAGTATTAAGTTTCTCATGTGAAAATTAAGTGATTTATTAGATGTTAAAACTTACGTAAAAATTGCACTAAATAAAAAAAAAATAAGTAGCTATTTCGGGCAAAACTTATAAGATATGCTAAATATTGCTATTGATTCTGAAAATATAAGTGATTATCTCTGCATTTGGTGATGTTTGTATCTAGCGTAAAATCTGAGGATTTTATAGCCTTTAAGTTTTGTTATACTTATATAAAAACAATTAATCGGGATTTTATTAGGGAACGACTTTGAATTTTGATACCGCTGCTCATGGAGACTCATATATGCCTAGGGAGGTGCCTGTTTTAGTTTCAGGTCGCTAGCTGCTTTGGTTTTGAAAATATTTAAATTTTAAATTTTTGAAAATCGGCCCCCTGCGAATCGGCCCCGCGCCCCGTTTCCCGTCAAGAGATTGTGAAGTCTATGGTTGTGCGCCAACTATAAAGGCCTCCAGTTACACCTATATGACTCCAATCCTTTTTGCATATTATTATTATTATTATTATTATTATTATTATTATTATTATTATTATTATTATTATTATAAGCTACCAAAGCCTCCCTTCAAGGTGCAGATACAAGTTGAACCACACAAAATACCAAAAGGTACTGGAGAAAAGCAAAGGCAACGAATAATTAAGAAACTGACAGTCAAAACCAAAAGGAGGAAAAATAAAATTGCCGTTTCAAAAAGACATTCACGCGAGACTTAAATGTAGAAATGTCTGCAGAAAGGACAATCTCATTATGCAACTGATTCCATAAACTTGTCAACGACGGAAGAAAACATCGTGAGAATTGTGTCGTACAAAAATTCGTAAGATTAAAAGCAAGATGGTTTTGACTAAGAGCAAACCTCGTGACCCGGGCAGGAGTAAAAGGATCAGGCAAAGCATTATGTAAGGGATGCCGATTATTCTTAAAAACTTTAAATAAAATGCTATGGGCACCAACTTGATGCCGATGATCAAGATCAAGAACAAGTGCCGGAGAAATATATTTAATTGAATCGATAGCTCTGTCAAGTAATTTTTAATGGCAATAGGCAGCAGACATCCAAACAGGAGCACAATACTTAAAGTGGGGCAAGATGAATCCATAAAAAGATTTAATTACAGTTGAGTCACAAGCAAATATTTTTAAACACTTACACAGTAAGCCTGTCTTCTGTGCAATAGTGGAAGACATGGAACGAATGTGCTTCTCAAATGTCAGTTTAGAATCAAGAGTGACTCCCAACAAATGAATACTAGAAACATCCTTAAGCAGTTTACCAAAAATATGCAAACAAGGATAAGGTGGATTCAAGGTACGGGAACTACTGATTGTAATGTAATGCGTTTTATTAGCATTAAACTTCATGCCCCAAAGTTGACATCAAGCGGTGATCATTGCCAAGTTCCTATTCAGAGATGCAGCAACTTCACCTCTTTTGCTAGGAGAGTGAACAGAGGAGTATAGAGTGGTATCATCAGCATATGAAATAAGCTTATTTTCGAGGTTAATGCCCAAGTCAGAAATAAACAAATTAAAATATAAAGGTCCAAGGACACTGCCCTGAGGAACACCTGAAACAACAGGCAGAGAAGTAGAGCAGGCACCAACAACAACCACACGCTGTAATCGATTAGCTAAAAATTCTTTAAAAATTCTGAGAAGACTTCCACCAATACCAAGGAGTTGTAGTTTATAAATTACAGCCCAATGGTTCACAACATCAAAAGCAGAAATAAAATCAATAGCAACAACTCGAGACCCATGCCCACGATCTAAAGAAGACTACAGGTCATGAGACAGAGTCAAGAGAGCGTCACATGTTCACAAACCCTTACGAAATCCGAACTGAGAATCAGGGAACTAATAGAATTTATCACAGTATATGGAAAGCCGTTTAGCCAAAAGCGGTACTCAGTAGGAAAAGCTGAAGCTGAGGCTCCCTTCGGGATGGGAGTGATGTTGGCCTTACGCCAACAAGAAGGAAAACTACCAGACTTCAGCAGTGACCTAAATACTACAGCAAGTTTTGGTGCTAAAAACATAAAAAATCTTCTTAAAGAATAGAGGAAAAAAAACATCTGGGTCCGTCCCACCATATATATCAAGATCTAGAAGGTACTTTTTCAATTCACTGGATCGAAAAGCAACTGAGCTAAGTTTTGGAAAGGGGAAACAAGTCAAAGGTAGTGAATATTCATCATCACACTGTTTGTTAATACACATATCAAAGTAAATTAGCCTTTCTTAAAGGATCAAAAAACATTCAACCATCAGACTTGCGTAATGGAGGCATGCTAGAATCGACACCAAACAAGGAGGATTTAAGAGAAGCCCACCATTTGTGTGGTTGAGTAGTTCCTGCAAGAACCTCCTGTATATGAGAATTTTAAGCAGCTTCAATTGCATTATAGATTCTCTGAGCATCAGCTTAAAGAGCAGCATAATTATCCCATAGCAAATGGCATCGATTCTGTCTCCATAGGTGATAATCAGCCTGCTTATCATCATAGGCCCGCTTACAGTCATCATTAAAACAAGGTTTATCTCTCATGCCAGATTTGATTATCTTAGATGGAACTCTTCTGCGTAAAATATCTAACAGACAAGTATTAATAACAGAAACTAAATATTATCAATTTCAGAACAAACATTGTCCCAATTGACTCGAGATTTAAGATAGACCTGACGGGAAATGGTGATATTAGGCACAGTGAAGTCTAAACAGATCTTACAGTGAATGGCATTATGGTCAGAAGTACCTATGGGAGCAAGGACAGAAGCCACTACAATACCAGAAATGTCAGTTACAGCCACATCCAGGCAGTTCCCAGAACTGTGTGTACGTCCATGAGTCAGCTGCTCACAACCAGACAGATTGGAGAAATTCAGTGCAGCAAGACCATTGCTATTGGTTGGAGATACAGAACCCAACCATTCTTGGTGATGTCCATTCAAGTCTTCAACATATATAAAAGATGCTTTGACATCACCTGACTGTATTGATGCCATAGTAGTTAAAAGGCAATCATACAAGTCACTATTAGCATAGGCTGAAAATATAATAATTATTGTATTTGCTACAGACTGACAAACTGCATCTCATGGCAGTGACATACATATTTAGTTAAGTGTTGTGCACTATAACCAGATATAATATACAAACCCATGCCACGAACACAAGGAAAGGAATCCCGTCTAATTAGAACAGGTTTATTTAAATTAGGAATAAAAAGCTTTGAAATATTTATAATGTTTGAAACAAGAGCTGCACAGAAAATAATGTCATGGTTGACAGCAGCCATTGTAAGATCCTTCAAATTCTTATGAAGCCCACGAATGTTGAAGTAAAGGACACGGCAACTTTTAGCAGGTTGTCGGCGTGGGCCAAGACTACTTTCAGTATCACTGGCAAACAGAATTAATAAAAAACAAGTTAAACTGATAGAAAAATCCCGTCAACAACAACAAAGACGTAAAAAGATAACAACAATAAAAGAAAACTGATTTAAAAACAAAACAACAATAGAAACGGAGACATTCTTCGCACCCCCAACCACTTAAAGTCTGCTCCGGACTAGTGGCCATTAGTAAAAGAATCATACATAAAAATGTTGACAAGATGATGGCAGAAAACAACAGGGTCCAGTCGCCATCATACATCTCAATGCCTTGTCAGCTCAGCATGAGATAGGCAGGACCCTGGGAACAGAAAGACTGGGAAGTGCCCTAAGATGAAGACGAGCAGTGTAGTTGGGGAATGAGAGGCACTTCACTGTAGCCCAACTACAAAACTCCACTCGCTGTGAATGGGAGAAAAAAAAAACAAGAATAAAGAGGGAAGAGTACCACCACAAAAGAAGAAGTAGAGGACAGAGCTATGGGAGGTAGAGGGCACTCACACCTCACTTAGATAGAATCCACCCACCACCAAAGAATCCACCCACCACCATGTTTACAAGAAAATATGTCAGGAACCTACGTTCATCCTCCCCTACGTGACTACGTGACTACTCTGCCTGCCACTCACCCTCAGATGTTGGTGATAATGTTTGTGAATATTAATGATGATACAAGTGTAACATGCAAGGTGTGAAATTTAAAAAATAATTGGGTTTAATTTATTGGCTTTATATTCATGCTTGTGGTGAGAACATTGATGTCCAAAATGTTCACATACCTGGCTAGCGTAATGCACAACAATTTTTGGGTCTTGCTAGCAAGTCATTCGACGGACTGGCCCGGCTCAAGTTGTGATGGACTCGCTCAACACGAGTATATAGCACTGTCGATAACTATGCGGGCGGTCAAAGATCCGATTGTTTCAGTCATTTGTGCTTCTTGTCTTGCTGTATGGGGGGAAACATGGACACAACAGTAACTTGTAAAGACATGTCGACTCCTTTGGTTGAGTGGTTAGCGTGACAGGGCCTCGTCTAGGACGACGAGGGGTTCGGGCCGAACCCGGTGCCACAAGCTGAGATTGTTCAGTCGTCAGTGAATGACCAAGACTACCCACATGCTGTCAAGAAGGCCACCTATCAACCCGGACTCTTGACTCTCTCTGAAAATAAGGTCATTACTGAGCTCCGGGGTGCAGCATGATCCAAACAAGATGGCGCCGCTATAAACACTTGCCTGCGCCACAACGGGCTGAGGCCGACCATCAGGCCCCACCAAGAAATCCTACCGGTGCCAAACGCGGAAACGTAAGAAAATAAGTGCCTTCGAAGGCTTATGAGATATCGTTGGAATTGTTTGTGCCTAGCACTTAATGAACCTAAATCGAGGCCTGTTACCAGCTTAGTCCGTGAACGCAAACTCCGGTGTTATTGGAAGTTGGTACGCTTCTGGACATCGATCCTGTTATATATATATATATAAATATATATATATATATATATATATATATATATATATATATATATATATATATATATATATATATATATATATATATATATATATATATATAACAAAGGAGGCAGCTCAAAAACAACAATGAAATTCGGTAATCACTGCTCATATAAAAGGAATTATAGAGTAATGCCCAAAGAAAGATCAATTTTGGATAAGTAAGAGGAAATACAGACGAAGGAAGGCTTTTCCAGAGTCTACCAGTGAAAGAGATGAGAGAATGATTATGTTAGTTAACTCTTGCAAAATTGAATTGGACAGTATAGGGATGAACTAGAGTAGAATGTCGAGTGCAGCGTGGCCGCGGGAGGGAGGAGGCATGCAGTTAGCAAGTTCATAAGAGCAGTCAGCAAGAAAATATCGATAGAAGACAGAAAGAGATGCAACACTGCGGCGGAATTTAAGAGATAGAAGACTGTCAGTAAATGGAGACTTGATGAGGCGAAGAGCCTTAGACCCTTCTTTGTCCAAGAGAGCTGCGTGAGTGGAGCACTCCTCTCCACATGAGATATACATACTCCATACGAGGGCTGACATTTCCCTAATATTTGGATAGCATCTGGGAGGAAGAAGCTGATTTACTTAGAGAGGAGATACGAGGTTTCCCGTTCAGATTTTGAGTTAAGGATTGACCGAGGATGTTCTATGTAGAAGAAGGTGACTGCTGAGTTATATCGAAGAACAAGATATGCTTGTTTGGAAGATTGTGTCGTGTTGACAGGTGATTTTTTTTTTTTTTTTTATTTATTTATTTATTTTTTTTTTAGGCGATAAAGGGCACCAAGTTTCTTTTATCCCATTCAGAAATGATAGCTAAGTTTGAGGTCAAGCGTTCTTCACCAGCAATTTAGAGTCTTGTAATTCTCGTTGGGAGGGTCTCCAGCTGAGAGAACTTGATTAATTCAGACTAGAGTCATCGACGTACGAGCGAGTAGGATTATTGTGGAAAGATCATGAATGAACAACAGAAATACAATGAGGTATGGGACAGAACCCTCCGGGACACCATTGTTGATATATATAGGTTTAAAGGAAGAACAATGACCGTCTACCACAGCAGAGATAGATCGGTCGGAAAGGAAATTGGTGATAAAAGTACAGAGAGGGATATAATCCGTAGAAGGGTAGTTTAGGAAACAAAGATCTGTGTTAGACTGTTAAAAGCCTTTAGCTGACAGCAGATATGCCATTAGGATTAAGGAGTGACGAAAACAGATGAAAAAGTAAAATTGTTAGATATTTTTGGCTAGGTGCCAGAAGTAACTGGAAGAATTAGAGCAAGGAAGGTTGTTGAATTTTCTAGTGATGAAAGGTTGTTTTGTTAATCGAAGCCTCTCTGTCATCTATAGCACGAGAACAAGCGTGAATGAACCAAAAGTTTTTAGCATGAGAAGTAAAAAATGTGCATGGAATGTGTGCCTCCATTTCAGAAACAATCATCTCACTAATGTGCCGGCCTCACAGAGGGGATCTCTGACGTGTAAGCAGTAATCATTTTACGGGAAATCAGAAAAGTACATACTTCGGTCGACCCATCGGGTTGAAGCGTAATGCCAGAAGCACCTCCGTTTCAATGGGTCCAAAAAATGTACAGGAGCCATAGGATAGAATGCGTAAATAAGGTTGTAATCGGAGGATCCCAACGAAGAGAACAGTTTGATAGAGTAAGCTAGCTGAAGGATGAGAAGTTAGGAAGGGGTCTAAAATGCTGGGCGTATCACCAAAGCGGTCGGATATACTTGTTGGTTGCTGAACCAACTGCTCTAGATCACTGAGGTAAGCAAAGTTGTAGGCTTGTTCACCACCAAAACTGGTGGTGAACATTGAAATCTTCTAGAATTGAGATTTCAGGGAAGGGACAGTCAGTGAAAATGTGCTCCACTCTAAGAGTTCAAATAGTCAGAGAATTTTACATAGCTGATAGAGTTAGGTGATAAATAAACAGCACAGACGTATTTAGTAGTATCACTTGGTGGCAAATTAGTCTAAGCCAGTCGGTGGATTTTTTTTAAGAATCAAGGTAGTGGGCACGAGAGCAAGTGATGTCGTTGCATACGCAAACGCAGAATCAAGCTTTCAATTGAAAATTAGGTTTCAGATGATAGAAGGGAACAGAGGAAATTGATGCCAGTAGCCACATAAACTTGTGTTTCAGTGAGGAACAGAAAGTGAGGTTTAGAGGAGCAGAGATGGTGTTCCGCAGAATGGATATTAAAGTGAAAACCGCGAATGTTGCATAAGGTTTTTTTACAGCAAGGGAGGCAGCTCAAGGGCAATAAAACAAAGAAACAACAGAAAAGCCCGCTAGGCGCTGCTTCAAGAAAAAAAAAGTTGATAGAGATAGATCAAGCCACCTCTCAGGTCTAAAGCCAAAAGTGGAGTGTGTGGAAAGTAAGATAATCTGTCTTTAGGGAGCATGCTGAACTACTCTCTGGTGTTGATGAGACAATAGTGAAGCGGGAAGGGAAAATACAGGAAGGACCTTTGATAGACTTGCAGCATCCCCTAACCTTCCCAGTATACCTCACCGGAAGTGGATTACAAAAGTTTCGGTAGGTATCTTTCTACCTACTCCCGGTGTGGTGTCATCTGTCATCCGGTATCCTAAGACATCCCATCCTTAATTTCGCATCGCGTAACCCAATCTTTACTATCACAGAGTAACTAAGTGAAGCTTTTAAGTGTAAAAAAGTACCAAGGAGGTTCTAAAAACCGGTGCAAAGCGGAACAGGTCACAAGAAGAAGTGATTGTTGATATCCTAGTTATATACATACATACGTCATCATTTGCTTTCATAATAATATAAATAAATTTGGGTGGGACAGATCCCGACAAGCAGTCGACAAAAGACACGGTACCGTGTCGAAATTCATGTATGTATTCAGGATGGGATGTTTCACGATCTTGGGATGTCTCATGACGCCACACCAGAAGTGTTGTTTATGTGCGAGACGACCCTGAGTGGAGGAGACCCAGGGGACGCCCACGTAACTCATGGTTGAGGTAAGATGATAAATCCTGCTAGGAATGGCTTTGAATAATGAAGGTAACTGCGCTCGGAGAGACAGTCGGGAGTAATGGCGGCGGGTGAGTGAAACGACACGCCCTCTGGCGTGTGCTTCCCGTTAGGTTTGTTCGAGAAGTGGCTTCCTCCCTCTGACAGTGGTGGGTCTCTTTTCCTGTGTTGTGTTTTTCCATGGTGGGGCAGGAAATGGATTGCTCGCTTTCTTTCGAAGAGATTTCTTGGGGTTACAGTACGATATAAATTATAAGATGAATAACTTAAGAAAATCGAGGCACAAAAAACTTGCTTTGCATTGGAGGAGGAAACCCATGTAATGGCCCGAGACGCGGATTTGGACTCTGAAAGTCTCAGGCATTGAGGTATCGATTAGCTTGACGGCTGGGTTAAAATTTTAAGCGGATTGTTAAAAGAAAATGACCGAATAGATGAATTTCCCATGTGCTTCGAGGAGCGGCTTTTTTCTCATCGCACTCGTTGTGACACTGTGATACCTGCTTCTGCATGTCTTGTCTCTGCAGGTGGTGAGAGCGTTGGAAAAGGCGCTTAATTTCAGCGTCGAGTTCCACCGACCTTCTGATGGGGAGATGTGGGGATGGGAGCAAGAGAACGGGTCATGGACGGGGCTGATGGGGGACCTGCAGCGACGAAAGGCTGACCTTGGCGTGGCAGACCTGTACATCATGGAGCAGTACTTCACCATCATAGACATGTCGGTGGGCACTGGTTTGCAAGCTTAAGTTGTGGTAGTATATCCTTATTTCCATGTTGAACTGTTTATTATCCTCTCTTCACTCCATACTGATTCATTGATATTCCTAAGATTTTGCACCTAGGAATGGTTGATAAATAAAACTTACTTGCTCATTAAAAAAAAAAAAAAAAAAAACGATAGTAAATAAATTAAAAAGTTTTGCCAAAAATGGTTTTAGATACACAATCAGATTGTACATTTTATTTCATTGTTTGATAAGGCTGAATAAAAAAAAAATATCATAAATGGCAAATCAATGGAATTTCATAGATAAAAGAAAAATCAAGACAGCCGAATGTAAAACTGCACGCAACCAGAAAACTTGCCGCAAACAGCGAAACATAGTAAGGTACACACACACACACACACACACACATATATATATATATATATATATATATATATATATATATATATATATATATATATATATATATATATATATATATATATATATATATATATATATATATATATATATATATATATATATATATATATATATATATATATATATATATATATATATATATATATATATATATATATATATATATATATATATATATAAGAGCGATGGACTAAGTCCATCGCTCAACGACCCTCCCGTGACCTTGCTTTCCGTCTCCTCTTTGTCTCTGTTACCATTATGCATGCTCTCTATAATCTTTTCACACCATCTTTTCACAACTGAATGCTCTTGACACATACACCGTTTCTTACTTTAATTTAAAACAACAACTACATTTTGGTGTGGAACCAGCCTCGAATGGAACCAGAACTGTCCTCAGCTACACAAGTGGTGACGACCCAAACAAGTGTCTTATTAGCATTAACTTTTCAGATACACGCCTGTCCTCGCTGGCCGATCGCTTTGGTCAGCGTCAGCAGAGAAAGTCAGTCTGTCGGACGACGGAACCGACAAAGGCCAATCGTTTCTCCGCGGAGGGACAAAATCTTTAAACAACAACAACAAAAACTCTTAATTACCTTTTGCAACATTCAGTGTGATTTCCATTCTGTTGGACAGTCTCTCCTTCAATAAACCTCACCCCTTACTAACCAAAACACAGGTTACTGATATTACTGACAAATTTTATCTGTCATAAACTTCCGTCCAAATCTGATTGCCATGTCTGTGCGGGATATGAAGGTACTTGCTCACGTGCCTTCAGTCTTGATTAATCAAAATCTGGTTAAGATTTCATTGTCCTTCTACAGTAATCTATGTGCGGTTTCTTTCTCATTTCATTCACGTCGCGACCTATTGCGCCGTTAGGCTTTTTTACTGGTGGGGCCTGATGGTCGGCCCAGCCCGTTGTGGCGCAAGCGAGTGTATTTAGTGACGCAATCTTGTTTCGGGTCATACTTCCCCCCGGAGCTCATCTTTGATCCTCTCTTTGGAGAGGTAATCTAGAATCCGGGTTGATAGGTGGTCTTCAGGGCAGCATGTGGGTAGTGTTAGACTACACGGCGGTGACTGAAAAATCCCAGATGTGTGGCAGCCAGGATTCGAACCCACGTCCCTCCTGGATCTCCCGGACGTGGCGCCGGCACGTTAACCCGAGCCCGTTTTGGCGCAGGCAATTGTTTATAGTGGCGCCATCTATTCTTGGCTCATGCTGCCCTCTGGAGCACATTCTTGATTTCTTTCGAACAGTTCCTCTAGAGTCCGGGTTGATAGGCGGTCTTCAGGGCAGCAAGTGGGTAGTCTTAGGCCACTCAATGGTGACTGAAAAATCCCAGGTGGTAGCGGCGGATTCGAACCCTCGTCATCCAGGACGCGGCGGAACGCGGGGCCGACACGCTAACGACTCAGTCACAACTTCACAGCCTCCTGGCTATTGCCTTAGGACAGGGGTTTCCAACCTGGGGTACATGTACCCCCAGTGGTACATTTGCTCTTTTCAGGGGGTACATTGGGTCCGAGAGAATAACCACTACTTTACAATACATGGTGTTGTAATCTGCATTCAAATTGCACAATGTCGTGTTATTTTTTGTTTTCAATTTCCTCATTTTATTAAGCAAAGCTGTTATTTAAATAATTATATCATCAGTCTACACATACAGGTTTCATTATAAAATAATATCAAAATATTACAATTTCATCGTTTTTTAATCCTAATTTTTTAGGGGCACACGGGAACCTATAAAAATGTCCAAGGGGTACAGAGGAACAAAAAGGTTGGGAACCCCTGCCTTATAGGAAGTTGGATAGCCAATGTAATAACCTGCCTGCTTATGTATATTCCGGTTAAGGATTGACTCAAAAGCTTTAGAAAGACAGGAAAATAAAACTATAGGGCGGTAGTTTGAGGGATTGGAGCTGTTACCTTTTCCAGGCACAGGCTGCATATAGATGTACTTCCAGCAGGAAGCACAGTTTTTAAGGACAATAGAGGGCACTCCATCATGGCCCATAAGCCTTTGAAACTTTAAGTATTCTAATAAACTATACTCTTCGTTGGTCTCCTCTTATCACAAACAATTTTCTGATTCTTCCGTACGCCTCCGTTGAGCAGTGGTACTCCTTCGTGGAGAAGTTGTTATCGTGCCTAGCTACGAACCCACGAACCCTGGTTCGAATCTTGAACAGGGCAGGGCAGTCGGCCTCAATCTTCAGAGGGCTTATGGGCCTGATGGAGTACCTCCCATTGTCCTTAAACACTGTGCTTCCGTGCTGACACCCTGCCTGGTCAAACTCTTTCGTCTCTGTCTTTCAACATCTACCTTTCCTTCCTGCTGCAAGTACGCCTTCATACAGCCTGTGCCTAAGAAGGGTGACCGTTCCAAACCTTCAAACTACCGTCCTATAGATTTACTTTCCTGTCTTTCTAATGTTCTTGAATCAATCCTTATCCGGAATGTTTATAAGCAGGCAGGTTATTACATAAGCTATCCAATTTCCTAAAACAAGAGCCATTCATAATTTTCATTGTTCCCTTTCTTTAATGGTAAATTCTGGAACCACCGTTTGGAAGAGAGTATGAAGACAAATAACGAGCCCAAACTGACCTTTGCCTTTCTACTGTGTATGATTGGAGCGAGTTACGAGCATTAACTAGGTATTTGTTTTGCCCTTGACCTCCATCCCATTTAGTATAAAGTAAGGAGATTTTGGGAAGCATCCGAACGGGTGCATGCATTATTCGTACCTAACACCGACCACGCACTACATGGTCCGTTTCCTTGCAGGTGGAATATGACATCGAGTACCTGTGCTTTGTGAACCCTGTGCCCGGGCCGCTGCCGCAGTGGATAGCCCTTAGTTTACCCTTCCCCGTGGAGACTTGGGCGGCCATCATACTCACCGTGGCCGCCGGGATGATCCTTTTTGCAGGTGTAGGCAAAGTGGGCGCCTTAGTTGAGCAGGGAGTGAAACATACGACCAACGACATGGAGGAAATCGATACTACGAATCAACCCACGGAAAGTCGCAGGTAATAGTCTAACGGTCGATTTATCAAGCGATGACTTTAGTAATAAATAACATATAACCTTACGTTGGCAAAAACTAAGACATAACCCTAATGCTTATATATAATATTTCAATCGATTTTTTTTTTTTTTTTTTTTTTTTTTTTACGACGGTCGTGTTTAGTTGCTGCTCTATTAGGCAGCAGTGCTTTGTATAATCAGATTACTGCACGTGCTGACGGCATTCTCCTTTCCCTGACCAACGCTCAAACATAAACCGGTATAAAGTACCCTACAGATGTCATTGTAACTATAGTGTTAATCGAAATAATTTAACTTAACATTTTATGTTGAATATCACGACATTGGCGCCATGGGTTTAACTTTCGAGGTATATAATCTTTCACGTCATTCGCGTCATGGTGCGCCAATAATTACTACACTAAAACAAAACCAA
Source organism: Eriocheir sinensis (assembly GCF_024679095.1). NCBI lineage: Eukaryota > Metazoa > Arthropoda > Malacostraca > Decapoda > Varunidae > Eriocheir > Eriocheir sinensis. Next base: position 5,631,142 of record NC_066524.1, on the reverse strand, counting down.
CTCATAGAAGTTCGTTAAAGACGAACATTAAAATATATAAAATATATATCTTACATATCTTACTTGCCACATTCCTCAACCATTCTTCTACTTATTCCAGATCACTAAACCAAAAACCTTCTTCACTAAAGCGAAAACATAACAATTTCATCACTAATTCATTGTTGTTGCCAGTGCTACTGTTTTAGCAGGTGTGGTAATTGTTTTCCTTTACCAGGCAGAATCGTGCTCTGTGGGATGAACAGTGGTTTGCTGCAGTGTCCAACAGCTCTTTGCTATTGTTCGGCTGTGTGATGAACACCTCCTGGTGCCGCGTACCTCGTTCCCAGCACCTGCGACTCTTCATAGCAGTGTGGAGCCTCTCATTCGTTATCCTGGCCGTGGCGTACAGGGGGTCTCTAGTGTCCCATCTCACCGTGCCCAAGGAGCAACCCCCGTTGGACACTCACCGACAGCTGTTCGCGTCGGGAAAGGACGTGGGTAGCATCGGTTACACCCTCAAGAGGGTAATGGAAAAGAACGCTGACCCTTACGTGCGCCGCCTGGCAGAACGATACATACACGTGTCCTCCACTGACCAGGGCTTACAGTGGACAGTGCAAGGTGTGTGTGTGTGTGTGTGTGTGTGTGTGTGTGTGTGTAATTCACCACGGCCTGATCACCAGTTGGACTCGCTTTCACCAGCAGGTACCCTTCCGACACGAGCAAGTGCATGCTCATTAACGCATCGATCTCTGGGTACTGCCTGGACCTCACACACCACATACCCCTTGCTCAAAGGGAGACAGTAACCGCTCCTAATCAACGGAAAGAATCCAGCCTGAGCTGGGCTCGAACCGCCGCCTGTTTGGCCGTGAAGCCTTGCAGCACGGAGCGGAGTGTTTGTGTGTGTGTGTGTGTGTGTGTGTGAGAGAGAGAGAGAGAGAGAGAGAGAGAGAGAGAGAGAGAGAGAGAGAGAGAGAGATGGACACACACACACACACACACACACACACACACACACACACAATAATGGCGCCAATATAAACAATTGCCTGCGCCATGACGGGCTCGGGCCGACCATCAGGCCCCAATGTAATAGCCTACCGGTGCTATAGGCCAGATGTAAACACACACACACACACACACACACACACACGGAGAGAGAGAGAGAGAGAGAGAGAGAGAGAGAGAGAGAGAGAGAGAGAGAGAGAGAGAGAGAGAGAAATTCAATCCACACTTTGACTTTTTATTAATATTAATTTGAAGGAAGTGTTGGTCGAGCTTGTTTTTAATTAAAGGAGTCAATTGTGTTGCACTGGGCCACTGAGGGAGGGAGCTTAATTCCATTTTCGCGCTACAACGTTGGTGAGGAAAAATTTGGTGCAGTCTGAATTTACTTGTTTACACTTGTTTCGTGTCAGTTTTTCTTCTCAAAGTGTCATTGATTATAAACAATTTTGATTTGTCCACATTCGTAAAGCCACTAAGTATTTAAAAATATTCGATCAGTTTTCCTCGAAGGTAACGTTAAGGGTTGAGAGCCTCTCATCGGAAGTTTTTTTTGCGCAAGGAAGGGATCATTTTTATGGCTCGACGTTGAACACCTTCTAATTTGGCAATGTCCTTTTCATGATGGTAAGACCAAAACTGTACCGCATATTGCAAGTGGGGTCTGACTAAACTATTGTAAAGCGTGAGTATTACATTTTTATTTTTGAATAAAAAGTTATTTTTTTTTTTAAGCCCAGCATTATATTTGCTTTATTTGCTTCGTCGATGCATTGCTGCGAGAATTTGAGGTTTGACGCGACGTTAACACCCAGGTTTTTGACGCATTGAACGCTTTTGAGTTTAACGCCACGCCTTTCGTAATCGAACCTTTTATTTCTTGTTCCAACTTGAAAAACCGTACACTTATCTATACTATAAGGCATCTCCCATCTATCAGACCAAGATGAAATTTAATGCAAATAATCTTGGAGAGTTCGTCTGTCTGTCTGTCTTCGTCAGTCGTCTGCATATTTACTAATGAGATTAATGAGTCCAACGTCCACATCGTTGATGTAAAATTGTCAACAGCAGCGGGCCAAGAACCGAATCCTGAAGGACACCACTAGTGACAGTCTGACACCACTAGTAACAGTCTGACACTCAGAGTTAAGTTCGTTGATCACCATTCTTTGTTGTCTGCTGCTCAACAAATTTGCGATCCATTGGTGTGCTTGACCGCCAATGCCTAGTTTTTTTTTTTTTTTTTATATAAAGTAATTTATGGTGTGGAACTTTATCAAATGCTTTCTGGAATTCAAGATAGACTACGTCCACTGCTTTGGTTACGTCATAAACTGAGAAGAGGTCGTTATAAATGATCAGTAGATTTGGTAGGCAGGATCTCTTTTAACTGAAGCTATGTCGCGTGAATCTTTAATTAGTGAGTGGCTTTCAAGGTAACTCACAATTTTGTCTCTAATTATGCTCTCGAGTAAGTTACCTAGTACTGAAGTTAGACTAATTGGGCTGTAATAACCTTTTTCCTATCTTCTTCCTTAAAAAAAGGTGTTTCGTTAGCCTTTTTCCAATCCGAAGGGACGATGCCTTATCGCAAGGACATAATGAATACGATTGTCAGAGAGGAGAATATTTCACTCTTTGTTTCTTTAAGATAAAAAAAATTGTTTTCTAACATAATTAATTCATTAAATGTTACAAAAATTGATAAATGTACATTGCATAGTAGACATTGATAAAGATAAGTACATGTAAATGGATATTAGGTCATCGTTGTTCAAAATTCAGGGCATTAACTTCCGTTCCTTCGAACTCTTAGAATGCTCAGCGGTAGGGATGTCTCTCTTCAGAGTCCAATAGTAATTAGCCATCATGACTGCATCCCATCGTCCCTGATACCTGGTCTCCATCTCTTTCATGTCCTGATGGAATCATTCCCCCTGCTCGTCGCTCATTGATTCCAGATTCTCAGGAAACCGACCCATATGTGAGAATAAGTAATGTATTTTGATGCTCACGTAGCATCCGAGGTTTCTGAATACAGTCAGCATATTGGCGACCAGTTACGCGTAGTTCCTGACCTTCTTGTTGCCAATAAAGTTCTTCACGACAAGAACAAAAGCTTTCCACGCTTCCAGTTGCACTTAGTTCATTGAGTTTTCAAACTCTGGATCTCTGATGAGCTGAAGGAGTTGATTACCGTCAATGATGCCAGCTTTCAACTTCTCCATGGTCAATCCTGGAAAAGCGTGTCACGAGTAAGTGAAGCTGCCACCGTCCTTGTCCAGAGCTTTGGTGAACTGTTTGGTCAAGCCGAGCTTGTGGTGGGAAGAGTATCCTGTCTGTACACCAGAGGGTTGTTTATGACATTCCTTGCTCTGCAAGACACCAATTCCTCCCGTACAGGCCAGTCCTTCTTCGTGTAATGCTGAGCTTTGCCCCTACTATCCCACATGCACAGAAAGCACGGGTACTTGGTGAACCCGGACTGATGTCCCAACAAAATAAAAAATAAAATACCAGTTAGTCGAAAATTGGGGCATGTAAACTCTTCAGAATTCGTTTATTTAAAGAAATAAGAAAGAGTTTTGCCTCATATAAATAGAAAATAGCCGTACGTGTAATAAAATATAAAAAAAAGTAAAAAATATCATGTGGCAATAGCTAAAAAAAAAGTTGACCTGATTGAGCAAAACCAATGTGATTTTTGGATTCAGCACATCAAAATTGTCCAAAATCAGCTTAAAAAAAAAACTTCGACGATAAATTTGTTGTTGGCCAATGTCTTGGTCTAGTGCGTAATTTTTTGTCGAATTTTCTCAGTAACCATTTGATTCAGGTAGTTATCCTCTAAAACTCCAAGCATTCTATGTGACTCGCATTCTGTACCCGACAGTGTCGCTCAGTCAATATGAGGGAGATTAAAGTCCCCTAATATAAGTGAGTCGTTGTTATTAAGTGACTGCCTTAAAACGCTGTACATTTCAATATCATCTTCATGTGATTGACCCGGAGGCCTGTAGGTAACGGATATATTCAGATTATTTTTTACAATATTTACTCGCACCCACAGATGTTCAACGATACTGTCTCTTGGTGTTCTGTCAGTTGGCTGCAAATAACTTTTGACATAAAGGGTAACACCACCACCTCTACCGTTGACACGATCTTTTTTTAAGATTCTGTAGCCATTTATGTTGTATTCTGAACTTAAATCAATATTTGTGGTGTCAATAAATGTTTCGGTTATACCGTTTTAGCAATTATGTCAAAATTTTCTGATGAAACAAGACATCTCAATTCTTCAAACTTGTTTCTTAGGCTACTCGCAAAGTTTCTTTTCAGCAGTTCTACTGGCATACCATCGCTTCCAGGGCTTTTTCCATTTTTCATACTTTTGATGACTAGTTTAATTTCACCTGTTGTAATAATATAATTTTGTTCTATTTTGGGGACAACTGTTTCTTGTTTATCTTCTTGTCTCGCCACTTCTCTGGATTGAAAGGCTCTGAGAAACATTCCTTCCATCTTTCATCCACTTTCCTATCATCTGCCAGCAGTTTCCCTTCCTTATTTTTAATTGAATAAACTCCACTTTCTTCATTCCGTCTGTAACTTTTAGCTATACTGTATATAAGTTTCCTAGTCCCCAACATGTCCTCTTGTAGTTCATTTCCTAATCTCTCCTATGCGTCTCTCTCTCTGCTCCTGATTTTACTCTTTCGACTTCATATCTTGCTACTTCATATTCTATTCTATTTTCCGGGTTTCTTCTCTTCATCCACTTCTTAAAAGTAACGCTCTTTTTCCTAACAGCTTATATGACTTTTGTCCACCAAACTTTTTTTTCTCCTTTTTCCTCCACTGACTTCTATTAATTCAAGGACCTCTTTTGCTATTTGGTTAATTCTTTCTTTCATGTTCTGCCATTCTTGTTCCATATCTTCGGTTTCTTGGTGATCTGCTGGTCTAGCTTCAGCAACCATCTCATTATATCGTTGTGTGACCGAGTTCTTTCAGCATTTATACTTTTATTATTTATCTTACAAGCTTTGTCTGAGGCTTCACTGTTCTTATCATTTTTGCAAGTACCAAACGATGGTCAGAGTTTAGTGTTAACAGAAGGTTTGCTCTTCACATCTCTGAAGAATCGGATCTATCATTGACTTTTCAACATAATCTCCTCTGCCAAAATTTCACCTTTCCCAGCTCCATTTGTTGGTGTCTTTGTGCTTAAAGAATGTATTCATAATAGCCAGGCAATACCTCGTGCAGAACTCTATTAGCTTTTTACCTTCACTTTTTACGTTTCCAATTCCAAAAACACCAGACACTTTTTTTTTTGCTGTCTTCGATTGCTTCCCACATGAGCATTCGGGTGTCCCGAAATGGTCTTATCTACATTCTCCGTTCTCCGTTTGGGTAGGCGGTGGCTGAAGTGGTAGCGTGCTGGGCCCACATTCACCGCGTGATAGACGACACGAGTTCGAATCCCCACGCTACCACCTCGGATTTTTCAGTCACCGCCGAGTGGCTTAAAACTACCCACATGTTGTCCTGAAGACCACTCATCGACCCGGACTCTAGAGGAAACCGTCCAAGAATCAAGAACGAGTTCCGGGGAGCAGCATGAGGCAAGAGAAGATGGCGCCACTATAAACACTTGCCTGCCCCATGACGGGCTGGGGCCGAATACCATCCAGGCCCCTCAAGCAAGCCTACCGGCGCAATAGGCGGAGACGTAAAAAAAAATAATAATAAATAAATAAATCAAAGTGTCTTGCAGCTCTTAATAAAAATATTATTTTTCTTCTTGAGGTTTCCCTGGTGGGGTGCATATACTTGCACGGCAGGTGTAGGTAGAAATACACCTACTGAAACGGACGTAAGCAGTGGCGTACCCAGAAGGGGGGAGCATATATATATATATATATATATATATATATATATATATATATATATATATATATATATATATATATATATATATATATATATATATATATATATATATATATATATAGGAAGACACCTACCGAACGGGCGCAAGCCACTCCCGGCGAGGTACGTGTACGTATATATGGGAAGCGAGGAGGGTGCTGAAACCCTCCAATGACCCTTCCCATGTCCTCACTATCCGTTTCCCTATTGTCTCACCAACACCGGAGAGTAGTTCAGCATGCTCTCTAAAGACAGATCCTCTCTCTATCCACACCACACTACATTCACACAACATATACACCTTTTCCCAAAATTCAAAATTCAAAATGGCGAACCATAACCATGCCTCGGAGTCCACTCCTGGGAAAGGACCATAAATTCCCCCAGGGAGGACTCCCCATCTGGCTGCCGACTTGAGAGGTGTCTTGATAACTCCTCCAACCTCTTTCTTATCAATTTCTGCAACATTCGCGGTTTCCGTTCTAATTTTCATTCTGTGGAACACCATCTCTTCTCCTCTAAACCTCACCTTCTCTTCCTCACCGAAACACAGATTTCTGAGGCTTCTGACAGCAATCTCTACTCTGTTCCCTCCTACAATCTCTATCCTAAATTTCAATCCAAAGCTGGATGTTGCGTCTACGTGCGCAACGACATCACTTGCTCTCGTGCCCACGACCTTGACTCTTCAGAATTTTCCACCATCTGGCTAAGACTTCATTGTCATTCTATTACTAAATACATCTACGCTGTTTATCTCTCACCTAACTCTACTAACTATGTAAAATTATTTGACTATTTGAACTCTAAAGTAGAGCACATCTTGACCCTCTCTCCGTTCGCTGAAATCTCCATCTTGAGAGATTTTAATGCTCACCACCAGCTTTGGCTTTCATCATCTTTCACTGACCAGCCTGGTGAACAAGCCTACAACTTTGCTCTCCTCAACGATCTAGAGCAGTTGGTTCAGCACCCTACACGTATTCCCGACCGTCTTGGAGACAGGCTGGGCCTACCATCAGACCCCACCTGGAAGAAGCCTTGGGCAGACCATCAGGCCCCACCGGGAAGATGCCTACCGGCGCAATAGGCGGCAACGTAAAAAAAATAAAAAAAACTCCTTTATCCATAGCAAATGTCAACACCTTGCTCTCTATAATTCTTCCAGAGACTTCTGACACTTAGCCAAAAATATCTCCTCCAATTTCACTACTTCCTCTTTCCCGCCTCTTCTTAACCCAAACGGCTGCACTGCCGTCTCATCTATCTCTAAGGCTGAACTCATCACTCCAACTTTCTGTAACAACTCCACTCTGGACGATTCTGGCCATATTCCTCCTACTCATCCCCCCTCTGACTCGTACATGCCTGTTATTAAGATTCTTAAGAGTGATGTTTTCTATGGCCTCAACTCTCAGAAGGCTTATGGACCTGATGGAGTGCCTCCTATTGTCCTTTAAAAAATGTGCTTCCGTGCTGACACCCTGCCTGGTTAAACTCTTTCGCCTCTACATATCAACATCTACCTTTCCTTCCTGCTTGAAGAACGCCTTCGTACAGCCTGTGCCTAAGTGACTGTTCCAATCCCTGAAACTACCGCCCTATAGCTTTACTTTCCTGTCTATCTAAAGCTTTTGAATCAATCCTTAACCGGAAGATTCAAAAGCACCTTTCCACTTCTAACCCTCTATCTGATCGCCAGTATGTGTTCCGCAAGGGGCATTCTACTGGCGATCTTCTTGCTCTCTTAACTGATTTTTGGTCATCCTCTCTTAGCCGTTTCGGTGAAACTTTCTCAGATGCGCTAGACATATCGAAAGCCTTCGATGGAGTCTAACACAGGTCTGCTTTCTAAACTGCCCTCTTTCGGATTCTATCCTTCTCTCTGTTCCTTTATCTCCAGTTTCCGTTCTATCTCTGCTGACGAAGACGGTCACTGTTCTTCCCCTAAACTTATCAACAGTGGTGTTCCACATGGCTCTGTTCTATCACCCACTTTCTTCCTGTTATTCATCAGTGATCTTCTTTCCATAACAAACTATCCTATCCACTCATACCCTGATGACTCCACTCTGTAGCATTCAACTTCTTTCAACAGAAGACCCTCTCAACAGGAATTACATGACTCCAGGCTGGAGGCTGCAGAACGCTTAACCTCAGACCTTACTATCATTTCCGATTGGGGTAAAAGGAACATTGTGTCCTTCAATGCCTCAAAAACCCAATTTCTCCACCTATCAACTCGACACAATCTTCCAAACACCTATCCCCTATTCTTCGACAACACTCAGCTGTCACCATATTCAACACTAAATATCCTCGGTCTATCCTTAACTCAAAATCTTAACTGGAAACTTCACATCTCCTCTCTCACTAAATCAGCTTCCTCGAGGTTGGGCGTTCTGTATCGTCTCCGACAGTTCTTCTCCCCCGCACAGTTGCTATCCATATACAGGGGCCTTGTCCGCACTCGTATGGAGTATGGCTCTCACTTGTGGGGGGGGGCTCCACTCACACAGCTCTCTTGGACAGAGTGGAGTCTAAGGCTCTTCGTCTCATCAGCTCTCCTCCTCTTACTGATAGTCTTCTACCTCTTAATTTCCGCCGCCATGTTGCCTCTCTTTCTATCTTCTATCGTTATTTTCATGCTGACTGCTCTTCTGAACTTTGCTAACTGCATGCCTCCCCCCCTTCCGCGGCCCCGCTGCACGCGACTTTCTTCTCATGCTCATCCCTATACTATCCAAATCCCTTACGCACGAGTTAACCAGCATCTTCACTCTTTCATCCCTCACGATGGTAAATTCTGGAACAATCTTCCTTCATCTGTATTTCCTCCTGCTTACGACTTGAACTCTTTCAAGAGGAGGGTGTCAGGACACCTCTCCTCTCGAAATTAACCTCTCTTTTGAATCTTTTTAGGAGCAGTGAGTAGCGGGCTTTTTTTTTATTATTGTTTCCTTTTTTCGTGCGTCCTTGAGCTGTCTCCTTTGTTGTTATATATATATATATATATATATATATATATATATATATATATATATATATATATATATATATATATATATATATATATATATATATATTCTGATTTTTTCTTCGTCCAGAATTTTTGCTGGCGCAGGGATCCCATACAGCTTGGGGATTCGGGTTAGACCGTTAGGCTAAATTTATATTTTTTTATACATAGGCCTACATGCATTGATACAAACATATACATGCATTGCACATTTTAGAAGTTTGTTGGTAGCATATAAGTACAACGTAAATCTGGGGGATATAAATATTCTGAAAAGTACTAATTGTGTTACTTGAGCGAACATTGCTTTTAATCTTGTCCATTTCTGTAATTTGCACTGCAAAAATTTACCCTCAAAACATCACTACTTACTCTAGAGCTACATGTTCAGATAAAAATATATATTCATACGACAAATTGTGTTGTCATCGTTTACACAGGCTGCTGCTGTAATACTTATTTTTACAAGATGCATGGAATTGGGTCAGGTATTTTATGAATGTAAAATAAAAAGTAACTAGATGAATTATTTACCGTTAACAACAATACATTGAAACTGGTTTACCTCAAATTTAGGCGTCTTTTCTTAGGTGCAAATTCATCAAGGACTTCATCATGATCAAGATTTGTCATTATCATTGATCAAGATTTGTGTTATTGTGTTGTGTGTTTTAAACAATTTAAGGGCACTAAAGGATCGCTCATTGGTGGAAGTGCTGACAGAGGAGGTGAAAAAATCTGCAATAAAGTAGAAAGATTTGGATAAGTGTCCAATATTTTGCCACATGCCAATGTCTCAAGAACTTGCTTTGGCCTCTCATGAAATTCACGACGCTTCCAATAACTCTGCCACCGTAGATATTCAGCTTCAAATAGATCTGCATCACCATGAAATTTTCCATAAAATTCAACTGCCTCCTTCATTCACTTAAATCAGTATCAACTGAAAGAGATGGAACAAGATATCCCACAAAAGACTCCTTTGTGTTCAGATGCAAACCTTTCCCTGAGTTGTGTTCCCTGAGCTGTGTCAGCACGGAGTCCAAAAATGGGAGAAAAATAGCTCCTCGATAGTACTCCTGCGGAGTTGCTGCTGGAGGGTTAGCCTTATGTTTCTGACGACCACTGATTGTTCGAGGCTTCTGGATGCCTACTGATTCTTCACATATATATTTTCACTCATAACAAACATTATACCGTGCCATTAACTCAACACAAAACCAAAGGGGAAATAACTCGGTCACTCGGTGCCACTGAGCTCTAAACACACACACACACACACAGACACACACACACACACACACACACACACACACATTCGTAATCGTAACACTAATATTTATATTCCTATTATTTTCGTGTAAGAAATATTTATTTATTATCACTTTTTCTTTGCAAATGGGGGGGGGGGCATGGCCCCATCGCCCTTCCCCCTTGGTACGCCACTGGGCGTAAGCCACTCCTGGTGAGGATATACGGGATACGAGGAGGGCGCTGCAAGCCCACCAAAGACCCTTCCCGTGTCCTCACTTTCCATTTCCCTATTGTCTCATCAACAGCAAGAGTAGTTCAGCATGTTCTCTAGAGACAACTTCTCCTACTTTCCACACCACACTACATAAACACTAAACACACACACCACTTCCTCAAAATTATCAAATTTCATAATGGTGAACCAAATTCCTGCCTCTGATTCCCCGTCTGGGGGGAACCACAAAAATCCCCCCAGAGCGAACTCTCATTTTCTTTTTCGTCCTGAGAGGTGTCCTGATAACTCTCCGAACTTTCTTTTTATTAACTTCTGCAACATTCCCGGTCTTCGTTCTAATTTCCCTTCTGTGAAACACCATCTTTCCTCTAAACCTCATCTTCTCTTGATCACCAAAATCCAGGTCTTGGGGGCTAATGACAGTGATCTCTACTCTCTTTTCTACTACTATCTCCATCCTAACTATCATTCCAAAGCTGAATGTTGCGTCTACGTATGCAACGCCATCACTGCGCCATCTGGCTAAGACTTTAATATCACTCTATTACTAAGTACATATGTGCTGTTTATCTCTCACCAACTACCAATTATGTAAAATTCTTTGACAACTTGAACTCCAAAGAGGAGCACATCTTGACTCAATCTCCCTTCACTGAAATCTCCATCCTTGGAGATTTAAATGCTCACAACCAGCTTTGTATTTCATCCTTTTTCACTGACCAGCCTAGTAATCAAGCCTACAACGTTGCTCTCCTAAACGATCTAGAGCAGTTTGTTCAACACCCTACACGTATTCTCGTCCGTCTTGGAGACACGCCCAACATTTTCGACCTCTTCCTAACCTCTAATCCTTCAGCTTACTCTGTCAAACTGTTCTCTCCGTTGGGCTCCTCCAATCACAACCTTATTTCTGTATTCTGTCCTATCCCTCCTGTACAGACTCTGGACCCACCGAAGATGCGGTGCTTCTGGCATTTTGCTTTAGCTCGGTGAGACGACCTGAGGATGTAGTTTTCTGATTTCAGGTGGAATGAGTACTGGTTCCAGGACAGAGACCTCTCTGTGTGGCCCAGCGCATCACAGAGGTGATTGTCTCTGGAATGGAGGCAGATTCTGGACGATTCTGGGCATATTCCTCCTACTCATCCCCCTTCTAACTCCACTATGCCTGTTGTTAAGACTCTTGAGAATGATGTTTTCTATGCCCTCTCTGGCCTTTATCCTCATAAGGCTTATGGGCCTAATGGAGTGCCTCCTATTGTCCTTAAAAATTGTACTTCCGTGTTGACATGCTGCCTGGTCAAACTCTTTCGTCTCTGGCGCTCAACATCTACCTTTCCATCCTGCTGGAAGAACGCCTTCATACAGCCTGTGCCTAAGAAAAGTAACCGTTCCAATTCCTCAAACTACCGTCCTATAGCTTCACTTTCCTGTCTTTCTAAAGCTTTTGAATCAATCCTTAACCGGAAGATTCATCTGCATCTATCCGCTTCTGACCTTCTATCTGATCTTCACCATTGGTTCCGCCAGCTGCGTTCTATTGATGATCTTTTTTTTTTTTATGTCATGGTCTATTGCGCCGGTAGGCTTCTTCCCGGTGGATCCTGATGGTCGGTCCAAGGCTTCTTCCCGGTGGGGCCTGATGGTCGGCCCAGCCCGCTCTGGCGCAGGCGAGTGTTTATAGTGGCGCCATCTTGTATTGGCTCATGCTGCCCTCACGGAGCTCATCTTTAATCCTAGAATCTAGAGTCCGGGTTGATAGGTGGTCTTCTGGACAGCATGTGGGTAGTTTTAAGCCACTCGGCGGCGGCTAAAAATCCCAGCTTGGTGGCACCGGTCGGGGATTGAACTCACGTCCTCCTGAACGCGGGGCCGTCTCGCTATCCGTTCAGCCACCGCCTCCCCTAACTGCTTTCTTAACTGACGTTTGGTCATCCTCTCTTAGCAGTTTCGGTGAAACTTTCTCAGTTGCACTAAACATATCGAAAGCTTTTGATAGAGTCTGGCACAAGTCTTTGCTTTCTAAAATACCCTCCAACGGATTCCATCTCTTCCTTTGTACTTCTATCTCCAGTTTTCTTTCCGGCCGTTCTATTTTTGCTGTGGTAGGCGGTCACTGTTTTTCCCCTAAACCTATCAACAGTGGTATCCCAAAGGGCTCTGTCCCATTTCCCACTCTCTTTCTGATATTTATCAATGATTTTTCCACAACAAACTGTCCTATCCACCCGTACGCTGATGACTCTACTTTGCATTATTCAACCTCTTTCAACAGAAGACCCTGCCAAAGGAATTACGAGACTCCAGACTGGAGGCTGCAGAACGCTTAACCTCAGACCTTTCTATCATTTAAGATTGGGGCAAGAAGGAACCTGGTGTTCTTCAACGCCTCAGAAACACATTTTCTACACCTATCAACTCGACACAATTTTCCAAACACCTGTATATACTGACAGTCTTCTACCTCTTAAATTCCGTCCCCATGTTGTCTCTCTTTTTATCTTTTATCGATATTTTCACTCTGACTTCTTTTCTGAACTTGCTAACTGCATGACTCCCCCCTTCCCGCGGCCCCGCTGCACACGACTTTCTACTCAAGCTCATCCCAATACTGTCCAGATCCCTTATGCATGAGTTAACCAGCATCTACACTATCTCATCCCTCACGCTGGTAAACTTTGGAACAATTTTCCTTCATCTCCTGTCTATGATTTGAACTCTTTCAAGATGAGAGTATCGGGACACCTCTCCTCCCGAAATTGACCTATCTTTTGGACACTTATCTTAACTGTTTTTGTAGGAGCAGTGATTAGCAGGTTTTTTTTATTGTTTTCTTGTTTTTGCCCTGTTTCCTTTACTGTAAAAATAAATTTTAAAAAGTTCATCTTTACCTGTACTTCATTTAAAGTATCACACACAGTTTTCTCTCATTTACATAATGTATATTTGCTACCCGTTCTGCAGATTTTGGTGCAGAATGTCGATGTTTCAGCACACAACCAGTACAATCGTTTTGGGTCTTCTAATGTCATCACCTGTCCCCTTCTTCTACAATAATATTGTCTATTCTAAACTCAAAATCTTAATTAGAAACCTTATATCTCCTCTCTCGGTAAATCAGCTTTATCGAGGTTAGACGTTCTGTACCGTCTTCGACATGTTTTTCATATACAGGGACCTTGTCCACCCTCGCATGGAGTATGCATCTCATGGGGGGAGGGGGCGTTCTCCAAACACGCTCTTTTAAACAGATTGGAGTCAAAGGCTCTTCGTTTCATCAGATCCCCCCCGCTTACTAGCAGTTTTCTACCTCTTAAATTTCGCCGCAATTTTGCATTTCTTTCTATCTCCTATCGATTTTTTCATGTTGACTGCTCCTCTGAACTTGCTAACTACAAGATCCCCTCCCCCCCCCCCCAGTGGACCCGCTGCGCACGACTCTCTATTCTTGCTCATCTCAGTTCTACCCAAATTCCTTATGCAATAGTCAAACAGCATCTTCATTCTTCTATCCCTCTCGCTGGTAAAATCTGGAACAGCCTTCCGTCGTCTGCATTTCCTCCTACCTATGACTTGACCTCCTTCAAGAAGAGTGTATCAAGACACTTCTCCCCCGAAATAGACCTTTCTCATGCTTACGACTTGAACTCATTCAAGAGGAGAATATCGAGACACCTCTCCATCCGAAATTAACTTCTCTTCTGTCCAGTCGTTCTTTTTTTTTTATTCGGAACAGCGTCTGGCGACCTTTTTTGTTGCTTGTTTTTTTTTTGTATTGTTTTTGCCCTTGAGTGATCTCCCTTGCTGCAAAGAAAAAAAATCACCTCGTATTCTACGTCATTCCAAAGAATGTAAGTTTAAAGTGAGATGGGTCATATACTTCTGGCGGTGACATCCAACGTAATTCTATGGCTTAAGTAAACGATATGAAGTAAGACTAACAAATGAAGATAAACCATCACCCTGGAAAACTACGAACTAGTATAGGATAATAAGCAAAAATATATTAATTCCAATCTCTCTCTCTCTCTCTCTCTCTCTCTCTCTCTCTCTCTCTCTCTCTCTCTCTCTCTCTCTCTCTCTCTCTCTCTCTCTCTCTCTCTCTCAGATCAATTCTCATTCTTGGAGAGCCGTGGTTTTCTAGACTACACCATCGCAGTTCACTACACAGACCCCAAAGGGCGTGCCTCCTTGCATGTCATGAGGGAATACATTGCACCCTTCGGCATTGGGCTGGCCTACCCGAAGTTCGTGCCCTACATTCCCAAGTTCAACACGGTGATTCGCAGGCTGACCGAAGCGGGGTTGGCCAAGAAGTGGATGGCGGACATAATTCTTGATAGCAAGCGAGCCAAGCTGAATGCAGGGAGGCAGGTTTGTTTGTTTCTTTCTCTGTGTGTGTGTGTGTGTGTGTGTGTGTGTGTGTGTGTGTGTGTGTGTGTGTGTGTGTGTGTGTGTAAATAAATATATATATATATATATATATATAAATATATATATATATATATATATATATATATATATGTGTGTGTGTGTGTGTATATATATATATATATATATATATATATATATATATATATATATATATATATATATATATATATATATATATATATATATATATATATATATATATATATATATATATATATATATATATATATATATATATATATATATATATATATATATATATATATATATACAGTAAACCCTCGATATAACGGACTAATTGGGGGGGGGGACCTTAGTCCGTTAATGCCGAAAGTCCGTTATAAGAGGCGCAAATTTAAAAAAATAAGCACAATAATACCAACGAACCTAATATACGTAGGTATATATAAAAAAAAAATAATGTGTATATCGTTGTGTATACCGTTGCCTGCTTTCACAAGTTGATTGTAGTAGGTGAGATAACACAATAGCCTTTTAGTTGGTCGAGCGGTAGCCGTTATAAGTTCACTTTAGTTCTCTCTCACAGGGTCAATACAAATACAAAATGTATTTTATCTATATTAACATTTCTACACAAAGTTTACAGTTTAAGTGAGCGAGTCGCACGATTTGAGAGCCAGCCACACCAACATGCCCGGGGCGGCCGAGCACCACTCGCCCGCCCGCTACCCGCTGTCTTCTCTCGTCTTCTTCCCCCGTCTTCGCGTTGTTCGCTCCTTTTATTTGTTTGTAGTCCGTCCGAAAGGGTGGGGCTTCCGGTTGATGACTGGCGATGATTTTTCATCAGTTGCTGATTTAGTATCAGCCAAGCATGTGTTCCCACGGCCATCAGCTCTGACGTGTTCCATAACATCCTGTCAAAGACACTGAGCCTGTGCTTAGACACACAGTCACACACTCATATGTACATTATAATATATACACATTCCATCGCTCGATCCCCTAGAAGTCGCGACCTCGCGGCTCACCCCACCTTTACAAATTTATGTACCTACCCATGTTACAGTCGCCCAAAGTGTACTAGCTAAGCGTGGTCTTGTTACAGTTGCTTTAAAGATTATCACAGAAGTCAGAGCCCGCCTAACGATACAACATAGGGAAATGCCAATGATAATAATCATGGAAGTAACAAGAAATGGGTAATGTACATACAGGTTGAGGTAAATAGGGCTAGAGTCGTGGAAGTTGAGTACTATTCCGAGAAAACAAAATAATAGCTCGAAAAATTATTTACATGATACATCCTAGAAAAACTGAATTGACTAAACTGTCATTAGGATACATGGTAATGGAGCTATTTGGAATAGTAAAAAGAAAAAGGAACAATCCTTGAAGAAGATCTGCTACACACTGAACCTTCGAGTCACACCTTGACACAAAACTGTCGCAGAGAAACACTCATCCGTTGCGTGACAATTAATTGCCAGTGTCGTTACCCTCGGCACGCCTTTGAGACGGGAGGGGTTTACAACAATAGATAAGGTTGTGTGAAAAGAGATAATGTTATCAGTAGAGTCTCCTAATAGTTGCAATGTGGTAACAAGGACAAGTCTGGAGAACCTTAGAAGCATCAGCAGTCACCACCACTAACTCCTAATACTCCGTTTTTCAGGTCTACAGTACTATAAAAGAAAATCCTGTCACCAAGTTGTGAAATCACTGTTGTAACAAATCTCACTGAGATATATAATTCCAGCATAATTGATTAAAGTAATTCCAGCATTAATAAACATCAAATGAAAAAGACAAATTTCCACCTATCCCTCGATCGTGGCGCCAAAAATAATTCCCGTAACGAGTAACAGTGGTATGTCGAGCAAAGGGGTAAGCAAGATTTGTCTGCTTACTTCCAAAGCTTACAGGTATTCACATGGTGGTTACAATAAAAGTTAGGGACAGCATCTGCTCAAGTTTAGTTAAGTCTGTCTTTGCAGAGAAAAATGTCTGTTTCAAGCAGAAGCACATGGGTTCAAGGTTAAAAAGTACCTATCCCTATGTTAGTCTACACCCTCGGTTATTACGGCTCAAAAAAAAAAAAAAAAAAAAAACTTTAGAAGACTGGCTGCCTTGCATCAACTCAGCAATAAAAGAAAATAGTGGGTTAGAGCGAAAAGTATTACTGAAGCACTTCCCTCTCGCGTGAAAAAAAAAATGCAGGCAAAACCTCAGGAACCAAACATAAATTAGTAAATGCGAGGATGCAGGTTATAGCCGTGTTGTGGAAAGATACACAAAGCAGCGTCAGGCTGAACCTCAAGCCGGCGCTAGTCTTTGGAGGCGATCACTATGCACATTCTGTCTATTAAAAAAAAATGATCGTAAAGCTCAAATTTCCGTCCACCTATTTATCTGACTATTTTTGCCTAAACCACGGGTAAAAGAACACACCAAGGATTTTTTATTTCAATTACCGCTGGTGACACCCAAAAAGGTTTAGGTCAGAGGGTCGCGAAGGCCCCCCTCCCCGACGAACGTGTCGACGGCAAAAGAAGCTCCAAAAAGGACCCAAAATTACTTTAAGTGCCATAAAAGTTGGCTGATAAAACCGTGCAGGTTGTCAGTGGGGCTGTAGTCAAGGGATACTGCACTCCTTCGAAGAGGAACTTTAAGGACAATCATGTACACAAGAAACTCTAGTAATAATCCAGCATTAGCTACAGAAATGGTTTCTCCATCTGTCCAGTTTCCTTGTTTAAAACACGAGATCAAATCAGTAGATAGCCTGTAGGCATCCACTGGCCTGTTAAAAAGGCCACTCGTTTGCACAGTGTCCACAGCAAAATTGACACCCTTTACGAGGTTGTGTTGCCCATCTTCCCCAAATGTTTCAAGAATAGTGACCGAAACGCATCATAATCCTTTCGTTCTGTGAACGCGCTCCTGTTTATGAGGGCTGCGGCTCCCGTTCCCGGGACTGACCTTTGAGCGGCTGAAAGATATTTTATCTCCCGGATCTGACACGAATGAAATGTCCATGACTATCTCACCTTGAAACAAGAGGTCCCTGGCCGAATAATCTGCCTCCCTTACTACCTGAGAAAGGCCTAACTGCTGTTGCTGTTAGCGGGTGATTAGGAGCAGAAGCCATTGTAGGATTAGTAAGGTAAGTAAATACCTCTTGGTTGCTCATGCAGCGTAGAAGGAGAATGCACCCTTTGAAGACTGCTACACTCCTTACATGAGAACAGTTACCGTTATCCTTGACGGCACTCTCATTTCTCTCTACCCACCCCTCATAGTCCTCGGTGAGAGCTTGTAACTTCGGGTCAGGTTTCTCTGCCATTAAAAAGAGTTACTAGTTAAATGAGGAGTAAAATGGTAAAAGAAAAAATATATCGCTGCAAAAATAATTTAAATAATAATTATTCACCGCTAAGTATGTGCTCACTCCTCCCCGATGCTTCGAAAATGCATAAAAAATAGGAAAAAGAATAATGAGTGAGGCTTAGCAAGACAAAACTTCTCCACTGTGCAATAAAATACACAAAAGAAAGGAGAAAATAAATTGAATGACTATTCATAAAATGCGTAACAATGTTACTCAAGAAAAATATTAAACATCCAAACGCCAGAAAAATCAACAGCTGAAAAATCTAATCGATTAGATACGGCCCCTCACGCCTAAACACGTGAATATAATAATAGTAATTCACCTGAAATCATGTTACAAGTGGTGTAATTACTGAAACCGTATCAATGTAGTGTTAGCTAAAATGTGTTAAAAACCTCGAAGACAGCAACTCGATACCCCACCACTCAGCACCTGCGCGTCCTTCGCCTCGCCGGTGGCTGGGGCAGGGCTGCAGGGGTGGCAGGGTCTGCCGTCCCCCGCCTGGTAGTGGTGGTGGGAAGGGCGGCGGGCAGAGTATGTACTCCCATCACAGTCACCCCTCCTGTCACAAAGTTGTCTAGCAAAGAAAAGTGCGCACCTACAACAGGCTGGGTCGTAGGTACACGATGGGGTGTCTCGAACGGTAAAATGGTAGAGAGACCCCACAGCGGAGAATATAGGATGTGTGGAGTTGCGGGGCGGGGCCCCGCTGGGGGTGTGGCTGGGTGCTGACTTGACGCTCACGGGGCAGGAAGGTCGCGCGCTGCGTCAGCAGGACACTATAGTCTGTTCGGAGTATGAAGTCAGTTCAAGGTGTGGCAGATTCCAGAATTCCCATGAGTGCAGCGCTGCCAGTTCGACCGCCAATTATCAGATTAGCACTCTCTCCCGGCCTACCCACCCACAACCCACCTGTTTATCTCTCTCCCTCTCCCTCTCTCTCCCTCTCGACCCGGGGGAGGGACCTAGGGGGACACACCGACCACCACCACCACCACCACCACCACCACTACCAACACCACAACGTGGCAACATGGGAAAAAATCGCTGCCACATGTCATAGAATTTATACAAATCCTTGTTATAATCCTAAACATCGACACTCATTGTACTATGTAGCTTCCTTTACTACATACAGAATGTATAAAATATCCCTTTCAAATAGCACATGGATGGGAAATAAGAGAGAGACGCATGTACAAAGGCTGATTTGGCGTCATGGGTAGAGGTAAACGACGATACCAGCTCCACCCTGAACCGACTTCATGCTCCGAACAGACTATAGCTACACGCTTCACTGTCTCTGCCCTCACACACTGTCACTGAAGTTACGTATGAGAGAGAGATGTAACAATTCGGAGTAGTTCGTAACCACGCTGTTCACCACTTATGTTAGTAGTTTTTATGTTAACGTTTTTAAGTGTTTTTGCTTTTTAACGTGATTAGTATTAAGTGTTAAGTTTAAGGCGCGAACTGCTATCTCTCGTCAGGTCCGGTGTACCGTTGCCTGCTTTCACAAGTTGATTGTAGTAGGTGAGATAACACAATAGCCTTTTAGTTGGCCGAGCGGTAGCCGTTATAAGTTCACTTTAGTTCTCTCTCTCACAGGGTCAATACAAATACAAAATGTATTTTAACTATATTAACAGTTCTACACAAAGTTTACAGTTTAAGTGAGCGAGTCGCACGATTTGAGAGCCAGCCACACCAACATGCCCGGGGCGGCCGAGCACCACTCGCCCGCCCGCTACCCGCTGTCTTCTCTCGTTTTCTTCCCCCGTCTTCGCATTGTTCGCTCCATTTATTTGCTTGTAGTCCGTCCGGAAGGGTGGGGCTTCCGGTTGATGACTGGCGATGATTTGTCACCAGTTGCTGATTTAGTATCAGCCAAGCATGTGTTCCCATGGCCATCAGCTCTGACGTGTTCTATAACATCCTGGCAAAGGCACTGAGCCTGTGCTTAGACACACAGTCACACACTCGTATGTACATTATAATATATACACATTACAAGTCTGGAGTCTTGTAATTCCTGTTGAGAGGGTCTTCTGTTGAAAGAAGTTGAATAATGCAGAGTGGAGTCGTCAGCGTATGAGTGGATAGGACAGTTTGTTACTGAAAGATCATTGATGAATAACAGAAAGAGAGTGGGTGATAGAACAGAGCACTGTGGAACACCATTGTTGATAGGTTTAGGGGAAGAACAGTGACCGTCTACCACAGCGGAGATAGAACGGCCGGAAAGGAAACTGGAGATAAAGGAACAGAGAGAAGGATAGAATCTGAAATAGGGCAGTTTAGAAAGCAAAGACCTGTGCCAGACTCTATCGAAAGCTTTCGATATGCCTAGCGCAACTGAGAAGGTTTCACCGAAACGGCTAATAGAGGATGACCAAGAGTCAGTTAAGAGAGCAAGAAGATCGCCAGTAGAACGCCCCTTGCGGAAGCCATACTGGCGATCAGATGGAAGGTAAGAAGTGGAAAGGTGCTTTTGAATCTTCTGGTTAAGGATTGATTCAAAAGCTTTAGATAAACAGGAAAGTAAACCTATAGGGAGGAAGTTTGAGGAATTGGAACGATCACCCTTCTTAGGCACAGGCTGTATGAAGGCGTACTTCCAGCAAGAAGGAAAGGTAGATGTTGATAGGCAGAGACGAAAGAGTTTGACCAGGCAGGGTGTCAGCACGGAAGCACAGTTTTTAAGAACAATAGAAGGCACTCCATCAGGTCCATAAGCCTTCTGAGAGTTGAGGCCAGAGAGGGCATAAAAAACATCGTTCTTAAGAATCTTAATAACAGGCATAAAGAAGTCAAAGGGGGGATGTGTAGGAGGAATATGCCCAGAATCGTCCAGAGTGGAGTTTTTACAGAAAGTTTGAGAGAAGAGTTCAGCCTTAGAGATAGATGAGACGGCGGTGCTGCCGTCAGGGTTAAGGAGAGGTGGGAAAGATGAAGATAGTAAATTTTAGGAGATATTTTTGGCTAGGTACCAGATTTCCCGGGAAGGATTAGAAAAAGCAAGGTTTTGACATTTCTTATTGATGAAAGAGCTTTTGGCAAGTCGAAGAAAAGATTTGGCATGATTCCGGGCAGAAATATATAGATCATGGTTAGCAGGAGTGCGAAAGCTCTGGTGCCTTTTGTGAGCTGCCTCTCTATCTTTGATGGCACGAGAACAAGC
Organism: Eriocheir sinensis; assembly: GCF_024679095.1. Classification (NCBI taxonomy): domain Eukaryota; kingdom Metazoa; phylum Arthropoda; class Malacostraca; order Decapoda; family Varunidae; genus Eriocheir; species Eriocheir sinensis. The sequence goes on along the minus strand of NC_066524.1, from coordinate 5,609,736 downwards.
GTGATTAAACCAAGGCTTTTTAGCATGAAGAGTAGAGAAAGTACGTGGAATGTGTGCCTTCATTCCGGAGACAATCACCTCTGTGATGCGCTGGGCACACACAGAGGGGTCTCTCTGCTGGAAGCAGTAATCATTCCATGGGAAATCGGAAAAGTACATCCTCAGGTCATCCCACCGAGCTGAAGCAAAATGCCAGAAGCATCGCCTCTTCGGTGGGCCCAGAGGGTGTACAGGAGCGATAGGACAGGCTACAGAAATAGGGCTATGATCGGAGGAGCCCAACGGAGAGAACAGTATGACTGAGTAAGTAGAAGGGTTATAGGTAAAGAAGAGGTGTAGTATGCTGGGCCTGTCTCCAAGACGGTCGGGAATACGTGTAGGGTGCTCAATCAACTGCTCTAAATCGCTGAGGAGAGCAAAGTTGTAGGCTTGTTCACCAGGCTGGTCAGTGAAAGGTAGCACCGCACAGGGCCAGGACAGTCGTCATCGTGGTCATCCATACCACAGGACACTCTTTTTTTGCAAGGCCGTTTGTCAAGCACCGACAGGTCTGGGTGACGTGACCATACGCTTGACAATGAAAGCACCTTCTGGGGTTGCGGATATAAAGCTTCACATTAAGATTTAGCCACGCCAGCGTGACAGGCTTGGGCAGTACTTATCGGTTGAAGATAATAAACAAGGTTAGTGTAGGTGTGAGAATTCCGTCTGCTATTCGTTGAACACGTCGCACGGAAGCCATATCGTAGTTTATTAGTTCTTTCACCACTTTCTTCTGAGTAGCGGAGAAGGTCCCGTGAAAATGTGGATCATGGTGGTATGGGGGGAGTATGAAACTGAGATAAGAGCGCGGAGCTTTGAGCTCTCCTCAGGTGACGATACTTGAACCAACGAGCTCCCGTCCCCTTGTGTCATGATCTTGGGTTAACGGCCACAAGCCTTGACCAGAGAACGGTGTGCTTCAAAGATATCGAGGCCATTTATAGAGCAGCCATCCACAGACTTAACAACAATGTACTTCTCAAATGAAACAGGCTCATATAATGCCAGGCATAACTTCTATTTGGGAGACTGACGAGCCCCCAGATTTACATGAACTCTTCCGTGGACATTTTAGTCGCACGGGCTTGTCTTGGGCAGACCCTCTAGGCCCAGTCTAGGGCCCCCCTTTCCCAACCCTGGGCCCGTATCCTCACGAGCTATTAACTTTTAATCTTAAAGTTACTATCAAAGTTAATAGTTTCAATTTATTAAGAGTAATAGCTATCCTCGTCAACTTTGAGTGTAAGTATTAGCAAATCCTGTCTACTATTATCTTCTTCTTTATGGCGGGCTCGTTGTTAAGGACGCCTCCGTGCAAAACGTAAACATCCGACATGAATTAAGTAAATATTTCAAAAGGAAAATAAAGAAAACATGTATAAATGTACGACAAAAACATAATAAATGGCAAACAAGAAAATATTGAGTTTTGTGGCAGATAGAAGCAGCCTCAAAGGCTGCTTTTACTTCGTCACTCGTCAATACCCTTATCTCCCCTCCTGCGTCACAACTTGCTCTGCTGAGATTACCGCACCATGACCACGTCATCTGCCCCAATGAGCACATCTACGGGCCGGAGAACCAGCGCAGAAAAGGAATAAGTTTGATTGGTCGCCAGATGAAACGGTCTTCTTACATCAAATTCATGAAAAAACACGTATAATCAGAGAGTGTTATGGGAAGAGCATCACCCCTGAGGATAAGAAGAGAGCGTGGACTGAAGTGGTAGAACCCGTAACAAGGTTAGTAATCACATATTCATGGTTCAATTAGCTTACAAACTAACCTAACCTAATCAATTGGGTATTTTTTGCATAATAACACAACCACTGACCTTCCAAACAGAACATACCTTTTCATTCTGTATCTGAATAGTTTCAGTATTACCATTTCTGCCACAACCCCCTCTCCCTCAACAACCTAACATAACTAAACCTAACCATGCCAAACCTGCCCCGTCCTACCGAACACATCCTAACTTAACATGCCAAGTTTGTTGGGGGGGAAGAGGGGGTTGGTATAGATAGTTAAGGCATATTTGCCCTTTTTTTATTCTTTCTTTATTTTTATTTTTTTATTGGGCGGGGGTGGGGGGGGTGGGGGGATGCTAGGCATGCCAGACTATGGACACTTTACAAGTACTTTATGTCAAGACTGTATGGGAATAGGTAGGTTTCGTGAGAATGGTAAAGTAAGATTAAAATAGTATATTTATAGCATTGGTCAAACAGATTATAGTGATATAATGTTAGATTGGAATGTACTCAAGATAATGGAATTAAGGTTAACGCTTTAATTTTTTTTGTTACATATTCACATATTCATGATTCAAGTAACTTGCAAACTAACCTAACCTCGTCAAATGGGTATTTTTGTATACAAACACAACCACAGAGTTTCCAAACAGAACATACTTTTTCCTACTGCTCCACGTGAATAGCATCATCATGACCATTTCTGCTGCAACCCCCACTCCCTCAACAATCTAGCATAACTAAACCAACTCCTGCTAAACCTGTCCTACCTAACACATCCTAACCTAACATGGTAGATCCCCAAGTTTGTTAGGGTGGAAAGGGGGTTAGTATAAGAGAGTCAAGTCATGTTTACCTGTTATTTTATTTATTCTTTATTTAGATTTTTTTTTTTTTTGGGGGGGGGGGGTTGGGCATGCCAGGCTCTCAACACTTTTACAAGTATTTTATGTTAAGACTATATCGGAATAGGTAGATTTGATGAGAATGGTAAAGTAAGATTGAAATATTATTTTGATAGCAAAAGTTCTCAAAAGAATGGAATTAAGATTAATGCTTTGAATTTTTTGTATAGCTGTATTGTGTAATATCATCCTACTTAGAGAAAAGCATTTTAGAAAAGTAGGTAATGAAAAGTAGTATTTATGGCCATGTTCATAACAACTAAAAAGTTAATGTCTTATGATGCATGTAAATAAAATACCGGTACTGATTTAGCTTTCCTTCACAGCATGTATTAAATGTTATTGGAGAAGGTATGGGAAATAAATAGCATGCCATAGTGAAACGATTAAGAAACTTGCTTAACATTTGTACCCTGACAGTGCCTTCCCTGGGAGTGGACCCCGTACGCAGGATGATTGTGAGAGGCGTTGGTACAACGTACAACAAAAGTCAAAGCCTCGCATTGCCAAGTGCAAGAATGAGCAGCGGCAGACTGGTAATTTTTTTTTAGTTGTTATGTCTTTAAATGTAAAACTTATATTAGTTAGTTTTTTACGTGCTCACAGAATGCAGCTATACTGGCCACAATGCCTTTATTTCAGCTTAAAGTTAATAAGTTCATAGCAGTGAACTGCATATTTGATATAGAATTTTTTTTTTATGTTCATCTATCAATGACTATCAATCTATCTAAATACCTTGGTTATCTTCCCCCAATGAAGGGTGGTAGCCAAGACAGGCACACACTCACTCACACATTCACACTCATGTACACTACTCTCTCAGCTGCACAGCCCCTGAGGGAGTAAAAAAGGCCCTCACTGCCCTCACTGTATGGGGGATTAGCTGCACAGTTCAGACAGGGAACTTCCACACCAAGGAATCACAGCATACACTGGTTTACCCCTGCCCCTTCATAACAATGACATTTCCCCCAGCACCTGAGTGCCCCACATGTGTGGCACCACAGATACACAGGCGCCTACCTAACTATGACATTAACTGTGGTAGATAAACTGGTGTATGACATCATAGGCTGCTAGTCTCATGTATTTGAAGGAGTACCAGAGCCATTCAGCATTGACACAGCTGCTGATGTGCTAGGGATAGGATAGCAGCACCAGCAGCAGCAGTCAAAAAGCAGTGAAATATTGACTGGCCTGTATGTTTTTGGCAAAAACTTTTATATTCTCATTAAAACAATTCATTAATCACTCTTAAATTCATATTCTTTGTAGATACACACTTTATCAGTCAATTATTTTACAACCAATAACAAATAGTGGAATATTTCTGTTAATAAGTAATATTTCACCTTTAAGACCCTTTTTCTTCAACTACGTACCTATTTAACCCATCCGTTACGATTGGCATGGATTTGGCTTTCACTGGTAGCCTGGTAACATAATAGTCCCAGGTCTTTCTCTGCCTCTGCGGTGGATAGTGGAGTGTTTCCCATGTGTATTGGTATGCTGGATATCCCCTCCCAAGGTGTAGGACTACATTTTCTTCACTGAATTGTAGCAGCCACTTTTTGTTCCATTTCTGTAGTTTGGTGATGTTTTCTTGTAGGAAATCCGCAGTTAAGGGGTTAAGTTACATGCATTAATCATGACTAATATATGACGCTTTTTTTCAGCCCCGCTGCTGTATTGCTAGAGACCATCCCAGCACATTCTTCATTACTTGTGGAAAATATACCATCAGCTGCTCCGGCAACAGCCACTGCTTCAACATCTGCTGGCCCTATGACACCAGCCACTGCTTCATCATCTGCTGGCCCAATGACACCTGCCACTGCAAGGGATGACAATGAAGCTGCTCCACCACAGTCACCACCTACTTCATCGGAGTTAAGAGATGCCTTTCATAGGGCAGCAGTATAATTTTTTGATGCTGGGGCTGAATATTACTGCCTCAAGAATATGATTTTGTCACTTTTTTTCATTAGTGAGGAGGTTAGGGTGGAAGGGGTGAAAAAAAATATCTGCTGTTTTTCGACTGAAATGGTTAGCAAATTCATTCAAAGCACAAAATTTACCAGAAAAAAATTGTGTGCCATTGTGAGTGGGTTCACTTGAGATTGGACTCCAATACGCCTCCGTGGTCTAGTGGTCAGCATGCCTGGCTTCTACGCGGGCCCGGGTTCGAATCCCTGCCCGGGCAGTCGGCGTGCAGCTCACCCAGCTGATCATCCTCCCTCTCGGGCTGGTCGATAAATGACTACTTGGGGAGACCTGTGGAAACTGTGATAACCCGGATGTCACACTGGCCCTGTGTCCCGGGGTAATGGGCTCCCTCCCACCACAGGCTCAAGGGCCAATGTTACGGAGATGAGCACCGAGGCCACGCGCTGCAACAGCGTATGCCCCAACTTTACCTTTACCTTTATTGGCTCGACTGACAGACGTAGCTTTGTATGTCGAAGGTCACTGGTTCAATCCCCACAGCCAGCACTCTCTAACTTGGATTTTTCTGAGTTCCCTTGAGCCTAGATTAATTTCTCGGTGTTAAATGAGGAGATTTGCACCGGCACCCAGTCGTGGGTATTACAAGATACGTTGTTACAATCAGGGGCGTCATTTGGACTTCAAAAGTGGGAGGGACATTAGGGCAGAGTTTTATATATATATATATATATATATATATATATATATATATATATATATATATATATATATATATATATATATATATATATTTAAGATAGCATTGAGTAATCTTAGGTCACTTGGTAAAGTGTTCACCTAAGTCCGACCCAAGCTGACAACATAAACCTAAGCGTGTTTGCAAGCTGAGTGCTTAGAATATTGGCATGATAATAAAAGATGCTGAAAACTGGATTCCACTACTTTATTTAATATATGAGTAATTATATACTGAATTTGTAATGGAGCCAAGATAAAAAAGCTATGTTTTTCAGTGGTCATACCATGATCTAATGAAAATAAATAGGTTGACATATATAATTCATTACTACGTATTTTGTTATGACGACTATTGCACATTAATACTATAGCTTTGAATCCAATGATGAATATCTTCAAGCAAGACACAAATAGCAACAGATTGGTCACCAATTCACTCAGTAAACACAATACTCCAGAAAAGTATACACTGAATTCACAATAAAGTTGTTTTTCCACTTGGAACTTTGTAAACAGAAACCAAGTAACCTCGTTTTACTTCAGTCATAAGTCATGATGTACGCGATGTGGTCACCTTGACCTTTCGTTCCTCCTCCCTCAAACACGTCACTAACGAGCTTTCTTACCACCATTATCTCAATACGAATAACCGGCAGGAGTAATTTGTTTTCTAGATTTCAAAGCAACAATTATTATAAATCATATTTTAAATTTTATTTCAATGCAATTTTAATGTCATCTTTTTCATTTGCATGTGTGTACCTTTCTGCTCCAAATAAAAGTTTTTTTTCCCATGTTTCATTTTCCTTAACACAAATATTTCACATTTTAATCAATAACAAAGGCATCAAACACTAATTGTATGTTCAAGCTATGTAAGTTTTTTTTTTTCTGTTCACATAAACTGCTTCGTTTTCCTTTGGTGCCATTATTTTCACATGGGTGCAGTCTATCACTCCCACAACACCGGCAAGTTGGTAAAATTCTGCTTGCTTTTCACGGATCTCCACCCTATCAAGGGGAGACTGGATAAGCCTCCCGACTACCTACGGGTCACTGAGGGCGGCCAGAGTTTCCGCAATCACCCTGTGTACACTACTCTGGCTTACCCCAAACTCATCACTTGAACACTGCAGCATTTTTCCTGTAGCCAAGTATCTTTAATTCAAAATCACTTTCAACCCCGGGGTGGGGGAATGCTCCCCTTGAACTGGATCTTGTAGCTCTCTTCTCACCAAATCAGTCACATATTCCATTCCTGCACGGTCTAATATGTATCTCTTGACAAGTTCACCATCGTTATACAGTTCTAAAGAGTCCTATCGAACTCTAAATTGCGGAGGCGGGCTGGGCGGGGAAGTAGTAGTAGTAGTAGTAGTCGGTGGGGAGTTTTGCCTTTGTAACGGCACTCCTTGATGTGTCTCTACTGTCTGGGTCTATTGTTTTCCTTTTTCTTTCATTCTTTTTTCTTGTATTGTCCAAAACTTGTGTACTGTTGCTTTTGTTTCTTCGGTGTGTTCAATTTCAAATAAAAAAATTTCCGGTGGTGTCGTCCTCTTCTTCCACGTAAGGCTGCTGCAGCCTCACACACTTTTTTCTTTCCTCTGCATAGACCGTGCACCAGAGCAGGAAGTGTCGCAGGTCTTCGTTTTCCGCTTCGCACATGTCGCATTTGGTTTCCTCTTGTCCGGCGGCCATGTTGATATGGGTCTGGGTCTGGGATTCACTATTAACTTTACTATTAAGTGTTTAGAAGTCCTCGCCAGCACTCCCAAGTTAATACCGAAGTTAATAGTAGATATTAGGCTAATAGTTGGTGAGGATACAATTTGAGAGTGAAGTTAATACCAAAGTCGAAAGTTAATACCAAGTTTAGTATTAATAGTTGACGAGGATACGGGCCCTGGAGTCGCGACCCCAAGTGGGGTCGCCAAGCGTTTTTCCTGGGGTCGCCAAGAACTCAAAATATCAAACATAGTGTTATTATATAATAGTAACATTTATACAACTAAACTAGTGGGGTCGCGGTCATGTCTAGAGGTGTATGAATTAGGTCGCCTGAAAAAAAAGTTGGGAACCACTGCTCTAGGGGGTATTCTGAGCATCGATGTAATGAATTTTTTTCTCTCTCTCTCTCTCTCTCTCTCTCTCTCTCTCTCTCTCTCTCTCTCTCTCTCTCTCTCTCTCTCTCTCTCTCTCTCTCTCTTCCCTAGGGACCGGGAACTTTGAAGCCAGACACCACCTTTACCACGACAAACAATGTGCGGCCACTCACCCTCGACGATCTGCAGGGAGGGTATGCGCTCCTCGCCATGGGATACGCCTTTGCTGGGTTAACCTTCGTGCTAGAGAGGTGCCGAGCGACAGTCTGGACAAGCATTTCATAACGCTTCATTCTTTTTATTGTTTACTGGAAAATTGGCAAGACATTAACTTATGTAAAATAAAGAACTATTTGCCTTGTTCGTTTTATTTTTAGGAACATTGGGGATATATCAAAACAAAACACAAAACTGTTAAAACGTGTAATGTATATAAAGGACGAAGAGAGGAGTAGCTGACTTCGGAAAACGATATTTTCAGTTAGCAAGTGAAATGAAGAATGATACAATGAATGCAAAAAGAATTATGATGTCAGGATATAAAGGCAAGTTCAGGAGGACCCTAAAGGTTTATTCTGACTATACAGAACAAAAGACAGGGATAGTACTGGGTCATATAGATCATTTAGATTACAGGATGGGAGGACACTCGACAATAATGACATAACCACAGCACTGGAGGACTAAAGGCACTTCCCGTTTTACGCGAATTTATAATACGCAAATTTGGTGTGCGCGATGTTAAAAAGTCAGCAGGGTTTTTTTTTTTCATTGCAGCATTAAATGAGTACTTCTTATCAGTATTTACAAATGACGACACGTCGCCTTTACCTGAAGCCGCCCAAGTATTCACGGGAAGGTAAGAAGAAATATTATGTGATGTCAAAATAACTTGGTAACAAACTAAAGAAACTAAGTCACACGGCTCAGATGACATTTTCCCGCGTGTTCTCAAGGAAACTTGGGACATAATTTCCGGGTCACTGGCCAGCATCTTTAGGAAGTCTCTTCACACTGGCGTAGTTCCGTCATTGTGGAAAAAGGCCAATGTTTTGACAATTAATAAGAAAGGTAATAAATCAGTAATGTCTAATTAACGCCTAATCACTTTAAAGTCTGTCAAAATATAATTGCTCGAATCTATTGAAGCTGAATAATCCGTAACCATCCAGAGAAATAAAGCCGTATCGATGGCTCCCAGCATTCACTAAGAGTAAGTCAGGTTTTACTAATCTTTTGTCATTTTACAAAAAAAGTGTACGAAGCAGCAGATAAGGACGATAATGATGATAATATTTGTCTTAATTTTAGTAAAGCATTCGACAAAGTGCCTCACCAAAGACTCCTTACTAGAATAAAGGCCCACGGGAGAGAGTTCAACAACAAGTCTGTGGTCGCCCGTTATAAATTAAAGAACTCAGCACAACGGAAAGCCCTACATTTCTGGAGGATCATCCAACGAGTACTAACAAGAATATGATCGGTCTCCTTTGCCACCGTTGTTATACCCAAGATCAACAGAATATACCAGGATCGGGGTGTATCACTGTGCTCTCAAATATCTTCCCAGGCAAGGTGACGTCACGTACAGTCGAGAGAATTACTTGGGCGTGCTGTATCTCAGCGCCGTAAGCCACTTCCAAGTAGGATTGGGAGCTGCCTTGCGAGAAAACAGCGTTGTCAATCTTCCGTGTCGATTAGATGTCCGCTATCTCATTAAATTAACTTAAATTACACTTTTTATGCATAATTATAGAAGTATAAATATAAACAATTCAAATTTAATGAATGTACTTCGTTGATTTTTTTTTTTTTAAAGGAATATGTGCATGTATTTTGTTCCCGTCCGGATTTTTAACGACACTACAGTGTAAACAAAAGCCACCCTAAACACAGGGGAAGAACACCTCACGCTGACACCTCACCTTACGGGGGGAACCCTAGACTGTCACAGCCCTTCAACACTCACCACCTCACGCTGACAGGGCTTTACTAAGGCGAGTGGGGTAGTGGGGCGGATATGTGAAAGAGGCGTGAACTTCCGGAAAGAAGCATGAAAATTTGTCTTTGGAAGTTTTCGGGTATGCTGATTTCAAAAATTGCGGGAACCACGACGCCACAAAACACGTTTTCGTCCATAAAATTGACCTAAGTGCCCTGATTTCAATAATCTTGATGTCTATACCTATGTTTTTGAGGTCAAGGAATCCAATAAAACAAATATCAAGACATATAACATTCTCTTTCATATTTTTTTAAATGGTCTTAATTCTAATCGAACCGATGTATGATGTAGGATGTAGGATGTACATATCGTGCCAAGCTCGAGACAGTGATAGGGATGCCTTTTTCATGCATGAAAATCATGCCTGGCCTCCATCATTGTCATCAAATGGCATCATGTACCAATCAACGAAATCTGACTTGATGGAATGTTTGGAATCGTTGGTACTAAAACCTGAGTCTGCACCAAATGTTGATGTTAAAATTGTTGATGGTGCTGCCCTTGTTCACACACTTGATCCAAGGAAGTCAAAGGAAGCTGTAAAAACTTTCCAGAACTATTAACAGCTGGTGTTCTTGCCCTATTTAGAACGCACGCTACAGGACGTTGCCCGTTTAGATGTTGTTTGGGATGTCTATAAAGAAGACAGCCTTAAGTCACAAACACGACAGAATCGTGGAACTGGTAGCCATATCCGAGTGGCCAACAACACTAAAATTCCTCCTAATTGGAAGAACTTCCTTCAGTGTGATGCAAACAAAGAGCGCCTGTTCCAAATTCTTGTCAATGCTGCATAATAGTATCAATCCCCCCAGGGAAAACAAGTTAGCTCAACAAAGGAGAGAGCGCTGTTTGATCTTCCTCTGCTGACCTCTCAGACTTGTCCTGCACTCATAAAGAAGCGGACACAGAGTTCCTGTTTCATGCTTCCCATGCGTTTCATAAAGGATTAACCAAACTGATGATAAATGCTGCTGATACGGATGTGGTGGTTCTCGCAATTGCTGTATCAAGTATCTTAAAAGATTGCGAAATATGGGTAGCATTCGGTCATGGTTCTAAACTACGACACATTCCCTGTCGTCTGATTTCAGCTGAACTAAGCAATGATGCATCATGGGGTCTTCTGTTTATGCACGCGATATCAGCATGTGATACTGCTTCTGAATTTTTCGAAATAAGAAAGAAAACAGCTTGGGATGTATGGCGCAGTATGCCTCAGCTCACATACATTTATGCATTTATCTCGTGTTCCAATTCCCATATATGGACCAAATAAAAAGATAGGTTGTCCTTTTGTACCAGAGAACATCTGAGCATAGTCATGTGAATAAAGCCAGAAAACACTTGGTCACTGACAACCGTAAGATGGAAAACATTCATCCAACGTTGAATGCCCTGGAACAGCATGTGAAAAGGGTTGTTTACCAGGCAGGACATATCTGGGGACAGACAATTACAGGCAAGCCAAACGTTCCTTCACCCGAATTATGGGGGTGGAAGAGAGTGAAGGATGATTCCCCATGGACTCCATGCTGGACCACTCTTCCAGAGGCAGCCAAAGGTTGTTAAGAACTGTTAAAATGCGGGTGCGAAAAGGAATGTACTGAACGATGCAAGTGTGTTAAATCAAATCTGCCATGTACACAGCTGTGCTTTTGCTCAGGATAATGCAATAGAGAGTTTTAACCCTTAAAGCGCGGGTGTCGACAATAGTCGACAAGGCATTTTTTGACTTAGCGCGCCGTCAAGTTTATTTTGTTTATGCTGAAGTAGGGTAAGCATGTCGTTTTCTTTCAAACAATACCCAACCAACTCTTAACTAATTATTGGTCAGTGGATGACTTGTGTAAGCTTTGAAATGATGTCCGCTAGACATCCCACCTCTTCTCACCTTTCAGTGAATTCCATCCACAAACTTGGGGCCCTTTGACCTCAATACCCATCAAGGGCATCAAGAAGGCCTAGAAGTTAAGTTATTTTGGGGTGTGGTTCACATAAACTATAAAAGTTATGCCTCTTATTACTAAATCATAGAAGGGAAGTCCACTCGGGGTGGAAAACTGTCTATAAAATGTGTTCTCAGTGATCCTACTTCAATATTCTACCAAAGGTCGTATAGTCTTCAACTTAACGTCAATAAACAGTTAAGGGTATGTACTTTACAATGGTACTTCATTCAGTTACGTGAGTTAAGTAGAAGTGAAGGTATGAAAGGTTGAAGTGAGGTATGTTTTTGCCTGAATATGCCCGCGTGGGAGGACAGGCACGCAAAATAAGCCCGCGCTTTGAGGGTTAAATGTTAAAAAGACAGGAACTCTTATTACAAATATACAATTCGATAATGTTTTGAAGGTGACACATACTTTGCCAAACAATTGGCACCTTTTCCATCACAATCTATGACTTTAAGTTCAGGGATGGTTGTTCAAACAACGTTAAGCCCTAGCGCAGTGTTAACTCCTGAGTTTTAAGCCCTGCACTGGAACAAGAACGCAATAGGTTTTTGAATTTCTGAAGTTACATTCACCATTTGTGTCTCCTTTTGCACACTCTGTGCGAATATCAATGTTCTCGACTGAAAGATGGCGGAATTCTGGTTAGGCATTGTTAGTGATAACGCCACATTAAATGTAACGTTGTTTGAACAACCAGCCCCAGCTGATATACGCAAAAACTAAGTACATGATTGAATATACTCAACACTCGTGGATGCAACTAGAGCTATTTAACAATTCTGATGATGATTTTTGTATATGGTTGAAGCTTTTTTTAGTTTTAATAGGTTTTCCTTAACAATAACGGTAATCAGTATGCCGTTATGCAACAAATTGACGTTTCTGACCACTATGTAACATTTTTACAATCAAGATGTACATTATAAGTCTTGATATGTGTTCTACTGGATTCCTTGACCTCAAAAACATAGGTATAGACATCAAGATTATTGAATTCGGGGCACTTAGGGCAATTTTATGGACGACAATGTGTTTTGTGGCGGCCATTTTGGATTTCTCAATTTTTGACGGGAACGGTTGGAGTTACGTCGTGGTTCCCACAATTTTGGAAATCAGCATACCCAAAAAACCCTTAGGACAAATTTTCATGCTTTTTTCCGGAAGTGCACAACTCGACCAAAATATGTTGCAGAGGGTCAGAGACAGCATATCCCTTACCAAGCACGTAGGAAGGAAAATAACGACCCCAAATGGATGACCCGCAGACTCAAGCATGAGATTGGCTTGAAGAGAGGAATTTATAGGAAAATAAAAAACGGAGAAACCCACCTCAGGGGTAGGTATGTTGAGCTAGCCAGGTCGGTGAGAGAAGATATGAGTCAAATGCTGAATGACTATTTCCTCTCAGTTTTCACGCAGGAAAATCTAACAACCATTCCGGAGGGAGTTCAGGTATATGAGGGCGGAGAGAACGAGAAGTTGCTTCGGAGGTGCTGCTGAAAGAGTGCAAGGAGGTCCTCAGTGGCCCGCTTACCGACATCTTTAAGATGTCGGTAAATTCGGGGTATGTGCCCAATCAATGGAAAATAGCTAATGTGACGCCGATTTTAAAAAAGGGAGACAAGTCAGCCACCTCAAATTATCGCCCAATTACCTTAACATCAGTTCTAGGAGTCAATTATTGCCGGGAGCATTCGGGACCATCTAGAAAAGCATAATTTAATTCATGATTCACAGCATGGATTCACAAAGGGTAGGTCTTGCCTTACTAACCTGTTGTCCTTCTACACTAAAGTAATCGAGGCGGTTGACTGAGATGAAAACTATGACATATTGTATCTAGATTTCAGTAAAACGTTCGACAAAGTTCCCCATCACCGGCTATTACTAAAATTACAGGGTCACGGCATAGATGGGAAAGTTTTGAACTGGATCAGGGCGTGGCTTAGTGGTAGGAAGCAGAGAGCGCAAATAAATGGTAAAAAATCTGAATGGGGCAGTGTTACGAGTGGAGTCCCACAAGGGTCGGTGCTGGGTCCTCTGCTTTTTTATTATTTACATCAATGACTTGGACACAGGAATTAGTAGTGATGTCAGCAAGTTCGCAGATGATACCAAGATCGGTAGAGTAATCCAATCAGACAGGGACGCTAGCGTTCTCCAGGATGAGCTTGACAGACTATATGATTGGGGGGGGAAGTGGCAGATGGAATTCAATGTCGGGAAGTGTAGCATTCTGAGTGTAGGAAGGAATAACCCCTCACACAATTACTCCTTAAATGGCACTCCTCTAAGCAGGTCTGGGCGCGAGACAGACTTAGGAGTCCTAGTGAGCGCTGACCTCCGTCCTAGGGCTCAATGCATTCAGGCTAAAAATCGGGCAAACAGAGTACTTGGTTTCATCTCAAGGAGCGTAAGCAATAGGAGCGTTGAAGTCATCTTCAAACTTTACTTAGCACTAGTTAGACCTCATCTCGATAATACAGTTCAGTTCTGGTCCCCCTACTATAGAATGGATATCAAGATGTTAGAATCTGTACAGAGGAGGATGACGAAGATGATTCAGGGGGTGAGAAACTTGCCTTATGAAGACAGGCTGAAGCAGTTAAATTTACACTCTCTAGGAAGGCGAAGGTTGCGAGGAGACTTGATCGAAGTCTATAAATGGATGAAGGGCTTTAATAAAGGGGATGTCAATAAGATTTTGCTAGTAAAAGTCAGGTAGGACGCGTAGCAATGGTTTTAAATTAGACAAATTCAGATTTAACAAAGACATAGGCAAGAATTGGTTCACCAATAGAGTGGTGGACGAATGGAACAGGCTTGGGAGCCATGTTGTGGGTGCCAATACCGTAGATACAGTCAAGAAGAGGTTAAATAAAGCCATGGATGGTGAGGTAAGGTGGGGTTGAGTGTATAGGAGCTGCCTTGTATAGGCCGACCGGCCTCTTGCAGACTCCTTACGTTCTTATGTTCTTATGTTCTTATAACTGCATATCACTTTTACCACATATCTATCCTGCTGATCCTCCTCGTCAAGTATGACATTACGCAGCTCACAGATGTTGTGCAGTACGCCACACGTCGTTTTCACCTTGCAAACGTTTAGGGGGTTGAGCCTCACATCTTACAGAACATGGAACTGCCGTGGGGCCTGTTGGTCGGCCCCAGCCAGTTCGTGATGCAGGCAAGTTTTTAAAGAGGCGTCATCTTGTTTGGCTCATGTTGCCCCCTGAAATTCATCTTTGCTCCACTGTGGAGTTTCACTAAAGTCTGGATTGATAGGTGGCCTTCAAGACACTGTGACAACACGCTGACCACTCAGCCACTACCTCCATGGTTGTCTTGCGTTGAACTGAAAATATAAATAAATTGAGATATCAGTTAAATTGCTAGTAATGCACCGATGTTTCAGTAACAAAAGTAAATTAGTGTATGTAGTGTTGTGTATTCTAATCTTTGCAACAAGAGAATGTAACTTACAAGTTTTGTTATAGTATCGCTTTCTTTATAATGATAACAATGCTTGAGTGCTACAAAAAAATTACAGAGTTAGTGATATTAACCCTATATTGCATACATTTTCATTTTAAAGTACAAAAAAAATTAAAGGGATAATTATTGAATATGCTTAAAGTAAAGGTAAAGTTGGGGGCATACGCTGTAGCAGCGCGTGGCATCGGTGCTCATCTCCGTAACATTGGCCCTTGAACCTGTGGTGGGAGGGAGCCCATTACTCCGGGACACCGGGCCAGTGTGACATCCGAGTTACCACAGTTTACCTTCCCCAGGTTTGCCCAGGTACCCATTCATCGACCAGCCCGAGAGAGAAGATGAACAGCTGGGTGAGCTGCACGCCGACTGCCCGTGCCGGGATTCGAACCCAGGCCCGCGGAGTAGAAGCCTGGCACGCTGACCACTAGACCACGGAGGCGAATATACATAGGATGTAAATAAACGTTATTTACCGTGTTATTGACTTTCAGTTTTTCTTTATAAAGTTACAGGTACGTTGCTTCAGGGCAACATTGTGCAAAAGATAATAAAAAGCACGTGATGTGGTTATAATTTTTGTTTTCCTTTTGAAGGAATTAACTCACCTAAACAACATAGTGGCACTTCTTTATCACATTTTCTCTAATAAGAAAAATAATCTTCAGTCTGAAGACCGAAACATGCACTTCTATATTACCAAATAAATTTAATATATTTTCAGTTTTCATTGATAATATTTTCATTGTGATAAGTATCAAATATGTATATACCCTTCCTGTACACTGTTTTTAATCTGTTTGTTAAGCATTATAATTTCAAGTATATTGTTTCAAGTGAACACTGCCTAAATCATAAAAATGGTGTGTTATATTGCTATAAAAACACCTTCCTTCAGAGGATATCATCTTACTATTTTTGGCGAAGACCCCCAAAATGACTCAAAATAATCTTCACAACAGGCAAAACATTTGTGTCACTGAATAGTTTCCTCAGAGCTCAAAGTTATATTCATTCCGACAGTAACAGATGTCTTTCCACATTGTAAAGTTTCTTTGGAACACAAAATTATATTCATTGCAAACCAAAAGACTAACAATCCTTCGCCACTAAGTACACATACACTTTTCTTTACATACAACAAGCAGTTTCTCAATATCATGTTCATTTGGAGTGAAAAAAATCTTGAACTATTAATAAATCATCATGTGAAACTATTTTCATGCAATGTACAACATTTTTATTGGTGACATGCAATATAGAAGATTCTTATCGGTGAAATTTCATGAAGCAGTTAGATTTGGGTGTAAAACACAAATTTATTTTGCATTTGCAACAGTACACTTTACATATTCCAGAACACCCTGGATTCTTGTACCTTCCTTTTTTCTCTCCAAATTCCTAGAAAATGTCCACACCTGTCAGTTTTTATTGGTATAGCTGGTATTGGTACTGTTGGACCCTTCTTAGCGTTCGCCTTTTAGAGTTTATCAACATCAGTTGATGACCTTCTCCTTTTCATTCCTTCTACCTTTCCTTTTAGCAGTAAACAATCTGTTACTTCAAGTTTGAATTTCAAAAGAGGAAGTTTATCTTTTCTAGGGGCACCACTCTTATCATAATCTCTATTATACAAAGCATCATGTCTAGAAAATGCCAAAGCAGTTTGTGGTACCACTTTTTTGACCTCAAACAAATTATATATAATGCCATGAGGGAGTCAACGAGATCGACCCCACCCATGAATTTATAATAGATCATAACAATTGAGGGACATGTTACGTCTTTGTTTTCCTTTGCCTTAGAGTCCCTCCTTTTGATAGCGCTTTGTGGCTCAACTGCAGCAAAATTGCTGAGAAGTGTAACCCCTCTATAGTCATACTATTTGACTGCTCTTAGCTCTACGTCATCCATTTCCGTTACTTGAATGACACTTGTACCCCGTCCTGACTTCTTCAAAATTGCATCAGAGGGCATTTCGCAGCCAGGAACACGATTCAACCTGACTGTCCCAAGTGAGCCAAAGCCAAGTTT
This sequence comes from Eriocheir sinensis, assembly GCF_024679095.1. Classification (NCBI taxonomy): domain Eukaryota; kingdom Metazoa; phylum Arthropoda; class Malacostraca; order Decapoda; family Varunidae; genus Eriocheir; species Eriocheir sinensis. The sequence goes on along the minus strand of NC_066524.1, from coordinate 5,592,756 downwards.
TCAGTGTTGTTTGAAGAAGAGGGCTGTTGAACAAGCTATCAAAGTATTCCTTATGCCACACCCCTTTTGTAATTGGCTGATGGAGGTCTAGTACAATGTTACCAGAAGCTTTCAAATCAGGTTGGCCCGGGACAGGGCTTATGCTTCTTGTGTAAACCTTGAAGTTGTAAACCAAACCATCGATCCCTGATAGAACAAAAAATTTGTATCCCCACTTCATAGGTTTTATTGGATTATAGGTTTTTATTCCTGAGTTTCCTTTGAAGGGGACAATTTGCTCATCAACTGAAAGTTTTTCAGCAAGAGGGGTGCTTGAAACTTTTGTTTGGATTATATCAATTACAGGTCTAATCTTATATAATTTGTCTGTGCAATTATCAGGGATACTCTGATTATCATTACAATGAAGTCTTTTCTTTATGAATTCAAATATCTGGAGAGGCATAGCACCTGCTATTTTGGAGAACCTTAGGTATGAACTCCAGTAAAGTCTAGCTCTTGAAAGTTTGACAGTGCTCATAATGTATAATATGCCAATGAACAGTTCCAACTCGTTCATAATCATGCCTAGTGGTTTGTTAGGATCCTTTTGAACTGCATATCTATTAGACTCTTCAACAAGTACATTTTTTTTAGATTACAGTCAACTAATTACTCATAATACTCTATAGGGCTTCTTACGTTACCGTCGCCAGCATAAACTTGGCCTACAAACTCTTTCTCCAAAGATTCTACCTCTTCTGGTCTTTTAGTCTTCCAAATATTTCTTCTGCCCACATTCTTTCTTCTAACAGTGGTTCTAGGGACATTCTCATATACCTCTACTGGTCTTTTCTTCTTCCATACATTTTTTTTCTGCATACATTCTTTCCTCTGGCAGGGGTTTCTGGGGCATCCTCATCTTCATTTTCTTCACTATCTGTACCATCATCGCTATCTAGGCCTTGCAAATCCTTTTCAATGTCTTATTCATCACTTTCACTCTACACATTTTCATCTTCAGACTGTTCTGGTATACATAGTTCAGGTCGCATGTGAAAGAACACTGAAGGTGCAAAAGGTAAGAAGTTTCCATGAAAACTACTTGCATAATTAATCTTCAAGACACAGAGTAATGAACATATTTTGAATATTCAATATATGCACACAGAAGCCTAATATTTTATCAGAGTTCATATGGATTATTGTTATTTAAATATACAATAACAGTCATTATTACAGACGTCAACATGTGGTAGTCCAAGTGTATAATGTTGCCTCAAAGACACAAGCATACAATTATCCCAGTTCATAATATTGGTTCTAGCTAGGCACATGCATACCATGACCCTTCGCCTTCAAAATAAGTGTATAATGTTGCAATAAGGACACAAGCATATTGCAAACCAGATGCATAATGTTGCTTCAAAGACACAAGCATACCTCGACTCAATGCACGGCCATTTAAATTGCAGACTCCGGAAAAGTGTATAATGTTGCCTCAAGGACACAAGCGTACAGCGACCCACGTGTACAGTGTAGCTTCCAGGACACAAGCCTAGTACAAAATATGTGACCGTGTACTTTTTCTTATATTTCATAAAAAAAAAAAAAAACTAACAACACCACTGACATGTATTATCCTTATTCTATACTGTGATTTTTGTAAAAGCTTGATTCTGTATAATATTTACCACCAAAACATAGTTCTAACAAATTTTCAGCAAAAAGTGCATAATGTTGCATTAAAGACACAAACACATATTGACCTAAAGCATGACCATGTAGCTTCAGACTTTGCTAATGCTTATCACATAGTGATAATAAATGATTATTCCATGCACTGTGATTTTTGGGAAAACATACCTGTGCATATGAGGAACTGACAATCCTGATTTGTCAGCCAAAGTCCGCAGAGCCGGAACGTATTCACACTCCCGCCAGTAGCTCAGACTCAGTGTTGCCAGATGGGATTGATGAATTCCCAGTAGATTTTACTAAAAAAAATCAGTAGATTGGCAAAGCTCTCCGGTAGATTTTCTTTAATATAGTTCTTATGGCACTTGGTAAAAAAAAATATATATATATATATATATATATATATATATATATATATATATATATATATATATATATATATATATATATGTGTGTGTGTGTGTGTGTGTGTGTGTGTGTGTGTGTGTGACTTCTGTGGGTGTATTTAGATCACCTAAACGTTAGGTACATTTACGTTAGGTAAAATGTATTTCATATTATTTACCAAAGGCATATCTAATTCAAATAATGTATATTAATCTCATCTCTTCTTTGGTTACAAAGTTATTTTTTTATATTAAACGTTTATTGTTGTAAAAGAATATACAACTATAGACCTAAAACTTGCTGGCTATTCCGCAAACAATTTCTAGCTTTAATCTCTTCCGGTACTCAAATTACAAAGATACCAAAACAGGAACACTTTGATCTAGTTCCAATGCATAAAAGAAATGGATTAAACTTTGCCAAGCATGAAAACTGAAAAGTAGTATCTGAAAGAAATGAACAAAAATTACATTCCAAAGGTCCCAAAATGTAAATAAATAGCATTAAATTTTAAGTATTAAACATACATTGAAGCCACAAACAGTATGCAATCATTTGATTCCAGAGCGGGGATGCAGAAAACAATTTGCACGTTATGGGTGCCAAGATACGGTCGCCCCACTCTGCAGATTATTTTTTAAACACCATAGGAAGTCCACAACTCCTCGACCTTTCTCCAATAAATGGACATCCACTTATTGGCGAAATTTCGAGGAGTTTTAGACTTCCTTTGGTGTTTAAAAAAAAAAAAATGCAAGGTGAGGCGGCCGGATTCTGCCAGCCTTAACGTGCAATTTGCTTTCTGCATCCCCCCCAGAATAATTAGTTAGGAAGCAAAACATTTAATCCTCATCACTGGCACCATCATCTTCCGTGGCTTTATGATCAATACAAGATTTTTTGTACATATCACTATTCAACCCTTGTCTTAGTCCTTCTGTTATTTTAAAACTATGACAATTGGCATTAGATAGAAGTCTCTTAGTGTGTAGCAAACCAGTAAGTGTTCTTGTGGAGAGTCTATTTCTCAGTGTAGTCTTCATGCGGTTTATGGCTGAAAACGTTCTTTCAACGCTAGCACTTGAGTGAGGCAAACAGAGCAACCTCAGCATGAAGGAAGCTAAATGTGGATACATTGGACTTCCATCTCCTAGTTTTACGTTTTGTACTCTTACCCAAAACTCAGTTACGCTTGCGTCACTCCTAGTACACAGTATGTCACTGTTCCTTAACAGCCGCCATTCTGAATCCATAGCTTGAACTGCCTGACTGGGAACAAGGCTTGGAAATGAGCTCATTAAAGCAGCAAGTGAATCCACTGACTTACTTCTTACCACGTCAGGATCTAATACTTCCAGATGCTGGAAAGTATCTTCTGCAAATGGAAACCTTTTGCATATTTGAGTTGCTGCTTCTACAAGAAATACTTGACATCTTTGCCGAAATGTTTGCACATCTGGAGGGGGGAGGTTTTGCCCTTGATGGAGTGTCATGGCTACCTTAGCTCCCAGATAGATTGAGGAGAGGTCTTTGAAATTACTAGGATCCTTAAATTCTATACTGCTTAGTGGAGTTTTTCTCAGGTAATCATCTTTAAGATAGCAATCAAGCAAGGATCTAAAGGCCTGCAACACTGATTTATATAGCTTGTGAATTTGTGGACTCTGTGATTGCATTTGCAGGTTAAGAGTGTTGAATATTGGGAGAACAAAATCCAGAAATTCCAAATACATCTTTGTAAAAGGGTTATTTAGCCTTTGTAGTATGGTGCCACTTGCAACGAGTCTGTCATTGAGAACAGCTCCAGTAAAGTATAGCTTGAGAGCATCCCATTGCTCAAGCAGCCTGGACACTACCATATGTAGGGATAACCATCGAGTTTGATTCGGATGGAGCAATTTGTGAGGTTTAGCATTAACAAAAGACTGAAATTCTTTTAGGTCACCAATGCGCTTTGGACTGCAACTGAAGTATGAGAACACATCACGAGCCAAATCTTCCACATCTTTAGGTAAAGTTGCACATGCATATGAAGCACAAAGCGCAAAGGAGTGGCAAATACATTTCATCACAAATAACCCTGGTATATCCTTTTTTAGTAATGTTGAGAGAGAGTTGCGAGCTCCAAGCATGGAATTTGCCCCATCAGCACCAAAGCCAATCATATTTTCTTTATAGGGGATATGATTGCAGGCAAAAAAGTTTTCGACAGACTCATACAGTGTCTTTGCAGTTGCATCATGTAGAGGAATCAGACCTAAAAAACAATCAGTCACTTTGTCTTCAATCATAGTCCTGACAACCATACACAGATGCTTTACAGATGACAAATCAGTGCTTTCATCAACAATCAGTGAAAATTTTGAATCCTGAAGTTTTCTAATCAATATATCAGAGCTTACCTCACCTGTCACATGGTTTATAATTGATGTTAGCTTTGTGCGTCCACACTTGATCTGTTTTGCAATATTTGAATCAGGACATATGGCCTGAATGAGTGCTGGCATGTGCTCCACAGTTCTAATTGGCAAATCATGCTCACACACAAATGCAGCCAGTCTAATCTCACCATCCCGAACAGCTTTGTCAATTTTTGTTTTAGCGCTAACCAGAGGCATGTCTAGTACGGAGGGTAATTTGGCCTTACTACACATATCTTGGTGCTTTTAGTAGTGGAATGCCTCTTTACCTCCATTTTACCTGCGCTAACATTTATGTGAACATGACATGCATCACAGAAAGCAAATGTTTGTCCCTTTGAACTTGCTTTAAGCCATCCCTTGAATTCTGGTTCAGATTCCCATTCATGGTGATATTTCTGAGCATATTTTATCTTTTTCTTTGGAGTTTCACCTACTTTGCTGAAGGTAGATGCAGTAGGCCTACCTGCTGCTGACTGATCACGTCTCCCTCGCGACTCAACGTTTTTGTCCTTCGACCCATCCATTTTTTCTGCATGCTCCCAATCAGAAGGTTCCATACTTGATATACCTCAATTGCAGTCTGGTCTTGTGTCCGACTCCTACAAAAGATATTCTGGTTAATACGTAGGCCTAGTTTACTTTCTGTGCCTGACTTTTGTTTTCAATATTATTTTTCTTCTTTTTCCGCTGGCGATGTTTTTATTTCCTCTATAAGGCAAAATATCAAATAACAGTACCGTACACAGCTGGACGCGGTCGTTAGGTTAGGTGAGGTCAGATAGGGTTGGGTTAGGTTAGGTAGAGGGGTTCGAGAGGCGAAAAGCCCCCCTCTCCCGTTAGGCGTTGGTTTTAGCATTGAGTATTGTACATGAGACAAGGTGGGATTACCAAGGGTTGGTTAAGTTAAGTTTGATTAGGTTAAGTAGAGGGAGGGCGAATCCCACCTCGATATATAAAGGGGGGTACAGGCCGAAGCCCTCCCAATAAGTTTCAGCAGGTTGCCACAGAAAATTACGCCATTTGAAGGAACTTTCTTGAAACGGGATTTTCGCCGTAGCTTTTTCTTATCTTGCCAAATATGGTGTATTTAAAAACCCCGCATTCCCCCACGTCCCCAGGTTTGTAGGCTTTGGAAAGGGAAATAGGAAAAGTGGTGTGCGTAAACTACATACGGTATTTTCCGATATTCTAGTCCTGTCGAACAAAGTACTGCACAGATGCACAAATAGTAATACACATATAGATAAGACGTAGAGATGCCCAAATGTTGAAGCTATGACACGAGGACATTTAAATTATGAACGTCACACGAAGGTATACACTATTAAACTCACTTCAGAAAAAGCTGCAGCCCGAAGATTCCATACTTTGACACGCCGCGGCCTCGCAGTTTGGTCTGATGTGTTCGATACCTACAAAAAGAGATACAGGCAGGTGCACAAACGGTAGCTACACTCGTAAACTAATACACACCACCCATCTCCCTTCACAAACGATGCAGCCCGCTAATATGTGAGGCCCTTTTTAAATAAATTAACACAAATTTGAACTTCTAAACAGCATGGATATATTATCTAAAGACTTACAGGTGCGTGGGTGTAAGCTTAGGTGTTTGAGACCAGTACGGAGGCTGCAGCCTACAGAGTACAGGCACTTGAAACATATATATGTATACTTAGTTACTGACTAGGGCCGAGCCAGTGACGCCACTCACGCCAGTCTCGTTTGTTGTTGTCCGTCAGCTGAGTGCCGATACACGAACAAGACACGTACGTTCGTCGTCCGGTTAGCCACCGTCTCCCACCCGACCCCATATCTCTCTCTGGTTTGCCCCCCCAAAATATATATATATATATATATATATATATATATATATATATATATATATATATATATATATATATATATATATATATATATATATATAATAACAATAAAAATAACAAATAAATAAATAAATAAAACCTCTCTCTCTCTCTCTCTCTCTCTCTCATGAAACTGAATATCGGTAGGTTTCTCGGTAGGTTTTATCGAAAATCCAGTAGATTTGACCTTATTTTCGAAATCGGTCGGTAGATCGGTAAATCCATCAAATATCCAGTAGATCTACCGATTTATCGGTAGATCTGGCAACAATGAGCTCAGTGCGCACTGAGCTGAGTGGGCGCAGAGTGACAGTACTGATAATATGATGTATCATAGAAAATGGATCAGCGAAGAAAACTCAGACGGAAGCTCAAATAATAATAATAATAATAATAATAATAATAATAATAATAATAATAATAATAATAATAATAATAATAAGTTTATTTCGCCCAGCGGCATATATGAAAAACAGGACAAGAAAACGAACGAGATCGAACGAGATACATAATGCTTAAATAATTGGGGGGCCCCACCATTGCCGTCTCGATATACATAGTCTCTATATCGATACGGCAATGGCTCACACAGCTCTTCTGGACAGAGTGGAGTCTAAGGCTCTTCGTCTCATCAGCTCTCCTCCTCTTATTGATAGTCCTCTATCTCATAAATTCCGCCGCCATGTTGCCTCTCTTTCTATCTTCTATCGATATTTTCATGCTGACTGCTCTTCTGAACTTGCTAACTGCATGCCTCCCCCCTCCCGCGGCCCCGCTGCACACGACTTTCTAATCAAGCTCATCCCTATACTGTCCAAACCCATTATGCAAGAGTTAACCAGCATCTCCATTCTTTCCCTTAACTGGTAAACTCTGGAACAGCTTTCCTTCGTCTGTATTTCCTCTTACCTATGACTTGAGCTCTTTCAAGAAGAGTGTATCAAGACACCTCTCCACCCGAAATTGACCCCTCTTTTGGCTACTCTTACTTTTGTCTATTATGGGAACGGCGAGTAGCGGGCATTTTTTTGGGGGGGGCATTATTTTTGTTGCCCTTGAGCCGTCTCCTTTGATATAAAAAAATGACATCTTATAATTATATATGCATGTGCACGGCACACTTATGCACAATCTACACGAACAGAAGGCCCAGCCACTCCCGCCGCATAGATCCACATGCATAGGCCGAGCTGTCGGGACCCAGAAAACGAACAAACAGAGGAATGACCATAACAGCACAGGCGTAAACATCTGACAGGACAAACACTAACAAGGAGGGTAAAAGATATACAACAGTGTTAACATCTGATAGGACAAACACTAACAAGGAAGGTAAAGGATACAAATACCCAGACCCAGATACAAAAAAAAGATACCCAGTAGGCGGGGTCAGAAAGTGTGGATGACCATTCAGAAAACTCTAAACATATGACGTGCGGTGTGACATGCTATAAGCGAATAACTGAACAGAGAAGTCAATGTTGGAGTGTCTTAAGAGTGAATCACGAATAGCAGGAGAAGTAAATAATACAACATAACGAGCGAACCAATGGTTGTTGACAGGAAGTATTGGCTACTGGTTATGTAGAAAATTAAGGCGTGTCAAGGATGTAGTTCCGCCTCAGGCAAAGAAAAATGTGACCTAGAAATCAGTGGTATGAGCAGACCGAGCCTTGCTCTCGCTTCAAGCAGAGCTGCTCACTCACTCAGCTGAGAATGGCTGTTGTGATCTTAATCGTGAGTAAAAATACGAGAATCTAAGGGAAACTGACTGTATTGTCCTGGAGATTATAATGTAGGAGATGTGTAGTAGGACTGTGAGTGGGGCAGGATTGTGTTTATTTTATTGCGATGTAAAGCAAAGGTAAAACCACTGGGTGTGGTATAATTTGGTGCTTCCGTGAATTGTAGTAGATTATACTATAGGAATGTGTTATTAGGATTTGTGAGGAGAGTACATAATGATTGTGATGTAAGCAGAGAGATACAAACCACTGCTTGTGGAATGACGAGTGTTATTATTATTGGCAACAATTGAGCACATATTGTAGTATTATGTTTAAGACATGTCGTTTGTCATATGTTGTATCCATTGCTGAATATGCCAGTGTTATGATCGTCTGAGCATAGAATATTGCATAAGGCAATTACTTTAATTTAATTTTAAATAAATGTATATTTTCTTTTTCCCTTGTTTATCCCCGAACACTAATCTCCAATAACAACTTAAAGCCGGATCACGCTACCAGGGATACGAGACGGTGAGATCATTTATGGAGTAATTAATGAGTGATAAAAGAGTTGTTTTAATACAAGTTAATGCAAATAAAATAAAATATAAAGACTAAATACAAGAAAAGGAGGGTTCAAAAGAGTTCTGTTTGACGGAGGTGATGATGGAGTTCCCAGATTGTTCCACTCTACTCCTCATACTGTACGCGGCGTGGCGACGCAGCACAGCCAGACAGATCATCCCGTGCCCGGTGAAGGCCAGGAATGAGCTAGTCTATCTAGGAAGCCCCAGAAGCCGCTTGAGAATGTCGTTATGACAGACCCTAAGACGGTTCCTGGAGGCAGCCTTATACAGCAACCACAGCGAGTTGCAGTGGAGAGAGTAGCAGTGGCTCCTGAATAACTCTAACTTCACCTCCGTGCTGCAGAAGGAGAATTTCCTCAGCAACGTGTTGCCGATGACTGTGAGCTTGGTGGTCTGTTTCTTGATGTCATCATCATCGGTCCTTTCCCTGTTGATGACATGGCCCAGGTATGTGAATCTATCCACTTAGCTAAACTGATGTCTGGTAGTCCACCCTGGAGTGTGGCGGCGGCACTACAATGCACTCCGTCTTGGTGGTGTTGTAGACAATATCGTGCGTGGCAGCATACGCCTGACATACTCCAATGAGGTCCTGCAGAGCCTCCACTGTGGACGCCATCAGTACCATGTCATCAGCAAAACTCAGCGAGTTGATCCACTTATCATGTAAGTGGCAGCCTGTGCTTGTGTCACGCAGAGCGGCAGTGAGATCATATGTAGACGTTGTACAGATAGGGAGACAGGATCCCTCCCTGGCGAATACCATTGCTGTCTTAAATGGCAGCGAAGTGGAAGCCCCCCATTTTACAGCAAATTCCTGGTTAGTGTGCCAGTACATTAGGAGCTTTACAATGTACCCAGGAGTTCCCCTTACAAGCAATTTATTAAACAGCTTCCAGTAGTTCACTCTGTCAAAGGCATTGCTGGCGTCAAGGAAGCAAAGGTTGACAGGTGAGCCCCTGGAGGTGTAGTACTCAATGATATTCTTCAACGTCCACACACACATATCAGTGCCGTGCTCTTTCTCGTAACTAAACTGATTGTCCAGCGTGTTCAGGTTGGTCTCTAGGCGGTGCAGCACTGCCTTCTCAATCACTTTTGACAAGGCAGTCGCAATGGCAATGGGCCTATAGTTGCTAGAGAGAGCAGGGTTTTCAACCTAGCTCTTTACCAATGGAACTATTTGCACTGCCATGACCTGAGAGGGTATGTTCTATAAATACAGTAATGGCACTTATGAATACATTTTTATTTTTGTTGGGAATGTATCACTTTTTCTCATATGTATGACTACATTATATGAAAAGTTGCTTGAGTGTTTTATATTTTGGTTTCCTATACCCACACATTTCAACTCTTTTTTTCATGTGTTCCTGCATTGTGCCTTGTTTTTTAATGTTATGAAATAATCTAAAAAATGGCACTATGGACTAAAACAATTTTTCATTACCTGCTGTAAGCTGCTTGATGCCCTTCCTGTGGTCTTGAATATGGAGTCCACAGCCAGTGTCTTGAAGCATGAGCCCTGTCACCGAGGATAGAACATACAGGGGGAATGAGGTTCTTCTCAAACATTGCCAACAGTCCACTCTCAACATTCTTAGTCACCATGCCCCGCAGCTTGTACTGAGCATCCAAGAACACCTCCACATGGACGCAGTTGGAGTTTTTCGGCCCACATGCACTGCGTCATACTCTTGTGGTGCTATTATTCTTACGGGAAAAACAGCGATTTCAGCAGACTGTTGTGATTTTCTGCTGCTCCTGTCACTCCTCTGAGTTGAACTATAAGTATGTCAATCACAGGGCTCTGTCCTGTCACCCACTCTCTTCCTGTTATTCATCAATGATCTTTCCATAACAAACTGTCCTATCCACCCATACGCTGATGACTCCACTCTGCATTATTCAACTTCTTTCAACAGAAAACCCTCTCAACAGGAATTACATGACTCCAGACTGGAGGCTGCAGAACGCTTAACTTCAGACCTTGCTATCATTTCCGATTGGGGTGAAAGAAATCTTGTGTCCTTCAATGCCTCAAAAACCCAATTTATCCAACTATCAACTCGACACAATCTTCCAAACACCTATCCCGTATTCTTCGACAACACTCAGCTGTCACCTTCTTCAACACTAAACATCCTTGGTCTATCCTTAACTCAAAATCTTAACTGGAAACTTCACATCTCCTCTCTCACTAAATCAGCTTCCTCGAGGTTGGGCGTTCTGTATCGTCTCCGCCAGTTCTTCTCCCCTGCACAGTTGCTATTCATATACAAGGGCCTTGTCCGCCCTCGTATGGAGTATGCATCTCACGTGTGGGGGGGCTCCACTCACACAGGCCTCTTGGACAGAGTGGAGTCTAAGGCTCTTCGTCTCATCAGCTCTCCTCCTCTTACTGATAGTCTTCTACCTCTTAAATTCCCCCGCCATGTTGCCTCTCTTTCTTTTCTTCTATCGATATTTTCACGCTGACTGCTCTTCTGAACTTGCTAACTTCATGCCTCCTCCCCTCCCGCGGCCTCGCCGCACATGACTTTCTACTCAAGCTCATCCCTTTACTGTCCAAATCCCTTACGCACGAGTTAACCAGCATTTTCACTCTTTCATCCCTCACGCGGGTAAAATCTGGAACAATCTTCCTTCATCTGTATTTCCTCCTGCCTACGACTTGAACTCTTTCAAGAGGAGGCTATCGGGACAACTCTCCTCCCGAAATTGACCTATCTTTCGGCCACTCCCCTGAACTCTTCTCAGGATCAGTGAGTAGTGGGCTTTTTTCCTTTATTGTTCCCTTTTTTTTTGCCCTTGAACTGTCTCCTTTGCTGTAAAAACAAAAAATCCAGTCACGAGCAACAGACACGCCTCTTCCACAGTGACCGGTTGGAAAAGTTGCCTCCTTCTAGATTCTTAGGTGAAATATCTTTATTTTTTTTTCATTTTTGTTTTGTTTTAACATTTAATTTTTCTTCATACTTTAAATCTGATAAATCTACCATCGAAAAGGTCCTACGCTCATCAAAACCTTTTTTTTTTACATCAAAGGACACGGCTCAAGGGCAACAAAAAAGGTACAAAAAAAGCCCGCTACTCGCCGCTCCCATAAAAGATAAAAATAAATAGTAGCCAAATGAGAGGTCAATTTCAGGTGGAGAGGTGTCTTGATACACTCTTCTTGAAAGAGGTCAAGTCATAGGCAGGAGGAAATACAGACGAATGAAGGCTGTTCCAGAGTTTACCAGTGAAGGGGATGGAAGAATAGAGGTGCTGGCTAACTCTTGTATAAGGGGTTTGGACAGTATAGGGATGAGCATGAGTAGAAAGTCGTGTGCAGCGGGGCCGCGGGAGGGGGGGGGAGGAATGCAGTTAGCAAGTTCAGAAGAGCAGTCAGCATGAAAATATCGATAGAAGATAGAAAGAGAGGCAACATGGCGGCGGAATTTAAGAGGTAAAAGACTATCAGTAAGAGAAGGAAAGCTGATGAGACGAGGAGCCTTAGACTCACTCTGTCCAGGAGAGCTGTGTGAGTGGAGCCCCCCAACACGTGAGATGCATATAAATGGAAAGCATCTGTGCGGAGAAGAACTGGCGAAGACGGTACAGAACACCCAGCCTCGAGGAAGCTGATTTAATAAGAGGAGAGATATGAAGTTTCCAGTTGAGATTTTGAGTTAAGGATAGACCGAGGATGTTTAGTGTTGAAGAAGTTCCTAGCTGGGTGTTGTCGAAGAATAGGGGATAGGTGTTTGGAAGATTGTGTCAAGTGGATAGGTGGAAAAACTGTGTTTTTGAGGCATTGAAGGACACCAGGTTCTTGCCCCAATCGGAAATAATAGTACTGTCTGAGGCTAAGCGTTCTGCAGCCTCCAGCCTGAAATCGTTTAGTTCCTGTTGGGTGGGTCTTCTATTAAAAGAAGTTGAGTAATGCAGAGTGGAGTCATCGGCATAAGAATGGATAGGACCGTTCGTTTTGGAAAGAATATCATTAAGGGGACGATCCGCCAGTTTTTTTATATTTTTATATATAGCCCTAGGGTCTTGATTTCGATGTATATTATGAAGAATGATACCCTGATCATCATACCACAACAATCGAATGAATCATAATTTTTTTTTGTATTGCTTTTTTCGTGTTTTTTTTCAAAAAAAAAAGAAATAGATCTCTTCCGTCATTTGTGCACCGTTCTTTTTCTTTTGGTTTTGTAGTTTTTTACAACAAAGGAGACAGCTTGTTCTTTACACACAAAATACTTTATAGCCTTTTTAACAAAGTCATAAAAAAATGTTAATTTTATTTCATTTAGTCGCAAAAAATATATGAGAAAATTTGCCGTCCAGAATGTATTTTACAATAAAGAAATGAAAATGATATTTTTTGAACCACTTTGTTCTATAACTTGTCTAGCTCCTAACCCAAAAGTTGTATAGTAGTCGCGCTAAAACTAAAGGAGGAGATCCGTTTTATGTGTATATTACTCTAGTTTTGAGAAAACGCTGATTAAAGATTTTATTTTTATTTTCGTGTCATAGTGCAATCAAAAACAATATTATGTCCCAGACCTGTTATTTTTTTATTCCTCAGGGTTCATTAATCACATATTAATGCATTTATCTAATGATGGGACTCCTGGCTCCCCCTTTCAAAGGTATTAACTACTCTAAGCCGAGGGTATCGCGACGCGCCAAGTCATTCATTGTTGCCTAGTTTGATCTTCCAAACTCACCTGGTCTATACTCATTGCTTACAGTGTCATCTGCTTTTCTTTTTCTTTTGCCTTTGGTTGGAGTGGTAGTTCTTTGCTTTCCGCGTCTCAACCCTTTTCTATATTGATGTTTGTTCCCAACATGCTTGTCAGTGGATGACACTTGCAATGGCCAAAATTGTGTTCTATCACTGTCACTTGAGTGGCAATTTCACTCTAAAGTGTCCTGCATATTTGATTTCCATGCATTTCAACCATATTTTTGAATGAAACGATTGGTTTGGTGGTGGTGTTATAGTAGGATATCAATGTATTATTATCATTATTATTTAGTATCGCCACGAATTAGGCATACAATTGTCAATGGAAAAAACCCACGACAGATAGATCACGCCACCTTAGAGGAATGTCGTCCGTCAGTGTTTACCGTCTCAGTTTGTATACAAAGCATTTCATCAAGCTTGAAAGTCACCTTGACGTACGTGACCAATTGTAACAATTATTTTCCAACCTGTAACTCGTCACTCCTTCACGAGAATCCGACTGACACACAACGGCAGTCGCTCTCGCTCCGACGCTCCTTGTACATAGAGGCTAACAATATATTCGCCTTAAGGAAGCTGAAGTCTTAATCAACGCTCTTTAAACGCCCCCCAGTACCCCGTTACATTTGGTTGGCAGCGGTCCCCACCGCGCCTGTGCCTTCGCTACCTCGTTCTCCTCCAAGCTCCAAGCCACGAGAACTCACCAACAAACTATGGGGACAGGCGTAGAAGGAAGGAAGGAGTCACAAGCCAGCCGTCCGCGGCAACTCACCAGGCGCCAGCTACAAGCTCTCTACAGGCGTCAGCTACAAGCTCTATACAGGCGTCAAGCCTCGAGCCACCAACAGGCCTTCGCAGCCGAAAGCGAGGGCCACAATCTACAAGCCGCCCAACCCGCTACAAGCCAGCCCTGCTACAAGCACTCCACGTCCTCCGCCCGCAGGAAGAGGCACGCCCCACTGGCCTTGGAACAACCCACATGCCCCTCGCACCACAGCGGGCGGCAACACCGCCACTGCCGGGAGCATCGGCCTAAACCTCTTCCGGCAAACAGTCAGCCGGGGCACCCGCGGACATCTCCCGGTGACTGCAAGCAGTTATCACTACCGTTCCTGCAAGGCGTCTTCTCAAGAGGTTACACACCCAAGTCGCCTTATCTGCCACCGCGGCCCATCTCTCAATATAACAAGAACGCCGCAGCCGTCCTACGTCTGGCAGCAGTGTTCCGGCACCAGCCCACTACCAGTCAAATCGCTGCGTCAGCAGTTTCCAGCAGCCATTACGAGTCTCCCGATGTCCGCCCTTCCCTCATCTCTCACCGCCGCTGCTGCCGCGGCCGAGGTCTTCCGACGCGATTCCAACGACTGCACGTACCCCAGGGCGTCGCCACCCTTCGCCCTCTCCACTGCATCAGCTGATTAATCTTGGTATTGTGGATATTCCCTTCTGGTCAAAATATGCCGGCTCAGCTTATTCCAGTTTTCTTTCGAGCAGAGGCACGACCTTTTTATTTCTGTGTTCCTAACACTGTTAATCAGTCATAATTGTGAGCGTAACGTTCATTCGCATACGATATTGATCCTTTCTTATTGTCTGCTAGCGGTAAAACTGTGATTTCCCTGATCAAAGTTCGTCTTCCTCAGTGTGCCCTGGCTCCGTTTTCTCTTCGCCGCTCGAGAGAAAACAAGCGCCTTAAAGGCATACTCCCTTAATTTCTCCCACCCAAAATACCGCAGTGTTTATAGAATTATTTTTTTCTTATACCCATAACATTATGACATTCCATTATAACCTTAACTTCTATTACGTCTAACAGGCACCTTGCTAGCCATCCTTCTTGTTTTTAGGGGTACTGCGCAAACTATTAATTCATACATGTTACGTTTATTGGTTAATATTTACAGCTATCAAAATATGCTCCTATATTGTAACTGATTTACACCATAGTATGAACAAAGACACTCTCGCTAAACTCGGCGACACCTTTAAACAGTTTGCTCGTCCTTCAAGTGAGGAGGAATTGGAGCATGGTGCAGGCACCGATGATCTTAATATTGTAAATTTACGTTCGGGTACTACATACTCATCACTCCCAAGGGAAAGAGCCCCTTCACCTCCGGGTTCGTCTGAATGCTTAACCCCCACTCAGCCGATCGAAATGCCTGACGATCCACCTCCCCCCCTCCTGCCGGGGCCCCACCCCACTTACCCCCTCCCCCGATTCGGGTCATTCCAACTCACGCCAGTATACGGCAGTTCTCTGGCGGCGAGACCGATTTTTCGGCGAGACAGTTCCTAGATCTTTGTGAGTCTGCCATCGTAAATTCCTCCATTACGGAAGATCATGATAAAATCGCTTTCATTCGGTCCCGGTTACTTCCAGGCTCTCGGGCACTAAATTTGATGCAGTCCTCAGTGTTCGCTTCGGGGGACATTGGAGTAAACTATGAGGTTTTTAAAATGAATTTCATAAAAATCTTCGGGGGCGGGAGTAAACCAAGCATCGTTAGACAGATGGCACACACGGTTGAGTCCCTCCAAAAAAATTCCTCAACAAAGCCGATTTGGGACGCCATGATTGAGGCAAATCAGCTGGCGGTTGACTGTGTCAAAAGCCTAGAAGACGCGCAGTGGCTTCCAGGGGGCTGTATGCAAAAGCACCAGGTGAAGACAGCCTTCGAGTTGTTTTTTTACTTATTTCTTATTTCAGAGAAGAACCGCCGTTCTGCCCTTCCTTTGGCCTTCAAACCAAGCGGGAAGTTGGTTGACTTCGTCTCAGAGTTAGAAGTCAAGGTTCAAGAACACCCTCACCATCACCCCCTCGCAACAGCCGCAGCATTGCAGGCACAAAGTAAGGCATCTCTCACCTGTAGTTCTTGCAAACAATCAGGACATTCTGAACATTCTTGCTTCGCGAAACGTAGGGTATCAACACACTCAAGAGAGGGCTCTGATAGGAGATCAGGAGGTTACAGGGGCGGGCATCATTCATCACACAGGAACCCTAGGCCAAACCATCAGCGGAAGGGTACCTTTTGCCTTGTCCACGGGTATTGTTTTCATGATTCAGACAGTTGTTCTGCAATACAAAAGGCCAAGGAGGAACAGAAGTACAAGTCCTCGGCGGACAGTAAACCACACTCCTCCTCTTCTCAGAATAAAAAGACATGACTTCGTGACAGCCCCAAGGCGTACATCCAAGTGTCCCTTAAGGACGATACTAATTGGGAGCAACTTGACTCCGTCATTGCCGCTTTGGGACGGACAAGCATAATTGCCCTCCCTTGCAAGGTGGGCAAAATTTCACTCACCTTAGCGGTAGACACAGGTGCGACAGTCAATGTCATCTCAGACTCCGCTTACAGGTCACTGACACGACAAGCGAGAGGGGAAAATTGGCCGCTCCAAGAGAACGACCTGAATGTGTTAGGCGTGACGGGCACCACTTTGGGAATCCTTGGGCGAGTACCACTAACAGTCAGCTTACATGAAAAAGTATGTCCCTTTCGAGATTTCTTTTATGTATCTAGCAAGTTTGCCTTACCTGTGGATGGGATCTTAGGATTAATCGCCATGAAAGACCTGCCCATAACCATAAACTCTGAAAGCAACGCGATCGTGTATCAAGGACGACGCATACAGGGGATGGTAAATCCATCGCCTATGTCACCTGTAATCCCGCCCTCAGAGGGGGAAAATGACCAACCCACCACAGACTCAGGGTCTACCACCGCCCATGTGTCGCCTCTTACGGTCAAACCACACGAAAACATTACAGACTTGTGGCGGACAGTAACGGCAGTCGTAGAGGGTCCTCAAATAGTTCCGGATCGTGCTGCAAAACTTGTTAAAATCCGGTTACCTAACGCCCCTCCAACGGGTAGTGATGTGTGTATCGACGGAGCACCTCACATACACCGGGTGACGGTGGAAGTGACTCTCGCGACAGTCAAGGAGGGAGGTATTGCAGAGGCATTGGTAATAAACACATCTGGATCCCCTGTATCCTTAAAACACGGTGTTAGATTATGCCAGTGTCTAGTGTATGGGAGAAATGTCGCCCCGGAACCAGCTGAATACCTTTCAGCCCATGTCTCAGGCATAACCTCGGCGTGTCAGGCTTCTCCCGAACAAGACACAACTAATTTAGAGGCATTCCTAAAAGTTGCACACTATTCCGAAATTAGGCCAACCTTAGTCCAGCTACTGGAACATTATAGGGGGGCGCTTGCTCTACCAGGCGAGCCGCTTGGAGTTACGCAGTGTGCTGAACACCACATTAAGTTAAAACCCAATACCAATCCTGTATATATCAATGCGTACAAGCTCCCCCACAGTCAGAGGGAGATTGTGCAGCAACTTATCTCTGAAATGTTAGAACAAGGTGTCATCAAAGAATCGAATTCCCCGTGGAATTCACCCTTGTTTCTGGTTCCAAAGAAAGACGGTTCTTATCGTCCTGTGATCGATTTCCGGCGTGTGAACAACGCGACCGTGGATGATCATTTTCCGCTTCCCGTTCTTAGAGGTCTTCTGATGTGTCTCGGTAGAGGAAATAAAGTCTTTACGAGCCTTGATCTGGTCAGTGGCTACTGGCAACTGCCCATGGCCCCCGAGTCACGTGAAATAACGGCTTTCAGCACGCCTCATGGCCACTATGAGTGGATGAGGATGCCGTTCGGGCTCAAAGGAGCTCCCTTGACCTTCCAAAGGACAATGAACAGTATTTTTGGTGACTTGCTGGGCAACTCTGTCTATGTGTATTTAGACGACATCATCATAGCAAGTAAAGACGTGCATGCACACATGGAAACACTAAAAGCAGTCCTACACAGACTTCAAGAGGTCGGATTATAGCTCAAAATCACCAAATGTGAATTTTTAAAGCCTCGGATCAAGTTCTTGGGGCATGTCGTGGACGAATTCGGCATCCACACAGTGGACGACTAAATAAAAGCTATTGCCGAGTTCCCTCAGCCAACGTCTGCGGACAAGGTACGGTCTTTCTTGGGCGTCGCAGGTTATTACAGGCCTTTCATAAAGGACTTAGCAGCACGCGCGAGTCCCCTAACCCACCTATTAAAGAAAGACGTACCATTTCAGTGGCTCCCAGCTCAACAATCGAGCTTTGAGGATTTAAAGAAAGCGCTTACACAGGCTCCGGTCCTTGTCTTTCCGGATTTCAAGGACCCCTTTCAGCTTTGTACCGACGCTTCGGCTAGTGGACTAGGAGCCGCTCTTATGCAAACAGATAAGTCCGGCAAAAAGCATGTAATAGCGCTCGCCAGTCGAGTACTAACAGCTCCGGAAAAGAACTATTCTGTTACCCACCTAGAGGCTCTTGCCATTGTGTGGGCTCTGAAGCATTTTCGAGACATAGTGATGGGGTACAAAATTGTGGTGTATACGGACCACGCGGCCATAACTGATCTTTTCAAGGGAAAAAACCTACAAGGTCGTCTGGCAAGATAGTTCTTAACTATCCAAGCATACAATCCGGGGATAAAATATATCACCGGGAAAACAAATGTGGTCGTGAGGTCACTAGTGTAATTTCGTTGGAATTTTTGGGGGATTTTGTAAACTATACATTTTTGGAATGCTTACAAGTCAAGGAATCTCATAAACAATGTTGCCAAAATTAATTAGGTCACCTTGGCGGCCATCTTGGATGTTGAAAATGGCCGACTTCTGAAATGCAATTTTCAATTGAGAGACTTCAGCACAGCTAAGTTTGGCTATTTTTTTCTTTAATTTGCTTTGTCATAATATAAATGTAGTCTTTAGATATGATTTAAAACATGAAGTAGCAGAAATTACCATTTTTAGGCATTTTATTAAGGAACATTATGGTAATAAATGTGTTACAAAACCGAAAACTACTTGTTCCATGTTGGCATTATTTTTCATAACCTACATACAATGTGAAACTAGAAACACATCAGCACCATACATTCTAAAGTGTTAAATATTATTTACATACAATTTGTGACACTAAGTGATAGTATTACAGTAGTCTAATCAGAGGTAAGCACCAGGTGTTTCCACGCAACAATTGCAATTTCAAGTAGCAGCAGAAGTATGCAAGGTAATACATTTAAGCATTGAGTGATCATAGAAAGAATTAAAGAAACAGCAGCTAAAACTGCCACAATTAATCTGTATTATTGTCTTTAGGCAATATATATCATGGTCTCTCAATCATCGTCTGTATCATCATCATCGTCACTCTCCGAGTCAATGAGATTAGATGAAACATCCTTTGAATCTTGGTCATTTTGGCAGTCACTTGTGCACTGACATATTTCAGTGCAAGGAAGGTTCACTGCAGCACAAGAGCACCTTTTAATTGAGCAGTTTGTCTTGCAAAGACATCTTACCATTTCCAGAATGGCTTCTGGTGCTGGCAGAAGTTCTGTTGTAAGCGGTTGCAGTTGTCCATCCTTGGTTCTGCAATATCCGTTACCCAAAGGCTCTGGTAGGCTCTGTTGGGCAACAGAAGCTTGACCCCACACTCTGGCTTGTATCTTTGCTCGCAGTATATGTTGTTTAAGTGCACCAATGGTAAGTGGCAGCTTTTCACTGTCTGCCATATTCTTGCAGAAAAGGTACCACCGGAGATCTGGGATGTTCGTGATGTCCGACTTCTTCGGCTTGTAAGCATGACAGACAAATTTCTCCAGGATAGAAATCTGTTCTTCTGTGACTTCATCTGGTTCAGAGAGCTGTTGCAGAGCTTTCCAGATCTCCTCTGGTGCCTGAAGGAAAATGTTCAGCCATGTCACTTTACCGATTCCAGAAAACCGGCTGGTGTTGTCAGTACCAGTAAATGCATGGAACGCTGGAAGAGCTTTAGCACGGGATGCACCCAAAAATGTCCACATAGAACCTATCTGCAGTACTCCAGATTTCATGGTAATTGATGTGCTGTTCAGGAGAATATCATAATGTCCTATCAGAAGGACAAGCACATCTGTGTCAGGTGAAAAAACCATGAGTTCCGTGTTGGGTGAACTGCGGCGTGACGCAAGGACTGCTTGATGGATGAGCAGTGTGTCTGCTTCTTCATGATTGTTGTCTTCACACTCCATCCTTATGTTGGCTTTGGTCCTTCCTATAAAGAAATACAAACACAACACACTGTAAGTGTTTTGTTGAAAATAGTTAAATATATTAGATATTGTATGCTAAAAATAACAAGCTTTATTGTAAGTTCATTTACCTGCTGCGGACACAATGACCACCTTCGGGAGCTCGCAGCATATTCGATGATCTTGTCAGCTAGGTACTCCGTAAGGTGTTTCTTCGTCTTGTAGTGTGAAAGGAACTTGTTCATTGTAATGTTCTTGATATTTGTTTCATCTTTGATCTGGTACTCAACTGGAAGCTGACCCAGGTTTCTTCTTTCTCTGGTTCGTTGTTTCAGAGACTCAGGCTTGTAGGTGTCAAATACTACGAGTATTTCATCGTAGTCACATGCAAGACCCATCACTCTGTCGTAGTACCACCTGCTAAGATCTCCTACGGTCTCCATAGTTGGTGGTTTCTTCGTAAGGTTATGGAGAATCACCATGCCATCCACAAGAGCAATCCTGTGATGATGCTTCTGGCTGGTGCCTGACTCTTGTTCTGCTCCTGCTGCTTCTAGGTTCTCTGTTTCGGCATTCTCCTCAACAAGCTTCTCAAGTCGGTGTATTAGCTTTGATTTGTCAGTGCATGGAAGAATTTCTCCATCGCTGGCAAAAAGTGCTCTTGGCACCTGAGTGAACTCATAGGTACCGATTGCTTTCTTTTGATCAATGTCTCGTGATCTTGACAGGACAAGCAGGCGTCTGTACAGGTCTTTGGTTTCTTTGAGCTCTATACTTGTGTTTTGAA
This sequence comes from Eriocheir sinensis, assembly GCF_024679095.1. NCBI lineage: Eukaryota > Metazoa > Arthropoda > Malacostraca > Decapoda > Varunidae > Eriocheir > Eriocheir sinensis. The sequence continues at coordinate 5,571,459 of NC_066524.1, read as the reverse complement.
GTTTGATGATTGACTTTTTGTTATTTGAGGTGAAGGTCTTTAACTTCTCTTTCTTCACAGTGGCCCACAGACGGACATCACCATTTATTCTATCTGCAACGAAGTCCTCGTACAGCTTCTGCCCAATTGAGTCTGCATGTAGGATGTCGTGAACATGTTCCTGTGGTATGCATCCACCAGTAATTATGTTGTATAGTTGATCGCCTTCACCTCTGACTGGGTTCCCATGACTCAGTATTGTAGCCTTGATGCTATCAACAGCGGCGTGGTCCCTTTGTATGCTGCTTTGTGTGACCCCAGGATGTTCAGTTCTGGTGGTGTCCGTTGTGTTGAACTGGTCTTTGAACTTAATTGAGAGGCAAGACAGTTCTGCAGCAGCCATGAAGAATCTCTGCCTTGCATTAGCATTGTTTGAGATTCCAGTCAACCCAGAGTGAACCTTCATTTGTCTGTTGATGTGTTCACAGGCATGGTCAGCACCTACAGATACAAATGGAATTGCACTCCTGGTGACAGACACATTGCCACTGGCAAGTTCCGACCAGGTGTTGGGGTGGTTTGTCTTGAGATCTTTCATGTCCGCAATATAGCGTGGCCAAAGTCTCTTGTACTTGATGCGGTCGAAGGCAAAGAATAACTTGCTCAGTGACTCTGCAGCTTCCAGGTGCAACTCCCAATCAGCATTTCGAGAAGCCGCAATGAAGTGAAGGATGGCCTCTACTCTGCAGAGGTAGTTGGTGATGAAGGCGAACATGACATTTTTGCACTTGGTTTTCTTCCATGTCTCGAATGCTTGTTCAAAGGATTCTTTGGCCATGATATCCTGCAGTGAACTATTTGCTTGTTTGACAGATTCTTCTTTGACTGACTTGTCCTTGTGGCAACATGCTGATGTGACCTGTTCTGTTGCCTGGTCAAATGTAGCCTTGAGCTGTGGGTATTCGTTGAAGAATTCCTCAAGGATTAATTCATAGAAGGCAATGTAGGTGTAGATATGAGCTGTCAGGCAGCGTTTGTAGTGTGAGCAACTCAGAATCTGCCTTGTTGTTGCAGTACCATACAGGCCAGCCTCGATCCAAGCATCATCAATCCCTGAATTTTCAATTGAAGATCCCAAAGCTCTCAAAGCAGCCATGACAGCATGGAGCTCTCCCAGTCTTGGTACTGTTGACTTCTTCAGATCTGGTCGAGCATCCAACAATTGTACCACTTTTTCGTAGAGTGCCATGTCAAAGGTGATGACAGTCGGGTGATCATCTCCTACTGTAAACTTCCTGATTGCATTTGCTTGTTTCAGCACAGTGAGGAGGGTTGACCATTCATGGGCCACTTCAGGCATGAGGGGCAGAGCTCCAATTTGCGTCAGTGGCAGGCTGTTTGATGTCAGAGAATTGTATCCGGCCCAACAAGGAATTTTACAAGGTCCTCCTGCTAACCTTGATAATACACAGGCAATGATCCAGGACATCTGCTTCCTTTGATGTACAGTGTTGATTCCTTCCTCGTTTACCACAAACTCTTTCTCTCTCTTGTTTTGCACTGGCTTGGGCTTTTCGCAGTGTTCAATTTGTAAATGGTATGGCTGAACTGTTTGGCTACTAGTATGCTTGATACTGAGTGATGGAGCAAGTGTCTCTCCAAGTGCATCACGTTTTTGATAGACCGCAACTATGGTACCATGTGTAGTACACTTGCCATCTGGGGTGTCCTCGGAGAAGTCAATGTTGTCTGCTGCTAAGAACACAAACGAACCTTTCTTGAGGAAGGGAGGTATATAGAGACCCCCAAAATTCTTGGTGTTTTCCACAACAGCATTGGCCAGGGCAGTCTCCAGTTGTAGTGTGCGTCCATGAGACACGCACAATCCTTGCCTGTTGAGCAGCTCCAACAACTTTTTACTCCTGGTGTCACTGTGAAGTGAAAGCGCTAGTCCGACCACTTGGGGATTCTCTTTTGTTCGGTGCTGCCTAAAGGTGCCTGACCCTGAAGGCTTGTACTGGACCTGCCTGTCTGTCTTCAACCCAAACATCATGTTTTGGCTCATAGTTAGTGCTAACCGGTCTGTGATCCCTGTTCTTGCTTCAGTTGCTAGATGTTCCACAGGCCCAGTCAGAACCCATCTCATCAGGCTGTACAATTCAGCTGGGACACATGTTGTATCACTTGATACCGGGATGTCATCATTATCTGTGACACTTTCCTTGTTGAAGTAGACAATACTCTGGCGAATGATCTGGGCTGCCTTGAAGACTGTTTTCATATTGTCCATGCTGCCAGCATCTATTATCATTGAATGAACATTATCTTCTTGACAGGCTGTTGGGTTGTATAGCACTGCTGATTTCCTACGATCTTTTTGCAGTACTGATGTCACAGCTGGGAGTTCAGTCAGAATATATTCTTTTAACCATTTTCGACTGAAGGTGGGGCAATGCTGTGCCATGACATCCCCAAGCATGTTCTTGTACACTGTCTCTACGTCTCCCATTGAGATTACAGCCTTTTGTCGTGTCTTCACTTCAACCAAGTTTGTTATTTCAACCATGCTTGCTGCTTGAAGTGGGTGGACGTATGGACCACTTCGGTCTGACACTTCTCTTAAGGAATGAAACACGTTGCTTCTCCAGCATCCTTTGTGGTATTGAACATCAATTGCATGTGCATCTGTAGGGGAGATAGAAGTATTCAGTCTTGTTACCAGGGCTGGATTCCCAGACTTCTCCACAGCTGACCTTAGTTGTTTCCCTGTCTCTGACGTACAAACCCTGAAGATCTGCTCTCCTGTGTCTTCTTGGCAGAAAAAGCACAAATCCTTCTCCAGGGGAGCTGTCTTGGATCTTGTGAACTTGGCCGGCCGCTCAGATGGCTGTTCAATCTCTTCACTCTTTCTTTTTCTCCCACGCTTCTTGGTGGCTGAAGCCGCACTCACAGCTTGTTCATTGCGTTCCCTGGCCCTCTCGATCCGACTCCTGTTTGTTGCCTCCTGATAACAGCTTCGGTGCCATATTGCACCCTGCTCACTCAATATATCTCTGGTAACATCTTTGAGTCTTCGCTCGATTTCCACATACTGTCCATCATTGCAAGTGGCTCTTTCTCTGACTGCATTCAAGCATGTCACATAAGAACCTAGTCGTGGTTTTAGTACCAAAGGACCTTCTTTTTTGTCACCACGTTGACAAAGAATACACAGTCTCCAGTTAATTGGATCCCCCATCCTTTACTTCTTCACATGGCTTGCTCAGAAGAGGCACAGTGTTCATTGCAGCTCAAATTAGACCTGTAAAGAAAAAAAAAATCAAAGTTGTCTTTTTTGGTCATATTTCATCATAATCAGTACAGTTAAAACAAAATTAATAAGTAAATAAGAGAAAAATAAGATTTTGTGGTCGCCATATTAGAAATCCAAAATGGCCGCCAAAATGACCTCGAAAATTCTGGCAACACTGGTTTTTGCATTCTTTGTAATGTTAGCTTTCTAAAAATGTATAGTTTATAAAATCCCAAAAAAAATCCAACGAACTTATCTCAGAACATATCAGACCTCACTATGAGCTACACACTGCTCAGCGAGACCACCCGGTGTGGAAGAGGTTAATTTACGCCCTAGAGTCGGGAGACGAAACAAACCTTCCTGAATTGCCAGTTCCTTTTCACAATTCTTGCTATCAGAGGACAACCTCCTTTGTAGGTCATGGCCAACCAAACCTGACCTATAGAGCAACTGGTCATCCCAGACAAATACGTCCCCGTGACGCTTAAGCTGGTCCATGACACACCCATTGCGGGTCACCCAGGAAGAGACAAGACGCTATCTGTCACCAGACGAAAATTCTACTGGCCCACATTACGGGTTGATGTAGAAAAACATGTCGCACATTGCGTCGTTTGTGCTAAGCACAAGGGGTCCGTAAAAGGGCCAGCACCTATGTTGCAATACCCAATACCAGAGGCGCCTTGGGATGTTGTTAATATAGACTTATTACAGCTCCCCCAGAGCCAACATGGTTCGCGCTACTTATTGGTGTGCGTCGACCAGTTCTCTAGGTTTCTAGTTCTAGCGCCTCTCAAGGACAAGACAGCCACACGCGTGGCCCATGCCCTCGTGACTCACGTGTTGTGTCCACATTCGTCTCCTCGAATTCTTTTGAGTGACAATGGCACCGAGTATAGAAACTCAGTATTGAGCGAAATATGCGCTCAGTTTATCACGCAATCCTTCATCACAGCTTACCACCCAGCTGCTAATGGGTTGGCGGAGAGGGCTAATAGGAAAATCTTACAGGTCCTCAGGCCTATCGTGAACGATCTCCACGATAACTGGGAGGATTGGCTATCCCATATAGCCGCTTCCATAAATACGTCGGTAAACGACTCTACGGGGAAGTCTCCCTACTACATCTTATATGGGGTGGAGAAACGTTTTCCGTACGACCTCCTAACAATCCCACAACAACCTCTCTACAACATTGATAGGTACGCACAACAGCAGATGCATATGTGTTCCAAGATACACTCAGAGGTTAGGTGTACGTTAAAAGCTACGAAGGTTGAAATGATGTCAAAACAACACAAACAGGCCGTCCCGGTGGAATTAAAAGAGGGTGACACAGTCATGATTAAGCAAGCGGAAAGGAGCTCGAAACTGGGGGCTAAATTTGTGGGTCCTTACCGAGTTGTTCGGAATGTCAGGGGAAATCGGTTCGAGGTTCTCGAGTCGAATAGTGGAGTCAGTCTAGAAGTTCACAGTGATCGTCTGAAAGTAACTCCCTCACCTTTGGACCTTGATATTGGTAATTCCCCCTCAGAGTCAAATATTCAACAAGATAATCCCAACACCCATAGCTATAACTTGAGACCACGGGTTTAAATACTTCATTCCCACCACCTTCAGATCATGATGTTGCGTTTTCTCATCATCTTGTTGTCCCTCGGCTCCCTGCTTGCAACGACACCCATCCACCTGAAGCCTGGCGCCCTCACGGCACACATAGGAGAGGTCTTCCTCATAGAAGATGTGCTCCTCGTAAAATATCCGTATACTTCCTTGACCAACACCACAGACACAATCAGGATAGTCTCAGAAAAACTACTCGGCATGGCAGACGCCATATAGGCTACCAAGACTAGGGAATCAAAGGCACCTTCTAGTACCAACTCTGAATCTTTTTCAACTACTGGAGGATAGGATTCTGTTCTTGCGGGGAAAAGTTGATGAGGTAGACATGGATTATAGTTTTCACTCAGTTCACTCTCGGGTAAAGAGGGGGTTGCTCAACATCGTTGGGTCCGCCTCAAAGTTCCTCTTCGGTACGGCAACCGACGAGGACGTACGCGATTTGCGGGACCACTTCGCTCATGTACTTTCCTTTGCTGCCCGAAATCGCAGGGTGATCAACGCCAATTGTAGAAAACTTGCGCGGTTGCATACTCACATTGAGGAACTGCTAGAGCAAACAAATAAGATGGTAAAGGTTATCAACATAGTTGTCAAACAGATCGACCAGGTGAATCAGTTTCTCCTCCTAGATCAGGCCTTGCATGTATTGGAAAACGTCATTCACTCTGTCGCAACGGCAAATCAGCAGGTTATTAGCAACATGGTTGATGCAGCGCACGGTAGAGTCACACCTGCCTTGTTCCCTCTACACGATTTGAGAACGACTGTCCATATCGGGTATCAAAATTATAGCCTAACACCTTTATTCAACCCAGACATGAGTCAATATTTTTACCCCTTGATTAAGTCCAACCTCACCCCCGATGCCATAATCATTCATGTTCCATTTCAGACGGCGGACGTGTTTGAGGCACACGAAATTGTCCCGTTCCCTTTTTCAGCAAAGGACAGTGTGTTAGCCCTGGACACGTCCCGTCTCTTGTTCTAATCGCGAAGGATTTCGCTCTGTATTCAACGGGTAGCTACTCACTCTTGCAATATTGCAAGGAGACGGTCTTCGGCGATTCTATTGCTCTGCGTCTCTCTTTGCCTTCCTACCAGTTCGGGGAGGGGTATGCGAGATCGCCCTCACCCGCGTGAACGCGTCTGACGCTCTTTCCCTGTGCCCTTACAAGCAGCTACCACCAACACCTGTTTTCCATAAGAACTTTCAGGGTCTGCATTATTTCTATTTCCCTCAGTCCTTCTATGTATCAGTCATTTGCCCGGAGGGTAGCACTTATCAACGGGTTACTGGTCACTATGCCATAGCGAAATCATGCTATATCCGCTCCACTAACATAAAAACGTACCCGTCCCGGATCCGTCTGGTTTTCACGGCCAATATTTCCCATCGAGTGTTTCCTCTACGGTCTCTCGATAACATTCACTTCTCCAGCATCTCTTATGTGACTAATTCCCTTAATTCATTGTCTTTCGCAAACAAAACAGAGTTTGCGGAAACCCTGGAGGAAACGCTGCCTGAATACTTGCATCTCCCCTACTTGTACCCTGGATTTTTTGTAGCAATGTTTCTGATGTTCGTCAGTCTCGTCGTCATGTGCTACCTTATTAGGAGGAACTCTGTCCTGCACGACTATTTGGTCGTGCAGACACGGCGACTGGATGCAGGGAGGCCACTGGCAAGGTAGTTTTTCCTTTTCTCAAGCAAGTCAGATGACAGAAACCTGGCATTCCCCTGCTCCTATACTTAACATTGTACTATGTTTCACTACTGTATGTTTCACTACTGTATTTTTTTTAGGAGCTAGATGAACGTTTCATTGTCTGTAACTATGCCAGTTGATAGCTTCTTATACATGTGTCCTTATATTTATCTTTTGAGAGATTTCTTACGTTTCATGTCACACACGTTGTGTTTTACCTCTCCCTATTTATATTATAACTACACATATGTTCTTACATAGCCAGTGTTTTAATGTAATTGTATCATAGGCAGTCTGCTTAACAAACTCCCACTATGTATGTTAATGGTAACTAGACTGCTATTTAGATTTTTGTATATCGCGAGGTCGCGATCACTGGTAGGTGACCGAGCAGTGTTATAGTAGGATATCAATGTATTATTATTATTATTATTATTATTATTATTTGGTATCACCACGAATTAGGCATACAACTGTCAATGGAAAAAACCCACAACAGATAGATCACGCCACCTTATAGGAATGTCGTCCGTCAGTGTTTACCGTCTCAGTTTGTATACAAAGCATTTCATCAAGCTTGAAAGTCACCTTGACGTACGTGACCAATTGTAACAATTATTTTCCAACCTGTAACTCGTCACTCCTTCACGAGAGTCCGACTAACACACAACGGCAGTCGCTCTCGCTCCTACGCTCCTTGTACATAGAGGCTAACAATATATTCGCCTTAAGGAAGCTGAAGTCTTAATCAACGCCCTTTAAACGCCCCCCGGTACCCCGTTACATCATCCTCTTCAAAGAAATAAAGAAATAGGACCCAATGTTATAGTGTCGTCTGAAATAATTGATCCAATTGCCAACGAGGATACGTTTGATCAGAGAGGGACATTGTATGTGCTTGACGATATTTTCATTGATGCTGTAAAGAACAAAATTGTGGTTGATGCTTTTACTCGCGGACGGCACAACAATATTTCATGCATATTTATCACTCAAAATCTATATATGGGTGGAAAGCATGCAAGGAATATTAGCCTGAACTGTTCTCATTTCCTCTTGTTAAGACAGCGCGATTTATCTCAAATTCACACTCTGGGCAGACAAATATTCGGAAAAGAGAAGGCAAACCAGTTTGTAGATATATATAAATATGCTGTATATTCACGTCCTTATGGATATCTTCTTGTTGATTTGGGTATAAATACTCCTGAATCCCTACAGTTTCGCTCAAACATCGTTGGAGAACCCCCAGGTGAACGCGTATTCCAATGGTGAACTCCAGGAAGAAGGAACTCTTACACGCTCTATACTCCCAACATAACGAACCCTATGGTTTAAGCTCTCAGGCGAAATTATGGGAGAAAGCAAAAAGTATAAATCCGGCAATAACACGTGATGACGTATTCAACTTTTTGAGAAGCAATAAAACATATACATTGCATAAGCTACAGACTAAAAAAATTCCGCGGCAAAAGATAATATCCTCAAAACCCAAAGTAATAATGGATGCCGATTTAGCAGACGTGAGACATATAAGAAAGAAAAATAATAACATAGGCTACTTGTTAGTGTTGTGCTGGAAGCTTCCCCCGGCGACCATAGGCCTCTAGAAGGCTCCCGGGGAAACGAGCAAAGGGGCGGGGAGCAAGGCGAGCCGTCCGCGCCCCGCGGGGCGCGGCCAGGCGCCAGGCGGGAAGTGTTGCCAACTCGCACATATTTTTCCTACATGTTCTTGTATGATCTAAAATATACTGTAACATTCTAGACTGTACAGTTCTGGATATATATAGGAAAAGAGGGCGAGAGAGGCCCAGTCCCAGTCATAGTAAGCTAGTGGTAAGTGAAGAGTCAGAGTGAAGTGTACTACTAAGGAAGAATATTAAACTACAGAAGCTGTGCAAAGTGTTTACATATCTCCCTCCCACGGAGTCTCCTGACGGCGACACGGAACCCAAGTAACACGTCCGGCATAACACTGGTGTCAGGAGTGTAGCCATTTGTTTTTTCGCCATGGAGACTCGTTCCCAAGCTGCCCAGAGGGACGACATGTTGACTGAACTTTTGGAAGCCTTGAGACTACAGGGGGAGAAACAAGAAAGAGCACAGCAACAACAAGAAAGAGCACAGCAACAACAAGAAAGAGCACTCCAGGAACTCAAAGAACAACAAGAAAGAACACTCCAAGAACTCAAAGAACAACAAGAAAGAGCACAGCAACAACAAGAAGGAACATTCCAAGAACTCAAAGAACAGCTAGAAGATCGCTTCACAAGTTTACAGCTACAGCTAAAAGCAGTACAAGATGGAAGTGAATCAGTGCGAAGAGAAATGACTGATGTGACCACGAACTTGGGACAACGCCTGATAGAAGTGGAGACAGAACACACAAATCTTCAACAAGAGATGGAGGTGGTACGAGAAACGACACACAAAGAAATATTAGAAGTGCAGGGAAAGGTGAACCGTACAGAACAGGCAGTTTGTGATGTAAGTGACAGAGTGAAGGCCCTTGAAGATTGCTTGGCTGGAAACGGACAGCCAGTGCCTCCAGGGGCTAGTTGTACCCAAGATGCTTCTCCTACGCAAGTCCGGAGTAGTTTGAGCCCTGCTTCGCCTGAGTTTATCCCCGCAAGAAGTTCCGCCAGCCCCATGAGTCTGCTGGGTTCGCCTGTTAGAAAGAAGCCTCAGGAGTTTGATGGCAAGGTCTCCTGGGAGGCTTACCGCACTCAGTTTGAGCTGTTGGCAGCTCGGAACGGATGGGATGACCAAGAGTGCGCGGTGCAGCTGGCCACTAGCCTGAAAGGAGCGGCGCTGGAGGTCCTAGCTCAGCTCGATAATGCGACAAAGGGCAGCTACAGCGGGCTGGCACAGGCGCTGGAGCAACGATATGGGACCAAACACCAGAACGAGCTCTTCAGGGTTAGGTTCAGAACCCGCAACAGGAGGCGCGGCGAGTCTCTTCAGGAACTCGCTCAGGACCTTGAGAGCATGGCACACAAGGCATACCCAGGTGCCACCCCTGACCTGCTGACGGTTTTGCTGCGTGATCAATTCATCGATGCCCTGGACAGCCCTCAGCTGAAGATACAAGTGAACCAAGCTAAGCCAACATCAATGCAGGAAGCTCTGGCACGTGCCATGGAGTTTGAGTCCTTTGTTAGGTCTAGCTTGTCAAGCTTCAGGGACGACTCGACTTCTGGCTTTAGGGCACGAAAGGGCGCTGTCAGCGACACAGACAGGTTCCAAGGAACATGCTGGTACTGCGAGAAGGTTGGGCACAAGGAGAACGAATGTTATAAGAGGAAGAAGGAATATGAAGGTGGCGCTAAGAAGAAGCCCAGAGAAGGACCCAAGTGCTGGAGCTGTGGAGAAAAGGGGCACTGGAAGAATGAGTGTCGGAAAAATGTGCCCCCGGCGAGGGACCACCACTCGGACGAGGGAAGAAGGAGAACTGGTTCACGGGGGCAACGACCAGTCGGTCCTGTACATGCCCCGAAGATATCAGTGTGCAGGAGAACCACCATGACAAGCTGCCAAGTGGAACAGACAGCGGAAGTGCCATGGGAAGACTTGGGAAAACTGCAGCGGGAGGACCGAGATTTGAGACCAATTATGGAGTGGCTGAGTCAATCGTCAACGCGACCTGGGTGGGAAGTAATCTCGAGAGAAAGCCCTACCACCAAGAATTACTGGACTCAGTGGGACACTCTTCGGATGGACAACGGGGTGTTGCAGCGACGCTGGGTCTCTCATGATGGTCTTGACCACTACTGGTCCACGGTGCTACCTGTGAAGTCACGGGAAGGCGTCTTGAAAGAAATGCACGACAGCATCACCAGCGGACACCTTGGGGTAAAGAAGACACTGAGTCGCCTGCGCCAAAGGTTCTATTGGGTTGGCATGAGGAAGGACGTGGAAGAATGGTGTCACGCGTGTGAGGTGTGCTGTGCAAAGAAGGGCCCCAAGAAGCGTCACCGTGCCCCATTGCAACTATACCAGGTTGGAGCCCCCATGGAACGGGTGGCAGTGGATATAGCAGGACCCTTGCCTCTGACGACGAACGGAAATAGATACATCTGCGTCACAATGGATTATTTCACCAAGTGGCCGGAATCCTACGCCATCCCTGACCAGGAAGCCACTACCATCGCCAAGGTTTTGGTGGAGGAATTCTTCTGTCGCTTCGGTGTGCCTAACGAGCTCCATTCCGACCAGGGAAGGAATTTTGAGTCAACAGTCCTTGCTGAGTGCTGCAAGCTTCTGGGTATCAAAAAGACCCGGACCACCCCTCTGCACCCACAGTCAGATGGAATGGTGGAGAGGTTTAATTGGACGTTCGGCCAGGAGTTGGCCAAGCAGTGCAACAATGATCAGTCTTCATGGGATCAGAAGCTGCCTGCGCTCCTCATGGCCTACAGGTCTGCCGCCCACGAGACTACGGGGTATTCACCGGCAAAGCTGATGTTTGGACGTGAGCTGCGATTGCCGGTGGACCTACTGACAGGAAGGCCTCCTGGGGAAAGCCTTCCAAGGGACGCCTCCAGTTTTGCCCGTCAACTAGAGGAACGGCTGGAAGAGGTGCACCATCAAGTCCGTGGTGCCTTGAAGTTCTCCGGGGAGGCCATGAAGCGCGGTTACAATATGAGGGCAAGCCACGTTGACTTCAAGGAAGGAGACCAAGTCTGGCTTTACAACCCGCAGAGGAAGAAAGGACAGTCTCCGAAGTTACAGCGCCCCTGGGAAGGCCCTTATACTGTGCTAGAACGCCTCTCCGACGTGACTTACCGAATCCGGAGAACGGAAAGGACCAAGCCGAAAGTTGTCCACGTCAACCGCCTATGGAGGTACCACGGTCCGGGAAACTACACCTGGAACAACTACAGACACCCAGCAACCGACGAAAACGCAAGGGACGTCCAGGACCGAGGGGACGTCGACGACGACATAGGCCTTCTGGACCTTTCAGCTGAGGGAGAGAACCTCCCGGCTTCGGCAGATGTTCCAGGGACACCCCAAGAAGCGGACGACGACGAGGCGCACCAGGAGACAGACGCGCAGGAGGCAACGAACAGAAGACAGAGACAACGCAGGCGTCCACAGCGATACGACGATTATTATGTTTTTGATTAATTCTCTTATGTTTGTACATAGTTAAGTGTGTGATCGGGACGATCACAATAATATTATTAAGAGGGGGAAATAGTGTTGTGCTGGAAGCTTCCCCCGGCGACCATAGGCCTCTAGAAGGCTCCCGGGGAAACGAGCAAAGGGGCGGGGAGCAAGGCGAGCCGTCCGCGCCCCGCGGGGCGCGGCCAGGCGCCAGGAGGGAAGTGTTGCCAACTCGCACATATTTTTGCTACATGTTCTTGTATGATCTAAAATATACTGTAACATTCTAGACTGTACAGTTCTGGATATATATAGGAAAAGAGGGCGAGAGAGGCCCAGTCCCAGTCATAGTAAGCTAGTGGTAAGTGAAGAGTCAGAGTGAAGTGTACTACTAAGGAAGAATATTAAACTACAGAAGCTGTGCAAAGTGTTTACATATCTCCCTCCCACGGAGTCTCCTGACGGCGACACGGAACCCAAGTAACACGTCCGGCATAACATTAGTATGCATAGACGTGTTTTCTAGATATATGCAATTTGTCCCGTGTCGGAATAAAGACGCAAATACTATGCTCGTGGCCTTTAAACAAGTGGTGGAAAATAAAGATTCTGAAGGCTTACGAAGATTAAACACCGACTTGGGCACAGAATTCTGGAATCGAAACGTAAGAAACTATTTATGTTTCCGGGGCATTAAGCTGTACAGTGTGTAATCAAGTGAGATCAAAGCAGCCTTGGCAGAGCGGGCCATTCGTACACTGAAAGCACGCATCTGCAAGTTCATCACGTCTCAGAATTCTTCAAGATATATAGATCAGCTGCAAAACATGGTCAATGCCTACAACCGCTCGCCCCATTCTGGACTGAAGAACAAATAAACTCCCATTGATATTCATAACTTAAAAGACCCATCTGCAATCAAACGGCAATTCCACGCGATGTATAAAAACCCGAAGCAACCAGCGTCTTCCAGTGGAACGCCAGCACTCCTCGGGCGAGCAGCCGGGTGGCCCTTCTACGGAGGCGAGGTGGACCCGTGGGGTCATCCTCGCTTAGGGCCACCCTTCCGTGGTCAAGTCGACCAGTCGGCTGCTCGCACGTGTCAGCTACGGGTGTCTGCTGGGCGCCTGCCCAGAGAGCCCGTGCCTCCGTCGCTGCTCGCCGGCTCATACTCGTGGCTGTGGCGGCGGCGGAGGCTTCCCCACACCCGCCGCACGCCAGCGGCGGGTTCCCCCCTGCGACGGGCCGTCGCACAGACAAAGGCCCGTTCCCCCTTTTTAGGGGGTAAACCCAAAGAAGAAAGAAGAAGCGTCTTCCATCAGTCCTCGACTGGCAGTTGGGGAAATAGTTCGCCTTGTTGGAAGTGCTCGTTCCTCTGTATTCCATAAAGGATACACGCAGCAAAATACTCACGAGCTCTTTCGCATAAAATCAATTAAAAACAAGAATCGCCCAAGAACTTATCTCTTAGAAGATTTGTCTGGAGAACCAATACAGGGGATATTCTACGCGCCAGAGCTCGTCTTAAGGCTCTGCCTGAGTCATACGATATTGAAATACTGCGTTCACGAAAAATTAAAGGAAAAAAACAGTATTTTGTATCGTGGTTGGGATACCCTACTTCATTCAACAGCTGGATTGACGCTAATGATATTGTAGAAAATGCGTAAAAAGACACCACTCCTCAGTGCACACAAAAATTTTGTCTTACTTTTGAAGAAATTAAAAGTAAAAGATAGAAACCGTGCTATTAAGCAAGCAGCTCGAGAACAATTGAACTGTATATCTGAGATATTTTCCAATTTGTTAAAGAAGCACCTTACTCTCAATAACAAAATTATCAAGAAATTACGTAACTATCGGGAAGACATACGTGCCATAGCTAGAAAGAAAACTCCTCTCCATAAGAAAAGACTTATATTGACATCGAGACGGGGTGGTAATATATTAGCTGCTATATTACCTATTGCCGCTTCCTTGATCGGAAAATTATTTGATAATGCGCACGTATTATCTTGTTCCCGAGTCTACCGCTGAGCGTGTTTTAACGGGTATTAAGCCTAAATGCGCCAACTCCACGAGTCCGGGGGTCAACGGTCAATCGTGTTTCAACCCGCAGTCGACACATCCCGATCACATGCCGGTCTCTGAACATGTGCCAACAAGCAGCAGCGGTCCTGTCGTGTCGTCCCATGGTGCAAGACCAAGCACTCCTACAAGATTGAACCCGTCATCTCGCTCTGTAAGAAAGAAAACTTACAAAAAAAAGAAAATATCGCGATCTGGTGTATACAAAACCACAAAACTACCACCCGTGCAACTTAGAGTCACAGGGATTAGGGAGAACAAGATTTCCTCCAATCCTGAAATAAGTAATTTAATACCTCTATGTTAAAAGTATCGACGTGCCATACGTCAATATGATGCTAGAACGAATAAAAGACAATCCCATCGTAAAATGGGATAGCCGAGGCAACCTATTGTCTTCTGTTCGATCCTCCAATATCCTGTAGGCCTACATGTTGAATTTACTCTCTAATGCAAGTCAAAAACCAACGATTGCTGACATTGCTGATATAAAACACATCATTGACGCCACGGGTGTATTACCTAGCGAAATGAAAAATACGCGCGTGGGGCAAAAGATTCAGGGATCTGGTTTCACCAAAAAAACATCGTTGGCAACTTACAGATGGGTTCCATATTAAATCCGCTTTTCCAATGTGCTAGTGCAGTCCTACATTGTGATTCAAGAAAGAAACAGAATCATGGACGTTGTAGATACAGAGCCGCGTTGAACGCGTGGCTTATACAGAGGGAGCGGCGACGTCATGGAGAGAGAAATGCCGAAGGCGAGGACGAACACGCTCGGACACGGTGGTGCCCCGAGCGGGCTTCTAAAGGCGGTGTCACACTAGTACTTTTTCCGTCAACTTTTTCCGTCGTTTTTCTGAAAATCGTCGATATCTTGGCTGCAGCCTGTCACACACAAACTGTGTTTCGTCTGAACCTTTCCGTCGGCACAGACCAAGGAATGTAAACAAACATGGAGTCCACGCTGCGGCAAAGATACGCTGCTCTGAACCTAATACTGTGTATTGTGAGACTTAGACGAGCTAAACAAGCCAAAAAGCGTGCATGGATGCGCTCATGGTTGGCTCGTCGGGAAAGAGAAAGTGTGTACCACAGGCTGTTAAAAGAGCTGAGTTTAGAGGATCATGAGACTCTGAAGAATTGGATCAGGTTGGACAAAAGCCAGTACCACAGACTTCTGGAGTTAGTGACACCTCTTATTGCCAGAAATGACACCAGGATGAGGAAGGCTGTCACTGCAGGAGAGCGTTTGAGACAGGTTGAAGCCACGCGGAAAGTCTCGGTCTTGGTCTTGGAAATGTAAACAAAGGCGGAAATTTGCAGGCGGAAACGATCCTGATCGTCTGACAAATTCATGCGATAAGTTCATGCGGAACGATGAAAAATCGACGGAAATCGCATTAATCGACGGAAAAAGTGCTAGTGTGACACCGCCTTAAGAGAGAGTAGATGGGACGATGGTTCAGTGGAACGCCAGCACTCCTCGGGCGAGCAGCCGGGTGGCCCTTCTACGGAGGCGGGGTGGACCCGTGGGGTCATCCTCGCTTAGGGCCACCCCTCCGTGGTCAAGTCGACCAGTCGGCTGCTCGCACGAGTATCGCTACGGGTGTCTGCTGGGTGCCTGCCCAGAGAGCCCGTGCCTCCGTCGCTGCTCGCCGGCTTTTACCCGTGGCTATGGTGGCGGCGGAGGCTTCCCTACACCCGCCGCACGCCAGCGGCGGGTTCCTCCCTGCGACGGGCCGTCGCATAGACAAAGGCCCGTTCCCCCTTTTTAGGGGGTAAATCCTAAAAGAAGAAGAAGACGATGGTTCACTATTCGTCCCTCGCCATCAGCTGAAGCGGTACTATTCATCACTCACCAGTATACCAGAGGACACCATGTCGGACGCCTGCGTGTTCAAATACAAAAACGGTTCTCCTGGCGATGACATCTACCGCAACAACAAGACCATCATCGTTTCTTCCCTCAACTGCAGTTCCTGCTACGAAAAGAGGGGGTTTACTGGACGCCTACATGGATTATACCCGCACAGTAATCTCTACCACGAAAGAAGCCCGATCTATCAACTGAACAGATGTCGGTGGGAAGACCGTGCTATTCCCGGTAGTCTGCATATTCGCTATCCTCCGAGTGAAAATCTTCCTTATGTGGCGTGTATCCTAACCCAATATGCTCCTGGCCGCGAACTGGAAAATAACCCTATAAACCAAGGATATCTTCAGACGTCAAGAGATCAAAATTTCATTCGTGGGGTAAAGGAAGACAGTTATGATAACCGTCTCCGCTGGTTTAAAGACTCCATCACAAAACTGGTAGAATGGGTGATTAAAAGCAACATTACAAGTGTCGTCTTCCCCTACAATATTGCAAGCGCTGGAATTCTTTACGTGTTGTGGAAAGCTGACTACCAACCGCATCTTCAAGAGGATGCGGCTGAACTCCAACTGCATAGTATATCGTGCGTCATCCTGGACAGATGGTGGACCTGCGATGAGCCTGAAACTAAATTAACTCTATCTGTGTCTCCCGAGCGAAACAGGAAGAGAAAACTGGTGGATAGAGAGGACGACGCTGTGGCTGACGAATGGAAAAGAAAACGGGGCGGTGCTGTAGTCGACGTGGATCCTAAATAACTATAGCTCCAGACAATTTCCCAATAATTATGTACATCACTAAATGTAAAATATGTCAATAAATAACAATGTAATGATGTTTAGTATGATTTATCTTCAATATGTAATTGGCATCTCGTCATGTCTACCTCTGTATAATGAAATAATTATAATATATTTGCTAGTGTCTTGCTTGCTCTAAATGGAGTCACATCATATATATGTTACCAGCATTGCGGATGGGGAAATTTACCCCAATTCCAGCACTAGCTTTACTAATAATATGCAAACTCTAACATTAGACAAGGACGTGGAATATGAAGTCGGTCTACTGAACGTGTTGCTTCCCCGTCGGTATTACATTGTTAAACCGGGTGAACCAGAGTGTAGTATACATCTTGAATGTGGTATAAGACCAACGCCAGATTCAGAAGCTATTGAAAGACGCACACTGTCAGAGGCTATTAATGCTAATATCTTGTATAATGACACTGGGTATTTGCTGATGTGTGTTAACGGTATAATAACGACATTGATAAAGGAGATGGTCGATGAATACAACTACCATTTACTAGCGTATTCTAGAGAGGTTCTTGCATTTAGCTCAACAAATGATCATTTAACTTTGTTCTACTACAATGCTTATCATCCACTAGTTGTATTTATTAAGGTTTCCTTTGATACGCGACTGGTCCAGGCTCTCGGTTTTGTCCCCAACTTCGGTTATGCTGTGTTTTCTTCCTTGGGTACACATGAAGAACAAAAAAAAAACTGTTCTTGTTCCGCTACATGGTCATGCCCCTCTGTTGAGAAATGGTGACGTACAGTGTGTTCTCATTTACACTGACCTTGTCAATCCCTCTAGGTATGCAGGGAAAAATGTAAATATTCTTGATGCCTTTTCGCTCTCCGGAGGTCTAACAAAAGGCGTGCATCCAACTATATATAAGTCCCTTAAATCCAAAGTAATTGATTCGATTTCTATTAAACTCACAGATCAAAAAGGTCGTCCTATGCATTTCGAAGAAGGATACCCTGTTACATGTTTACTTCATATCCGATCGCGTTGAATCTTTGAGTACATTTTGCTGTATTAATAGGAATGTTGTCCATTTGAAAAGACAGCCTCCTCGCCGCCACCATGCGGGTTACATTCATCCCTCCTTTCGTAGCAGAATATCATACCCTGTTTTCGAATGGCAAACAGATATCATCCCGAGGGAGTGGTATTGATGATATAGTCACACTTTCTTATGAACCAAGCTATCACAGAGGCGGGGGTTTATTCTCGGTTTTAGCAGGACTCGCTAAAAGAGCTTTCCCTTTCCTAGTGAAAAATGTCATTGTGCCTTCAGCTCGAACATTTGGAAACAATGTTCTAGATGATATTTCACAGGGAAGCAACTTGAAAAGCTCTATAAAAAAGCATGGAATTAATTCCTTAAATCAAGCTGCAATGAAATTGACTAGAGGAAGCGGGAAAAAGAAAGTCAAGCGAGTCGGGAGGAAAAGGTGTTATAAAAAGGACATCTTTACCGAGTTGTAATCATTGTTGAACTAAGAGCAGAATGGCGACCATCACCAGCGCGGTTGGTGTCGGGGACCCGCGTTCTTCCCTGGGCAATATGCCGCCGGTGTCAGTGAATTGTTTCCCCGCCCCAACAAAATCAGATTATTGGAAACAACGATTGCCTCCCGTTATGATGCTGATGCTTTACCTAGTAACCTTGGATTCAATATGAAATTATCCGATAGATATATAGAATTTCTCATTCCTGGAACACTTGGCAGTTTTATTGATTTGGGAAATTGGTGTTGCACACCTCTTTACGCTTAACTAAGCCAGAAAATACTACTCCTCTCGATGACGCTCAACATGTTGAATTCACAAATAATACCGCGCACAGCCTATTCAAATCAGTGCAATGTTTTTTGGGAGATGTAGCTGTTGACAATAATGTACTTTATTGGTACACGTCATACGTTAAAATGCTGAATACTTTGTCGCCCAACAAATTGAATACAATTGGAGCCAATGCTAATATTACCATCCCAGAGAACGGTTTTATTTCCAAAGTAACAGCAGAATACTTTGACAATGCCAACGCGCAACACAAGACCATTATGAAGCGGGTTAAGACTCACGGTATACAACTCTGTACCCCACTTCTTCTGAATATACGTTCTTTAGACAGTTACTTGCTCGATGGTATTTCGGTTAGACTCCGAATGGAACTATCTAGTAATGCATGGCTGCAAAATTCTCCAACTGGCGATAACATTCGTCTGCATATAGATTCAGCCAAGCTGCTTTATACGCGACTGTTTCCTTATCCTAATGCACTTCATGCTTTGAACCCGTCTCTCGCCACAGGGAATCTTTTAAAATCGACATTTACCAAAACCCTCTTGAAAACCTATGTGCTAGCCAAAGACCAAACCTCAGGAACGTATGATCAACCGTGGGGTAATGTTATTCCGGAAAAAACTCTCGCTTATTATAACGAGCATGGAAGCTCATTCTGGCGACTATACGCTAAATCCGTTGTATTTGAGCCATGGCGATATAAGTCAAATAAGCTTAAGTGTTAATGGTAGAACCGTGTATAATATTCCTAGTAAATTCCCTCATGACTATGCTGAGCTCTACCATCGTACTTTGGATGCACTTGGTTTTCACAAAGACCATTTAATCGGAAAGGATATTTTCGGCAAGGGGGCAATGATTTGCACATTTGATTTGCGTGCTGAAAACTTGAATGATAATTTGCCCGTTGAAATGAATGGGGGGCTTAGATTTAGCTTGAATCTAAGCAAGGGAGAAAACGGGAACCGTCTGTTGATACTGTTTGGCGAAACAGTGGGTAAAATAACAGTTAATTCTGAAAGACGGCTGCAGTGTGATGTGCGCGCTTGAAGCGGCTGTGGGATGAACAACATAGACATTGAAAGAGGATTGAGGGGACACATAGGAAAGCAAGCTTTGTTTTTAGGCGTGTTATTGGCAGACGAGGTAAACTCTATACCTCGATATAGAAAACCTATAGTGTGCATCGTCAATACGCTACCAAGTTATTCTAAAAGAGAAATGGGACACTGGATTTGTCTCTACTATGAACCGGGCATGGTAGTGTTCCTAGATAGTTATGCTCTCGATTCAAAATTATACTCTGATCATTTTAAATATATTGATTACCCCGGGCTCAGTATGTATAAAAATGCATTTCGACTTCAAAGCACGCGAAGCGATGTGTGCGGGGCTTATGCCATGTACTTTGCTTACAATGTTTCACACTTGGGTCTAAGAGAAACTCTTGAAAAAATATGTATGGAGTTTTCCAAGACCGAATATTCGAGGAATGATGAACACGTGATGAGACTCGCTTACAGCAAGTTTATAATGCCCATATGTCATCAAACATTTAACACGTGTTCATAAGAAGTAAGTATTGACTTTATTGATTTTTTTTCATATTGAACTGTATTACATTCCATGAAGCTATTCTAAGCATAAATAATTTTCTAGTTCCTGTATCGGGGGGGCGGGGGTTGTATACCATGCTTAAATCAGAGGTCTGGCTCCACTCACAGGTCCTCACTCGTCACCGCCACTACCCCGTGCTGCCCCCGCCCCGCCCCGCCCCGCCCCGGGCCCCGCCCCGGGCCCCGCGCAATCCTGTCGCATCCTGTCGTCGCAGCGCCCGCTGCCTCCGCCACCGCCGCCGCCTTATTTGGCGGGCAGTCTTTTATGTATGAGCCGGATCGAAACATAAAAGCGTTTTATTCATATGTTTCCACAAATCGAATAAATTTTAAGACAATTATTGTGTTTTTTTTTTCATCCGTTTCTTTTTTTGATAAAGGACATATAAACAAGTCAAACAAACGCAATGTTTATTGGAATTTGGTCAAATTATGATTCCAGATTCATCATGTGCAATTTTATAATATCATAGGCTCCAACATTAGTCCTATATACAGAATATATTTACATATATTTTATATTTAACATAAAAATAGCAGGCAAATTCTTACACTATAAACAGTATATACAACATTCACACCAGTCCTTATCTTATAAACAACTACAATTTATTCTGAAAAGTCTGTATCTTCTAGCATATATTCAAGGGGGGATGATGAGACCATTTGATTTATTTCTTCCTGTTCCGCGTCTAGCATTAACATGTCATCATCCGTCTCTACCCGTTTTATCAAGGGAAAATATTGCTCGGCCAGCACATCCCGTTCTCCCCACAACTCATAGGTTTCTTCTTCTAGTTCTCCCATTTCACCGATCTCTTGCCCACCCATTACCTCGGCTAGCCTCGCTTTTGTTATGCCTCTTTCATCGCCTTCCTCCAAATGTTCTTCGTCTGACAGTGTCATGATCTGGGCTACCTCCTCCTCCTTATCTTCCTCCTCTATCCCTATAGAATTATCGGGATGACCGTAAGATCGTGACTCCAAGGTGCTAATGTAGTATCTTTTGTCCTCAACTACAGATATCCCTCTCTTGGGATATTTTACTGTACTCATTCGTCCATTGCGCACTGTGAATCCCTTATAGTCAAAGGTAAATGTTTGCTTCTGGAATAGGGCGTCTTTGTATCGCTGATGAGCAAATTTCTTCTTTATGAACTTTGGGACGCCCTTAGCTGAACTCAACCGGTCACCGTCTGCCAAGAGGATGGAGTAGCACTTTGGTTTTACACCTACAAATTCTGAGATGGTTCTTTCCCCCACTTCAGATTCGAGAAATCCAAGCTTTCCTTTGTTGTCTGTGCTGTACAAGGAATGTGAGGGGCTAAAGTTATTTGTGTCTATATAGCTTTTGAAGGGTTCCTGCGAGTACTGTGTTAATAGATCAAGAGTTTCAATTTCTGTTATTATGGAATCAGTGTCACAAGACACTAGTTTCGCCCGATCTCCGTAATGAGCCTTCAACACATTGTAATAGAAATCATATAGTAGCTTGGACAGCTCTAGGATGTAGTAGCCAATGTAGTTTCCTATGGCGAGTTACAACTACATGGCCATCATTGAAAGGTACAACGCGTTTAAAGTAAGGACTTCGGGCCAGCTTCAAAAACTTTTCGCGGTTGGTGGCAATATCTATGTCTTCACTATATTTGGCCGCGTTCATCAGGAATCTACCAAAAATGCTGTTTGAAATACACTTGATTTCATTTTACTTGATAGGGCAAGTAGCACTTTTGCAGGCTTCTATGTTATCGTGAATGAAGTCCGCAAGAAAGTGCTTTTGCTTAAACGTATAAATAGCATGCACTTTTTTAACAACCCGGCCTAGTTGAATAAGTAGTTTAAGGAGGGGCAGAGCAAACAGCATTTTCTCCTGAGCAGCATGTTTTCCAATCAGTTTTATGTTCTCACACGGTGCTGGACGGTTTTCTTCTTCATACCATTTGCGTGTGACTGACGATATATCTCTGTTGGTGATATTGTGTCTTCTGATGATCAGTGGGAGGTCATCCGTTTTCTCAACGACTTCACGTGAGACAGCTTTTATCGTATCGCACAGAATGAGATATCCAAAATCGCCATTGGTTGCTTGATTGACCAAGCCCCCGCACAAAAACGACTGCATTTCTGTCTCATCTAGTTTTCTCATATCCCCACATGGCAACTTCTCTTGCATTACAGTGGGATAAAGACTGTTGAAGTCAAGGTATGAAAGGAAAGTGCTTCTATCATGTTTTGGATTAAACTGAGGGTTCGTGTAGATGTTATTGGCGCGTACAAAACGACGCACAACACTTGTGTAGCCCCCACGCACATTTGTTTGAATGCAATGATATATGTCTGGGCTACTAAGCACCTCTAATTCCTGCTGTGTTTTTAGCAGAAAGGAGTCATAGGCAAATCCTGGCAGGCTAACATAATTTACAATATCCAACCTCCACTGGGTTTTCAAAATACCTCTCCACTCGAGGAAGACATCACATAGAAGGCCAACATCCACTTTTACATAAAGCAACAAATAGTCCTTCAGGTTCTGACACCCAGCTACTTTCCAAACATTCTGAGCATGTTTATAATCACTTTCGGAAAGTTCTGCTTCTTGAAGCGAATTGAAAAAATCTTCGCGGGATGGGAGACGTGTCTCAGAAAGTCATTCCATCGAATCCATATAGTCATAACAAAACACCTGCTTTCCCTTGATCAATAATGGCAACGCAGGTGTTGGCACATCTTTCAACATCTGTTGTGTGCATATGGGTTCGTTCCCATTACTGATGAATTGGTTCGCTAAAGCCGCGAGTGAACCAGACATAAAGGCATACGAGTCAATAAATCTCGTCATTTGTGATGACTTCATGGTATTTGTGAACTGAACGTTTTGGTCTTAGTTTGATTTTCAAGTCAGGTATCGTTAATTCACGCAGGATTAACGACATGTCGTAATTAGCATTATGTGCAATGAGAGTGAGCTGCAATTTGTGATTTTTCATTTGGAGGTTGCGTCTATTACAATAAGCTCTAATGTAATTGTTTCCTGATTTTTCATGGTCATGATGTTTTACTCCTTTACCTTTTAAAAAACCCTGTTTACAAAGAAGACAGTGAGTTTGCTCATTGTGACGTGTCGTATCTTCATCGGTCATGTTGATTTTATTGTAGCCTTTAGAAAATTTTAACTTCTTCCAGGCACGCTGCATTGTATGAATAAAATGGTTTACAGCATTACTTCCACAATAGGATCCGCTTTGTATTGTTTATCCGTTTCTATTCACTATAATGTAAGCATACGCTATGGCAAAGTGATGTCTCTTTACACATCCAGACACATTCGAAGAAGGCTCTACGAGAATACTCTCAAAGTCATAAAATGCTAAATAAGATTACTCAGGACAGTGTGTGTTTCAGGGGCAGAGAGTGGGCCATATATCAGACAGGGATTGAGGCGTATGGCAAGCATATG
This sequence comes from Eriocheir sinensis, assembly GCF_024679095.1. Lineage (NCBI taxonomy): Eukaryota > Metazoa > Arthropoda > Malacostraca > Decapoda > Varunidae > Eriocheir > Eriocheir sinensis. The sequence continues at coordinate 5,548,094 of NC_066524.1, read as the reverse complement.
CCTTAGCTTGATTAATAAATTTCAAAGTAGACCCCGCGGGTGGGAATCTTAGTCTTGTGATCATCGTTGGGCAAATTAGCACATGTTCAGCAAGCGTTGTCTTGTTCTCACAGGCGCACAGGCAGATATCGCAAAACATTTTTTCCCGCGACGTTGGCAGGTAAACAGGTTCATGTATGCGTCAAAGTCTTGGATAAGAGCTAGGTGTCTGTTCCCCAACAACAGACAATGAACAACTTCTTGATCTTTGAGCCCCTTTCTGACTAGAGTTAGTTCGCCTTTTTTGTCTTCAACGTTGTCTAGACAGTAAACGCGAATACTTACGTTGTTTAATCTTTCAAGCCGACCGAGGTCTTCCCAGGATACCGGGGTTGGAAAGTTACCCGTATTAATAGAGGCCAAGCAAGCATTCTCCCATTGTCTGCCCGATGGAACTACATTTCTTGACTTTAGATAGTGATAAGCTGTTAGAACTTGGTAAACACAGTCCGTGGGTCCCGAAGGGTTGACAACTTGTGTTTTCCCTGGAACACCCTTAGGATAGGGCACATACTCTCCAATACTATTGTGCAGCATTATAAGAGAGAAGGAAAATTTTACGCTAACTATTTCATCTAACGTAAATCCACTGCCCTCTTCGTCTGACATGTCATGTTCAAACCGATTTACAAAATATTCGGATAGTTCACGTACATATGAATCTATATCATCATAGCTAATTACCTGCATATGACTTCTCATATACATATCTCTATATTGAACTCCGTCGTCGGGGTCTTCTCTGACTAAACGCAGATGCATGTCAACGTACACTTTAAAAGAAGGAGGTCTAACCTGCTGGCAGCCTTGGAATACAGACTCTACTGCCTCGCGAAGACGGCCAGTGTTGTTGTTGAAATATGATGCAATGTCGCCGTTGTCTGCTGGTGGGACGGGCACGTCGATCGTTGTTTTAAGGCCCCGTTGAAATGTTGGCTTATTTCACCGGGTGTTGGTGAGGGTGTTGTTGCCGGCCGTCCCGGGTTATAACCGCTGGGCCCTGGCTGTGGAGAACTGTTTGGATGGGAGAATCCCTCACGACTTGCTTGCTTTTTCCTGCAGGTGTCTGAAGAAAGGTAAAATAATATTAGAGGGACCAGTGAAATTATAATTTTTTCCTTAGAACAGACGTGTGCGCAATAAAAAAACGTAGAAACTTACCGTTTGTTCCTGTATTCGCTTGTTTTCGTTTTCGTCCACTACCGATCGCTGAAGAAAAGAGGCAATGGCTGAGCCTACCAGACCCGCCTTCTTCGGAGATGGCCCTTAAGGAATATGAAACACATAAATGAAATTTTATGAACCTCTCTACCCCGCACATATTTTACTGTGACACTTAAAATACAATATGGGAAATGCGACTCTTGTAAAACACATTTTAACAATATTGCATTTCAGAAGATATTAGGTTTTGCCCTACCTTTGGTTTTGACTGGCTTCGTCGCTGAGACCCGTCCGTGGAGAACAACTTCCAATATCGCTGGGGCCTGGCTGAGAGAAACCGACATCTGATCGATCAGAGCTAGTCGACGGTGTCTCTTCTGAAAAAAAGATAGAAAGACTAAAGTCGATATTGAATATGTTGCCCAACTCTCTACCCCCCTCCCGTCATCCACATCTGCTACTGGTTTTTTTTTTATGACAATCATATAAAGTAACGCGAACATTTAAGTACTTACCATTGTTTCTAGTAGATATATCTTTCGATCCAGTCCCAAGGCCCTCTGGAAGGCAGGCCGCCCTATGAGCTGCGAGTGCGGACAACGGGAAGTAATTATTACACCATGAACATTTGATACAGGTGTGTACAGGGATTCTCATGTTTGCGAGAAACAAGAACAGGAGACCTCTTGACCCGAGACCTCCTTGAGAAGCTGTGAAGTGCTCGTTGGTTTGACGCCCATAAATACCCCCGGCGTTGTGTGTTCGTTTGTACGTGTGTGTGTGTGTGTGTGTGTGTGTGTGTGTGTGTGTGTGTGTGTGTGTGTGTGAGCATGCGCCTGTGTTCCTCAGGTCAGTCCTTAATGACCTGAGGTTTATTGTAAAGACTTGAATCATTAAGGCTTCAGAAGACCAGAAGGCGTGGCCTCAGATACATGGAGATGTCATCGAAACATTTTTTCCGTGATTTTATCTCGTATGAACAGATGTGTGTGTGTGTGTGTGTGTGTGTGTGTGTGTGTGTGTGTGTGTGTGTGTGTGTGTGTGTTTATGCGTGTGCGTGTGTGCGCATACATGTGTGTTCCTCAGGTCAGTCCTTAATGACCTGAGGTTTATTGTAATGACTTGAATCAGTAAGACTCCAATAGGCGTGGCCTCAGATACATGGAGATGTCATCGATCCATTTTTTCCGCGATTTTATCTCGTATGGCCAGATGTGTGTGTGTGTGTGTGTGTGTGTGTGTGTGTGTGTGTGTGTGTGTGTGTGTGTGTGTGTGTGTGTGTGTGTGTGTGTGTGTGTGTGTGTGTGTGTGTGTGTGTGTGTGTGTGTGTGTATGGGAAGAGGGAGGGAAAGAAAGATAAGACGCCGGGAACAGGTGCGC
>NC_066524.1:5350511-5538011 GCF_024679095.1 Eriocheir sinensis | reverse complement strand
ATACACGTATCTTCCACTGCAGCTCATAAAGGTATCTGTAAGGAATAAAGGCTACTCTCGAAACTAATGTTTGAAGTTGATTGAAGATGAATATTTATGTCAATTTTTTTTGTATTATTTCATCGAACTTTAAAAAAAAAAATTTTCTATTGTATGAAACCAAAAGAGAGTAGCCTTTAATCTCCTATCCTTCCTGATTAAAATGCCCTTTGAAAGAAAGAAATCGGCCCATAAATAAGGGAGGAGATACACTTAGAACATAAAGAATTTAACATGGGATTTGAGATTTTACAACCCTCCCTTAAAGGTAGGAAGGCAAAGAGTGATGCTGAGCAAAAATACTGATTGTGATACTCTGTTTTACGGGACACCAGGTCTGAAAGCTGACCCGTTGCATATAGTGAAATATCACCACGAACTAATACCACTGAAGCAGGTAAATCTAGCACCATCACCGAGTCATTTACAGAAAAAGGGAAAGGTTCCAGCTGGTAAGCCTCAAACTCATCCTTTGACTTGAAGGGAACGTGAATGACAATAGCTTCTGACGTCAAAAATTATTCCAGCAAAGGATAGTAGTGGTGTATGGCTTGCATATCAAACAAAGGTGTTAGATGGTGTTCCTCCTCTCCTATTTTCAAGGCCCTTTGTAAATCTTTGACAGGGAAAAGAGAGGAAATAACCCTACCACGATATGCATTCTGAATGCATTCTGAATGACTAGTGCATTAGTATGCAGAACAGAGTACACCGCACTTTCCAATGCAGGCAAGGCTTCTGCAACTAATGCCATTTCGTACAGATTCCCCATGCTGGTAAACACCTTATTAAGGGCAGTCCCCAAGGTTCTAAAATAAGAAGCAATGTCTGGTACTGCATGCTCAAATCTGGAAATATGTAGAGAATTCATATGAATGGCTTTGTGTTGAGTAGCAGCAAGCGAGGCCAAGTGGTTATACCTATCCCTGAGTTCCTCCACATCCTCATCCAGTGCGGTTCCAAATAATATGCGAGAAAGTTGCCCAATCCCGTTGACAAACCCCGTTTAGTACGGTTAGAGAAGGAAAGGTCGGCGTAGTTATCCAAAGCAAGGGTTAGAGTGCCGTTCAAGTACCTTACGCGCTCATGCATCAGACGCGTGATACCCTCTTCAGGAGCATTCCTATTCAGTCACTTGCTCTGTTATTGTCCTCAGTTTGCCCGGTATTTCCACCAAAGCAGTAAAGGTACTGAACCTTCAGGACATCCTCAACCAGAGAAACCCGACCCAAATGAGCAGAGAGGCTCCCAGATTGAGGTGAGCAGGTTCCGCAGCCAGAACGGAGCGCAGAAGGAAGAAGACGAGTGGCAACATCTCCTGGAACCAAGCAAAAAAAAAAATCTTATTGGCGAGGACGCAGGTAATAGTTGTGTGGTGCTGAGCAGTTAAACGAAGCGGTTTCAGGCTGAGGCAAAAAGCCGGTTCTGGCGGGTTCAACTAAAGTCGAATCAGTGACCTCAGGCTGGGCGCTAGTCTTTTTGAGACAATCACTATGTACAATTTCATGTGTATTCAAAATGAGATCGTAAAACTCCTACGAGATTTCAATGTTCACCACCAGCTTTGGCTTTCATCCTCTTTCACTGACCAGCCTGGTGAACAAGCCTACAACTTTGCTATCCTCAACGACCTAGAGCAGTTGGTCCAGCACCCTACACGTATTCCCGACCGTCTTGGAGATCGGCCCAACATTCTAGACCTCTTCCTTACCTCAAACCCTTTTGCTTATTCTGTCAAACTGTTCTCTCCGTTGGGCTCCTCCGATCACAATCTTATTTCTGCATCCTGTCCTATCGCTCCTGTACACCCTCTGGACCCACCGAAGAGGCGATGCTTCTGGCATTTTGCTTCAGCTCGGTGGGACGACCTGAGGATGTACTTTTCCGATTTCCCGTGGAATGATTATTGCTTCCAGGATAGAGACCCCTCTGTGTGTGCTCAGCGCATCACAGAGGTGATTGTCTCTGGAATGGAGGCATACATTCCTCGTTCTTTCTCTACTCCTCACGCTAAAAAGCCTTGGTTTAATCACGCTTGTTCTCGTGCTGTCAATGATAGAGAGGTAGCTCACAAAAGGTACCAGAGCCTTCAAACTAATGCTAATTATGAACTTTACATTTCTGCCCGAAATCGTGCCAAATCTATTCTCCGACTAACCAAAAATTCTTTCATTAATAGAAAATGTCAAAACCTTGCTTTCTCTAACTCTTCCCGTGACTTCTGGCATCTAGCCAAAAACATATCCTCCAACTTCACTTCTTCATCTTTCCCTCCACTCCTCAGTCCTGACGGTAACACTGCCGTCTCATCTATCTCTACGGCTGAACTCTTCGCTCAAACTTTCTGTAAGAACTCCACCCTGGACGATTCTGGGCATATTCCTCCTACTCATCCCCCCTCTGACTCCCTTATGCCTGTTATTAAGATTCTTCATAATATTTTACATGCCCTCTCTGGTCTCAACTCTCAGAAGGCTTATGGACCTGATGGAGTGACTCCTATTGTTCTTAAAAACTGTGTTTCCGTGCTGACACCCTGCCTGGTCAAACTCTTTCGTCTCTGCCTATCAACATCTACCTTTCATTCCTGATGGAAATACGCCTTTCTACAGCCTGTGCCTAATAAGGGTGACCGTTCCAATCCCTCAAACTACCGCCGTATAGCTTTACATTCCTGTCTATTTAAAGCTTTTGAATCAATCCTTAGCCGGAAGATTCAAAAGCACCTTTCTACTTCTAACTTTCTATCTGATCGCCAGTACGGGTTCCGCAAGGGGCGTTCTACTGGCGATCTTCTTGCTTTCTTAACTGACTCTTGGTCATCCTCTTTTAGCCGTTTCGGTGAAACTTTCTCTGTTGCGCTAGACATATCGAAAGCCTTCGATAGAGTCTGGTACAAGTGTTTGCTTTCTAAACTGCCCTCTTTCGGATTCTATCCGTCTCTCTGTTCCTTTATCTCCAGCTTCCTTTCCGGCCGTTCTCTCTCTGCGGTGGTAGACGGTCACTGTTCTTCCCCTAAATCTATCAAAAGTAGTGTTCCACAGGGCTCTGTCCTATCACCCACTCTCTTCCTGTTATTTATCAATGATCTTCTTTCCATAACAAACTGTCCTGTCCACTCATACGCCGACGACTCCACTCTGCATTATTCAACTTCTTTCAATAGAAGGCCATCCCAACAAGAAGTACACGTCACCAGACTGGAGGCTGCAGAACGCTTAACCTCAGACCTTCCTATTATTTCCGATTGGGGTAGAAGGAACCTTGTGTCCTTTAATACCTCAGAAACTCAATTTCTCCACCCATCAACTCGACACAATCTTCCAACCACCTATCCCCTATTCTTCGACAACACTCAGCTGTCACCTTCTTCAACACAAAATATCCTCGGTTTATCCTTAACTCAAAATCTCAATTGGAAACTTCACATCTCCTCTCTCGCTAAATCAGCTTCCTCGAGGTTGGGCGTTCTGTATCGTCTCCGCCAGTTCTTCTCCCCTGCGGAGTTGCTGTCCATGTACAGGGGCCTTGTCCGCCCTCGTATGGAGTATGCAGCTCATGTGTGGCGGGGCTAAACTCACACAGCTCTTCTGGACAAAGTGGAGTCTAAGGCTCTTCGTCTCATCAGCTCTCCTCCTCCTACTGATAGTTTTCTACCTCCTAAATTCTGTCGCGATGTTGCCTCTCTTTCTATCTTCTATCGCTATTTTCAAGTGACTGCTCTTCTGAACTTGCTACCTGCATGCCCTCCCCCCCCCCTCCCGCGGCCCCGCTGCACACGACTTTCTACTCATGCTCATCCCTATACTGTCCAAACCTCTTATGCAGGAGTTAACCAGCATCTTCACTCTTTCATCCCTCACGCTGGTAAACTCTGGAACAATCTTCCTTCTTCTGTATTTCCTCCTGCCTACGACTTGAACTCTTTCAAGAGGAGGGTATCAGGACACCTCTCCTCCCGAAATTGACCTCTCCTTCGGCCACCTCTTTTGATTATTTTTTGTAGGAGCAGCGAGTAGCGGGCTTTTTTTTATTATTGTTTCCTTTTTTTGTGCCCTTCAGTTGTCTCCTTTGTTAATATATATATATATATATATATATATATATATATATATATATATATATATATATATATATATATATATATATATATATATATATATATATATATATATATATATATATATATATATATATATATATATATATATATATATATATATATATATATATATATATATATATATATATATATTTTCATATACGTATTTACATCATTTTATGTGTATTTTTTATATACATTTTCATAGAAATTTTCGTTATTTTTATGTGTTTCGTATATATATTTTAATACAAATTTACATTATTTGATGTGTATTTTGCATATATATCTCAATACAAATTTACCTTATTGTATATGCATTTCTATATTTATTTTAATACAAATTTAATTATTTATAGTATTTTTATATATATTTTATACAAATATGCGCTATTTTATAGGTATTTTGCATCTTTATTTTCATAGAAATTTACATTATTTATTGATATTCTGTTCATTTATTTTGATACGATTTTACATTATTACTTGTGTGTTTTGCAGATATTTTTATACATTTTTCCATTATATAATATGTATTTTATATATATATATATATATATATATATATATATATATATATATATATATATATATATATATATATATATATATATATATATATATATATATATATATATATATATATATTTTATATAAATTTACGTTATTTTATGTGTATATGTTGATATAATTTGACACAAATTTAAAATATTTTATGTGTATTTTGTGTATCTATTTTCATACAAATTCAAATTATTTCTGGGTATTTTTGTATATATTTTAATACAAACTCTAGTTATGTAATGTGTATTTTGTAAAACTATTTTCATTCAAATATATATTATTTTATGGCATTTTGTTGATTTATTTTTGATACAAATTTACATTATTTTATATGTACTTTGTATATATATTTTCATACGCATTTACTTTATTTAAAGTCTATTTTGAATATATATTTTTGTACAAATACATGTTATTTTATGTGTATTTGTATATATATTTGCATACAAATTTACATTATTTATGAGTATTTTTTACAAATAATTCATTACAATTTTACTTTATTTATGTTTATTTTGTATATTTATTTCATTCAATTTTAAATTATTTTATGTGTATATTTGTATTTGGGTTTAGGTTATTTTATATAGATTTTCTATATATATTTTCATAAAAGTACATTATTTTATTGGTATTTTGTTAATTTAGTTCGATACAATTTAGATTACTTCATAGGTATTTTTGTATACATATTTTTATACGCATTTACATTATTTAATGTGTGTTTTGTATATATATTTTATAAATTTACTTTATTTTATATGCATTTTTGTACATATATTTTTTAGAAATTTGCCTTATTTTATGTTTATTTTGTATGTTTTCTCATACAAATTTATATTATTTTATTATTTTGTTTATTTAATTTGATACAGAATTACATGATTTATATGTGTATTTTGTACATACTTTTATACGTATTTACATTATTTAATATGTATTTTATTTATATATTTTATACAAATCTACGTTATTATATGTGTATTTGTATAAATATTTATACAAATTTACATTATTTATATGTATTTTGTATATATATTTCAATTCTAATTTAGCTTATTTATATGTATTTTGAATATCTATTTTATAATAATTTAATTACTTCTGTGTGTTTTGTATATAGTTTTATATAAATTTAAGTTATTTTATGTGTATTTTGTATATTTATACTTATACAAATACATATTCTTTTATTAATATTTTCTTTTATTTATTTTGATACGAGTTTACATTATTTTATATGTATTTTGTATACATTTTTTATACGTATTTACTTCATTTTATGTATTTTACATATATATTTTATGAAATCTACTTTATTTTTTGTGTATTCGTATATATATATTGAAACAAATTTACATTGTTTATATATATATATATATATATATATATATATATATATATATATATATATATATATATATATATATATATATATATATATATATATATATGAGCAGGCGCAAGCCACTCCCAGTGAGGTATATATGGGAGGTGAAGGGGCTGAAGCCCTCAGACCCTTCCATGTCCTCACTAACCGTTTGCCTATTGTCTCACCAACACCGGAGAGTAGTTCAGCATGCTCTCTAAAGACAGATCCTCTCTCTATCCACACCACACTGCATTCACACAACATATACACCTTTTCCCAAAATTAAAATTTCAAAATGGCGCACATACACCAAGCCTCGGAGTCCCCGACTGGGGGGGGGGGACCTCAACCTCCCCCAGGGAGGACTCCCCTTCTGGCTGCCGACCCGAGAGGTGTCTTGATAACTCCTCGAACCTCTTTCTTCTCAATTTCTGCAACATTCGCGGTCTTCGCTCTAATTTTCATTCTGTGGAACATCATCTCTCCTCCTCTAAACCTCACCTTCTCTTCCTTACCGAAACACAGGTTTCTGAGGCTACTGACAGCAATCTCTACTCTGTTCCCTCCTACTATCTCTATCCTAAATTTCAATCCAAAGCTGGATGTTGCGCCTACGTGCACCCAACGACATCACTGCTCTCGTGCCCACGACCTTGACTCTTCTGAATTTTCCACCATCTGGTTAAGACTTCACTGTCATTCTATTACTAAATACATCTGTGCTGTTTATCTCTCACCTAACTCTACCAACTATGTAAAATTCTTTGACTATTTGAATTCTAAAGTGGAGCACATCTTGACCAACTCTCCCTTCGCTGAAATCTCCATCCTAGGAGATTTCAATGTTCTCCTAGCTTTGGCTTTCATCCTCTTTCACTGACCATCCTGGTGAACAAGCCTACAACTTTGCTATCCTCAACGACCTAGAGCAGTTGGTCCAGCACCCTACACGTATTCCCGACCGTCTTGGAGATCGGCCCAACATTCTAGACCTCTTCCTTACCTCAAACCCTTCTGCTTATTCTGTCAAACTGTTCTCTCCGTTGGGCTCCTCCGATCACAATCTTATTTCTGCATCCTGTCCTATCGCTCCTGTACACCCTCTGGACCCACCGAAGAGGCGATGCTTCTGGCATTTGCTTCAGCTCGGTGGGACGACCTGAGGATGTACTTTTCCATTCCCGTGGAATGATTGTTGCTTCCAGGATAGAGACCCTCTGTGTGTGCTCAGCGCATCACAGAGGTGATTATCTCTGGAATGAGCATACATTCCTCGTTCTTTCTCTACTCCTCACGCTAAAAAGCCTTGGTTTAATCATGCTTGTTCTCGTGCTGTCAATGATAGAGGTAGCTCACAAAGGTACCAGAGCCTTCAAACTAATGATAATTATGAACTTTACATTTCTGCCCGAAATCGTGCCAAATCTATTCTCCGACTAACCAAAATTCTTTCATTAATAGAAAATGTCAAAACCTTGGTTTCTCTAACTCTTCCCGAGACTTCTGGCATCTAGCCAAAAACATCTCCTCCAACTTCACTTCTTCATCTTTCCCTCCACTCCTCAGTCCTGACAACACTGCCGTCTCATCTATCTCTAGGCTGAACTCTTCTCTCAAACTTTTCTAAAACTCCACTCTGGACGATTCTGGGCATATTCCTCCTACTCATCCCCCCTCTGACTCCTTTATGCCTGTTATAAAGATTCTTCAAAATGATGTTTTCTATGCCCTCTCTGGCCTCAATCCTCAGAGGGCTTATGGACCTGATGGAGTGCCTCCTATTGTCCTTAAAAACTGTGCCTCCGTGCTGTCACCCTGCCTGGTCAAACTCTTTCGCCTCTGCCTGTCAACATCTACCTTTCCTTCTTGCTGGAAGTATGCCTTCATACAGCCTGTGCCTAAGAAGGTGACCGCTCAATCCCTCAAACTACCGTCCTATTGCTTTACTTTCTTGTCTATCTAAAGCTTTTGAATCAATCCTTAACCGGAAGATTCAAAAGCACCTTTCCTCTTCTGACCTTCTATCTGATCGCCAGTATGGGTTCCGCAAGAGGCGTTCTACTGGTGATCTCCTAGCCTTCTTAACTGACTCTTGGTCATCCTCTCTTACCCGTTTCGGTGAAACTTTTGCTATTGCGCTGGACATATCAAAAACTTTTGATAGGGTCTGGCACAAATCTTTGCTTTCTAAACTACCCTCCTACGGTTTCTATCCTTCTCTCTGTACCTTTATCTCCAGTTTCCTTTCTGACCGTTCTATTTCTGCCGTGGTAGACGGTCACTGTTCTTCCCCCTAAGTCTATTAACAGTGGTGTCCCACAGGGTTCTGTCTATCTCCACTCTTTTCTGTTGTTCATTGATGATCTTCTTTCCAAAACGAACTGTCCTATCCATTCCTACGCCGATGATTCCTCTGCATTATTCAACTTCTTTTAATAGAAGACCCACCCTTCAGGAACTTAACGACTCAAGGCTGGAGGCTGCAGAACAGCCTCAGACCTTACTATTATTTCCGATTGGGGCAAGAAGAACCTGGTGTCCTTCAACGCCTCAAAAATACAGTTTCTCCACCTATCCACTCGACACAATCTTCAAACTACTATCCCTATTCTTTGACAACACCCAGCTATCACCTTCCTCAACACTGAACATCCTCAGTCTATCCTTAACTCAAAATCTTAACTGGAAACTTCATATCTAATCTCTGACTCACTCAGCGTCCTCGAGGCGGGGCGTTCTGTACCGTCTCCGCCAGTTCTTCTCCCCTGCACCGTCGCTGTCCATATACAGGGGCCTTGTCCGCCCTCGTATGGAGTATGCATCTCATGTGTGGGGGCTCCCTCACACAGCTCTTCTGGACAGAGTGGAGGCTAAGGCTCTTCGTCTCATCAGCTCTCCTTTTCATAGTGATAGTCTTCTACCTCTTAAATTCCGCCGCAATGTTGCCTCTCTTTCTATCTTCTATCGATATTTCCACGCTGACTGCTCTTCTGAACTTGCTAACTGCATGCCCCCTCCCATGGCCCTTTACTCGACTTTCTACTCATGCTCATCCCTATACTGTCAAACCCCTTATGCAAGTGTTAACCAGCATCTTCACTCTTTCATCCCTCACGCTGGTAAACTCTGGAACAATCTTCCTTCATCTGTATTCCTCCTGCCTACGACTTGAACTCTTTCAAGAGGAGGGTATCAGGACACCTCTCCTCCCAGAAATTAACCTCTGATTTTGGACACTCCTTTAACCTCTGTTCAGGAGCAGTAGTGGCAGGCCTTTTTCTTTTTTTCTTTTGCGCCCTGGAGCTGTCTCCTTAGCTGTAGAAAAAAAAAAAAAAAAAAAAAAATATATATATATATATATATATATATATATATATATATATATATATATATATATATATATATATATATATATATATATATATATATATATATATATATATATTTATGTGTATTCGTATATATATTTTGAAACAAATTTACACTGTTTTATATGTATTTTGCATATATATTTCAATACAAATTTACCTTATTGTATGTGCATTTTGTATATTTATTTTAATAATTTTTTATATTTTTTATGTGTTTTTTGGAATATATATTTTTATAAAAAAATGTGTTATTTTATGGGTATTTTGCTTCTTTATTTTCATACAAATCTACATTATTTTATTAATATTCTGTGTATTTATTGTGATACGATTTTACATTATTCTATTTGGGTTTTGTATATATATTTTTTATACATATTTACATTATTTAATGTGTATTTTGTATATATATTTTATACAAATTTACGTTATTTAAGTGTATTTGTTTATATATTTTTCGTTCAAATTTAAATTATTTTATGTGTATTTTGTATATGTATTTCAATACAAATTTACCTAATTTTATGTGTATTTTGTATAATTATTTTCCTACAAATTTAAATTATTTTTGTGTATTTTTGTATATAGTTTTATACAAATTTGACACAATTTACATTATTTAATGTATTTTGTATATATATTTTATACGTATTTACATCATTTCATGTATTTTGTATATATATTTCTATAGAAATCAACGTTATTTTATGTGCATTCATATATATATTTTGAAACAAATTTACATTGTTTTATGTGTATTTTGCATATTTTTCAATACAAATTTACCTGATTGTATGTCCATTTTGTATATTAATTTTAACACAAATTTAATTATTCTATGTGTATTTTGTATATGTATTTTTATAAAATATGCTTTATTTTATAGGTATTTTGCATCTTTATTTTCATACAAATTTACATTATTTTTGATATTCTGTGTATTTATTTTGATACGATTTTATATTATTTTATGTGTATTTGTATATATATTTTATAAAAATGTACGTTATTTTATGTGTATTTGTTTTCATTTCATACAAATTTACATTATTTTTGTGTAATTGTACATGTATTTAAATACAAATTTAACTAGTTATATGTGTATTTTGTATATCTATTTTCATACAAATTGAAACTATTTTGTGTATTTTTGTATATATTTTTATACAAATTTTCGTTATTTTATGTGTATTTTGTATATTTATTTTCCTACAAATATACGTTCTGTGCCTAAGAAGTGTGACCGCTCAAATCCCTCAAACTCCAGTCCTAGTGCTTTACTTTCGTGTATGTATAAAGCTTTTGAATCAATCCTTAAACGGAAGATTCAAAAGCACCTTTCTCTTCTGACCTTCTATCAGTCGCCAGTATGGGTTCCGCAAAGGCGTTCTACTGGTGATCTCTAGCCTTCTTAACTGACTCTTGGTCATCCTCTCTTACCCGTTTCGGTGAAACTTTTGCTATTGAGCTTGACATATCAAAAACTTTTGATAGGGTCTGGCACAAATCTTTGCTTTCTAAACTACACTACTACGGTTTCTATCCTTCTCTATTTGCCTTTATCTCCAGTTTCCTCTCGTACGGTTCTATTTCTGACGTGGTATACGGTCACTTTTCTTCCCTAAATCTATTAACAGTGGTGTCCCACAGGTTCTGTCCTATCTCCCACTCTTTTCTGTTGTTCATTGATGATCTTCTTTCCAAAACGAACTGTCCTATCATTCCTACATAGATGATTCCTCTGCATTATTCAACTTCTTTTAATAGAAGACCCACCCTTCAGGAACTTAACGACTCAAGGCTGGAGGCTGCATAACGCTTAGCCTCAGACCTTACTATTATTTCCGATTGGGGCAAGAAGAACCTGGTGTCCTTCAACGCCTCAAAAATACAGTTTCTCCACCTATCCACTCGACACAATCTTCCAAACTACTATCCCCTATTCTTTGACAGCACCCAGCTATCACCTTCCTCAACACTGAACATCCTCGGTCTATCCTTAACTCAAAATCTTAACTGGAAACTTCATATCTCATCTCTTACTAAATCAGCTTCCTCGAGGCTGGGCGTTCTGTACCGTCTCCGCCAGTTCTTCTCCCCTGCACAGTTGCTGTCCATATACAGGGGCCTTGTCCGCCCTCGTATGGAGTATGCATCTCATGTGGGGGCTCCCTCACAGCTCTTCTGGACAGAGTGGAGGCTAAGGCTCTTCGTCTCATCAGCTCTCCTTTTCATAGTGATAGTCTTCTACCTCTTAAATTCCGCCGCAATGTTGCCTCTCTTTCTATCTTCTATCGATATTTCCACGCTGACTGCTCTTCTGAACTTGCTAACTGCAAACCCCTTATGCAAGAGTTAACCAGCATCTTCACTCTTTCATCCCTCACGCTGGTAAACTCTGGAACAATCTTCCTTCATCTGTATTCCCTCCTGCCTACGACTTGAACTCTTTCAAGAGGAGGGTATCAGGACACCTCTCCTCCCGAAATTAACCTCTGATTTTGGACACTCCTTTAACCTCTGTTCGGGAGCAGTGAGTGGCAGGCCTTTTTCTTTTTTCTTTGCGCCCTGGCGCTGTCTCCTTAGCAGTAAAAAAAAGAAAAAAAAAAAAATATATATATATATATATATATATATATATATATATATATATATATATATATATATATATATATATATATATATATATATATTTATATCCACGTAATTTATGTATATTCGTATATATATTTTGAAACAAATTTACAGTTTTATATGTATTTTGCATATCTATTTCAATACAAATTTACCTTATTGTATATGCATTTTTTATATTTATTTTAATAATTTTTTTTATTTTATGTGTATTTTGGTATATATATTTTCAAAAAATTCGTTATTTTATAGGTATTTTGCATCTTTATTTTCATATAAATTTACATTATTTTATTAATATTCTGTGTATTTATTTTGAAACGATATTACATTATTCTATTTTGTGTTTTGTATATATTTTTTATAAATATTTACATTATTTAATAGATATTTTGTATACATATTTTATAGAAATTTACTTTATTTTATGTGTATTTGTTTTATATTTTGTTCAAATTTACATTATTTTATGTGTATTTTGTATATGTATTTCAATACAAATTTACCTAATTTTATGTATTTTGTATAGTTATTTTCCTACAAATTTAAATTATTTTGTGTATTTTTGTATATAGTTTTATACAAATTTGACACAATTTACATTATTTAATGTGTATTTTGTATATATATTTTATACGTATTTACATCATTTCATGTGTATTTTGTATATATATTTCTATAGAAATCAACGTTATTTTATGTGCATTCGTATATATATTTTGAAACAAATTTACATTGTTTTATGTGTATTTTGCATATTTTTCAATACAAATTTACCTGATTGTATGTCCATTTTGTATATTAATTTTAACACAAATTTAATTATTCTATGTGTATTTTGTATATGTATTTTATAAAATATGCTTTATTTTATGGGTATTTTGCATCTTTATTTTTATACAAATTTACATTATTTTTGATATTCTGTGTATTTATTTTGATACGATTTTATATTATTTTATGTGTATTTTGTATATATATTTTATAAAAATGTACGTTATTTTATGTGTATTTGTTTTCATTTCATACAAATTTACATTATTTTTTGTGTATTTTGTACATGTATTTAAATACAAATCTAACTAATTATATATGTATTTTGTATATTTATTTTCATACACTTTGAAACTATTTTTGTGTATTTTTGTATATGTTTTTATACAAATTTTCGTTATTTTATGTGTATTTTATATATTTATTTTCCTACAAATATACGTTCTGTGCCTAAGAAGGGTGACCGCTCCAATCCCTCAAACTACCGTCCTATTGCTTTACTTTCTTGTCTATCTAAAGCTTTTGATCAATCCTTAACCGGAAGATTCAAAAGCACCTTTCCTCTTCTGACCTTCTATCTGATCGCCAGTATGGGTTCCGCAAGAGGCGTTCTACTGGTGATCTCCTAGCCTTCTTAACTGACTCTTGGTCATCCTCTCTTACCCGTTTCGGTGAAACTTTTGCTATTGCGCTGGACATATCAAAAACTTTTGATAGGGTCTGGCACAAATCTTTGCTTTCTAAACTACCCTCCTACGGTTTCTATCCTTCTCTCTGTACCTTTATCTCCAGTTTCCTCTCTGACCGTTCTATTTCTGCCGTGGTAGACGGTCACTGTTCTTCCCCTAATCTATTAACAGTGGTGTCCCCACAGGGTTCTGTCCTATCTCCCACTCTTTTCTGTTGTTCATTGATGATCTTCTTTCCAAAACGAACTGTCCTATCCATTCCTACGTAGATGATTCCACTCTGCATTATTCAACTTCTTTTAATAGAAGACCCACCCTTCAGGAACTTAACGACTCAAGGCTGGAGGCTGCAGGGCAACAAGCCTCAGACCTTACTATTATTTCCGATTGGGGCAAGAAGAACCTGGTGTCCTTCAACGCCTCAAAAATACAGTTTCTCCACCTATCCACTCGACACAATCTTCCAAACTACTATCCCCTATTCTTTGACAGCACCCAGCTATCACCTTCCTCAACACTGAACATCCTCGGTCTATCCTTAACTCAAAATCTTAACTGGAAACTTCATATCTCATCTCTTACTAAATCAGCTTCCTCGAGGCTGGGCGTTCTGTACCGTCTCCGCCAGTTCTTCTCCCCTGCACAGTTGCTGTCCATATACAGGGGCCTTGTCCGCCCTCGTATGGAGTATGCATCTCATGTGTGGGGGGGCTCCACTCACACAGCTCTTCTGGACAGAGTGGAGGCTAAGGCTCTTCGTCTCATCAGCTCTCCTTTTCATAGTGATAGTCTTCTACCTCTTAAATTCCGCCGCAATGTTGCCTCTCTTTCTATCTTCTATCGATATTTCCACGCTGACTGCTCTTCTGAACTTGCTAACTGCAAACCCTTATGCAAGGGTTAACCAGCATCTTCACTCTTTCATCCTCACGCTGGTAAACTCTGGAACAATCTTCCTTCATCTGTATTCCCTCCTGCCTACGACTTGAACTCTTTCAAGAGGAGGGTATCAGGACACCTCTCCTCCCGAAATTAACCTCTGATTTTGGACACTCCTTTAACCTCTGTTCGGGAGCAGTGAGTAGCGGGCCTTTTTTTCTTTTTTTTTTTCTTTGCGCCCTGGAGCTGTCTCCTTAGCTGTGAAAAAAAAAAAAAAAAAAAAAATATATATATATATATATATATATATATATATATATATATATATATATATATATATATATATATATATATATATATATATATATATATAGACACTGTATTTATGTATATTCGTATATATATTTTGAAACAAATTTACAGTTTTATATGTATTTTGCATATCTATTTCAATACAAATTTACCTTATTGTATATGCATTTTGTATATTTATTTTAATAATTTTTTTTATATTTTATGTGTATTTTGGTATATATATTTTTCAAAAAAATTCGTTATTTTATAGGTATTTTGCATCTTTATTTTCATATAAATTTACATTATTTTATTAATATTCTGTGTATTTATTTTGAAACGATATTACATTATTCTATTTTGTGTTTTGTATATATTTTTTATAAATATTTACATTATTTAATGAGTATTTTGTATATATATTTTATACAAATTTACGTTATTTTAAGTGTATTTGTTTATATATTTTTGTTCAAATTTACATTATTTTATGTGTATTTTGTATATGTATTTCAATACAAATTTACCTAATTTTATGTGTATTTTGTATAATTATTTTCCTACAAATTTAAATTATTTTTGTGTATTTTTGTATATAGTTTTATACAAATTTGACACGAATTTACATTATTTAATGTGTATTTTGTATATATATTTTTATACGTATTTACATCATTTCATGTGTATTTTGTATATATATTTCTATAGAAATCAACGTTATTTTATGTGCATTCGTATATATATTTTGAAACAAATTTACATTGTTTTATGTGTATTTTGCATATTTTTTCAATACAAATTTACCTGATTGTATGTCCATTTTGTATATTAATTTTAACACAAATTTAATTATTCTATGTGTATTTTTGTATATGTATTTTTATAAAAATATGCTTTATTTTATGGGTATTTTGCATCTTTATTTTCATACAAATTTACATTATTTTTTTGATATTCTGTGTATTTATTTTGATACGATTTTATATTATTTTATGTGTATTTTGTATATATATTTTATAAAAATGTACGTTATTTTATGTGTATTTGTTTTCATTTCATACAAATTTACATTATTTTTTGTGTAATTTGTACATGTATTTAAATACAAATTTAACTAATTATATGTGTATTTTGTATATCTATTTTCATACAAATTGAAACTATTTTTGTGTATTTTTGTATATATTTTTATACAAATTTTCGTTATTTTATGTGTATTTTGTATATTTATTTTCCTACAAATATACGTTCTTTTATCTGAATTTTTTTATATTTTTTTATACGAATTTACATTCTTTAAGATGTATTTGGTATATATATTTTTATACTTATTTACATCATTTATATGTGTTTTGTATGTATATTTTCATAGAAATTTACTCTATTTTATGTGAATTCGTATATATATTTTGATATAAATTTACAGTGTTGATGTGTATTTTGCATATCTATTTCAATACAAATTTACTTTATTGTATGTGCATTTTGTATATTTATTTTAATAAAAATTCAATTATTTTTTGTGTTTTTTTGTATGTATATTTTTGTACAAATATGCGTTACTATATGGGTATTTTGCATCTTTATTTTCATACAAATTTACATTATTTTATTGATATTCTGTTTATTTATTTTGAAACGATTTTACATTATTCTATGTATATTTTGTATATATATATATATATATATATATATATATATATATATATATATATATATATATATATATATATATATATATATATATATATATATATATATATATATATATATATATATATATATATATATATATATTTTTTTTTATACATATTTACTTTATTTAATGTATATTTTGTATATATATTTTATGCAAATTTACGTTATTTTATGTGTATTTGTTTATATATTTTCATACAATATTATATTATTTAATGTGTATTTTGTAAATGTATTTCGATTCAAATTTACCTAATTTTATGTGGAGTTTGCATATCTATTTTCAAACAAATTAATTTATTTTTTATGTATTTTATTTATATTTTTATACAAATTTGAGTTATTTTATTTGTATTTTGTATATATATTGTTCTAGAAATATACATTCTTTATATATATTTTTCTACGTATTTACATTATTTTATGTGTATTTTGTATAAATATTTGCAAAAAAAATTACGTTATTTTATTTTGTGTGTTCGTATATGTTTTGATACAAATTTTTATTATTTTATGTGTATTTAGCATATCTATTTCAATAAAAAATTACCTTATTGTATGTGTATTTTGTATATTTATTTCAATACAAATTTAATTATTTTATGTGTAGTTTTGTATATATATATATTTTTTTTAAATATGAGTAATTTTATGAGTATTTTGCATCTTTATTTTCATAAATTTTTACATTACTTTATTGATATTCTGTACATTTATATTGATACAATTTTACATTATTCTAGGTGTATTTTGCATATATTTCACTGGGTAACAAAAAAATATTTTTTGAAAATCGTCCAGGGTTTTCCAGCTGAATTAGACTAATTTTGATGCTCTGAGTCCGAAAATGACCTTGGTTTTGCTCAATCAGGTCAAGATTTTTTGCTACAGAATTTTTTTATAATCGATTTTCGTAAAAAACAAATTTCTGCTGATCATCAGCTGAGAAACCCTGACGATTTTTTCCGTTTTCCTCAAGAAATAAAGTCAACGTATCCAAATTCATTCAGTTTTATTTACTCATCAAATTTGATAAGCATATAATACTTCTAAATAAACGTTACGTGACACAAAATTTCAGAGTTCACGGCATAAATCGGCGTTTCTTCGATTCCCCGTGCGTGAGCAACTTCTGGGTTGTCTCTCTTCAGCGACCAGCAGTAGTCCGCCAGCATGACTGCATCCCACCTCCCCTGGTACCTCTCTCCATTTGGCGCATGTCCTGATGGAACCTTTCTCCTGCTCGTCGCTCATCGCCCCAAGGTTTTCAGGAAACTTCTCCATGTGTGAGAATAGGAAGTGCATCTATATACTCATCAAACACCCGAGTTTTTGAAAAGCCTCTATCATGCTGCTGATGAGTCTGGGGGGGTTTGCTGCCTTCGTGTTCCCCAGGAAGTTGTTCACCACATCAACAAACGATTACCAGGCGGCGCACTCTAGCGTGTTCATGGGTTTTGGAACTCTGTGTCGTTGATGAGCTGCCGTATCTGTGGGCCATCGAAAATGCCGGCCTTCAGCTTCTCAATGGTCCAGTCGAGGAAAGGCTCGGCAAAGGTTGTTTAAGCTCCTCCCATCATTGTCCTCCGCGCGCGTGAACTTTTTCTTTTACGGATGCTTCATGTGCAGCGGTGGGATCAATTTCTTATCCCGGTCAACAAGAGGTTCGTTTATGATGTTTCTCGCCCCAGGTACTAACTGCTCTCGCCGGCCACTCTTTCTTGACATAGTGCTGGGCTCTGTCTCGACTGTCCCACATACATATAAAGCATGGGTACTTTGTGAACCCGTACTGCTGACCAAGTAGAAAGTTCACCATCTTGAGGTCGACGCAGATGATCCATTGGTGCTGCTCATCTTGGATTTTGTCGAGCACGTACTTCACTGCTTCATAGTTCTCGTCGAGAGTTGTGGAGTGCGCAAGAGGATTGAGGCGAACTGGTTCCCGTTGTGGAGGAGCACACACTTCAAAGGCGCTTGCAGCTGTCAATGAAGAGTCGCCAATCTCTCGGATCGTATTGAGAAGCGCCAGTTTAACAAAAGACCGGCGACATCTCGGCAGTACACGAGGTCTTCCTCCTGGCAGAAGTAGCCCATGTAGTCCTCATGCCTTCTACGAAAGAAAGTGATACGCGTCCTCGCCAAGTAGATTTTTCTTTGAGTCTAGAGGCCAACAGCTCGGAGAAGTCATCGACAAGCTGAGATCCCGAACCTTGTGAAAGGGCTGCGGACCATACTCCTCTTCTGTATCTCCTCCTCGTCTGTAGTGGTGGCCTCGTCGTCGCTGTCAGGAAGCTCTCTGAACGCTGGTACAGGAATTTCTTCGCAGTGAGCAACTGGACGGCGGGCAGATGGAAGGTCGGGGTACTGGAGGCTGTGCCGATTCTTCCGGTTGATGCCAGTAGTATTGATGGCGCAGAAGTAACAATCCGATGCATGGTCAAACGGCTCCTCAAACCATCGGAATACCAAACTTCAGTGAAGTTTTCGCGCCCTTCGTCCACCGCCGGAGGTATTCACGCACGTCTTGCACACCGTGTGCGGTGCCCAGGACTTATCTTGGTCACCCAGCTTGACTTCAAAGTAAGCCTGGTAGGCGCGCTTCACAAATCCTGTGATGTTCTTCCTGTCCACTGACAGCGTGTATTCTCCGCAGATGTAGCAGAAAACGTCAGGATTATTCCTGCATGACCGTCGCGCCGAAGCCATATCAATGACCTGAAAATATAAAAAAATATGTAATATGTAATAGCAGGATGCAGCTGACAGTCAGCAGGATGACTGACTGACACGTATGCAGCTAATTTAGAGAAGTTAGTTTTGTAATTCGATATATTCTTCAAGAAAAATATGATTGAACTCAAAGCCCCTGATATTAGCATATGTATAGCTCGTCAGGTAGGCCTATGGCTGTATCTCAAAAAGTTGACCTGATAGAGCAAAATCAGTGTGATATTCGGACTCAGAACACCAAAATTAGTCAGAATCAGCTGAGAAACCCCTGACGATTTTTTGGTTGTTACCCTGTGTTTTCCTTACATATTTACATTATTTTATGTTTATTTTGTATATATATTTTTCTACGTATTTACATTATTTTATGAGTATTTTTTATATATATATATATATATATATATATATATATATATATATATATATATATATATATATATATATATATATATATATATATTTTCATAAAATTACATTATTCTATTGTGTGTATTCGTATATATTTTGATACAAATTTTATACAAATTCATGTTATTTTGTGTATTTGTATATATATTTTCATACAAATTTATATTATTTTATGTGTATTTTTACATATATTTCATTACAAATTTACCGTATTTTATGTTTATTTTGTATATTTATATCAATCAATTTTAAATTATTTTATGTGTATATTTGTATTTTGGTTATTTTATATGTATTTTCTATATATATTTTCATCCAAAATTACATTATTTTATTGGTATTTTCTTAATTTAATTCGATACGAATTTAGATTATTTCATGGGTATTTTGTAAACATATTTTTATACTCATTTACTTTATCTAATGTGTGTTTTGTACATATATTTTTATGCAAATTTACATTATTTTATGTGCATTTTTGTAATTATATTTTTATAGAAATTTGCGTTATTTTATATGTATTTTGTATGTTTTCTCACATAAATTTACATTATTTTATTGGTATTTTGTTTATTTATTTTGATACGAATTACATGATTATATATGTATTTTGTACATATTTTTTATACTTATTTACATTATTTAATGTGTATTTTGTTTATATATTTTTAAACAAATTTACGTTATTAATGTGTATTTGTATAAATATTTTGATACAAATTTAGCTTATTTTATGTGTATTTTGTATATCTATTTTCATACAAATTTGATTACTTTTGTGTATTTTTGTATATAGTTTCATATAAATTTATGTTATTTGATGTGTATTTTGTATATTTATATTTATATAAATACACATTCTTTTATTGGTATTTTGTTTATTTATTTTGATACGAGTTTACATTATTTTATATGTATTTTGTATACATTTTTTTAAACGTATTTACTTTATTTTATGTTTATTTTGTATATATATTTTTATAGATATCTAAGTTATTTTATGTGTTGTCGTATATATATTTTGAAACAAATTTACATTGTTTTATATGTATTTTGCATATCTATTTCAATACAAATATACTTTATTGTATGTGCATTTTGTATAATTATTTTAATACAAATTCAAATATTTCATATGTGTTTTGGTATATCTATTTTTTATAAAAAAAGCGTTATTTTTTTGGGTATTTTGCATCTTAATTTTCATACATATTTACATTATTTTATTAATATTCTGTGTATATATTTTGATACGATTTTACATTATTTTATATGTGTTTTGTATATATTTTTTTATACATATTTACATTATTTAATGTGAATTTTGTATATATATTTTATACAAATTTACGTTATTTTAAGTGTATTTGTTTATATATTTTCATTAAAATTTACATTATTTTAAGTGTATTTTGTATATGTATTTTAATACAATTTTACCTAATCTTATGTGTATTTTGTATATTTATTTTCATAAAAATTTAAATTATTTTTGTGTATTTTTGAAAATAGTTTTACACAAATTTAGGTTATTTTATGTGTATTTTGTATATCTATTTTCATAGAAATACACATTTTTTTATTAATTTTGTTTATTTATTTTGATACAATTTACATTATTTAATGTGTATTTTGTATATATATATATTTTTTTGTACGTATATACATTATTTCATGTGTATTTTGTATATATATTTTCATAGAAATTTACGTTATTTTATGTGTATTCGTATATATTTGAAACAAATTTACACATGTTTTATGTGTATTTTGTATATTTTTTCAATACAAATTTACCTTATTGTATGTGCATTTTGTATGATAATTTTAATACAAAATACAAATTTAATTATTCTATGTATTTTGTATATGTTTTTTTTTTTAAATATGCTTTATTTTATGGGTATTTTGCATCTTTATTTTCATACAAATTTACATTATTTTATTGCTATCCTGTGTATTTATTTTAATTCGATTTTACATTATTCTATGTGTATTTGTATATATATTTAATACAAAAGTACGTTAATTTATGTGTATTTTTTTTAATTTAATACAATTTATATTATTTTATGTGTATTTTGTACATGTATTTAAATAAATTTAACTAATTATATGTGTTTTTGTATATCTATTTTCATACAAATTGAAATTATTTTATGTATTTTTTAGATATATTTTATGTAAAATTTAATTATTTAATGTGTATTTTGTATATTTATTTTCCTACAAATATACGATCTTTTATCGGAATTTTTTTTATTTATTTTGATACGAATTTACATTATTTGATGTATATTTGTTATATATATTTTTATACTTATTTACATTATTTAATTTGTATTTTGTTTATATATTTTCATAGAAATTTACGTTATTTTATAGTATTCGTATATATATTTTGATACAAATTTACATTATTGATGTTTATTGTATATATATTTCAATTCAAATTTACTTTATTGTATGAGCATTTTGTATATTTATTTCAATCAAGTTTAATTATTTTGTATGTATTTTGGATATATTTTTTATATAAATAAGTTATTATATGTGTATTTTGTATCTTTATTTTATACAAATTTATATTATTTTATTGATATTCTGATTATTTATTTTGATACGATTTTACAGTATTTTATGTATTTTGTATTTATATTTTATACATATTTAAAATATTTATATTTTGTATATATTTTCTCCAAATTTACGTTATTTTATGTGTATTTGTATATATTTTCAAACAAATTTACATTATTTTATGGGTATTTTGTTTATATGTTTCAATACAAATTTACCTTATTTTATGTGCCTTTTGTATATTTATTTTCAAACAAATTTTAATTATTTTGTGTATTTTAGTATATATTTTTATAAAAATTTTAGTAATTTTATTTGTATGTTGTATATATATTTTTCTACGATTTACATTATTCTATTTGTGTATTTTGTATATATTTTACACATATTAACATTATTTAATGTGAATTTTGTATTTATATTTTATACAAATTTACGTTATTTTAAGTGTATTTGTTTATATATTTTTATTCAAATTTACATTAATTTATGTGCATTTTGTATATGTATTTCAATACAAATTTACCTAATTTTATGTAACTAGTTAAATTTGTATTTAAATACATGTACAAAATACACATGAAATAATGTAAATTTGTATAAATTTATACATAAAATAACTTATATTTTATAAAATATATATACGAAAATATTTTATAGAATAATTTAAAATCGTATCAAAATAAATACACAGAATATCAATAAAACAATGTAAATTTGTATGAAAATAAAATGCATAATTTTAAAATAAAGCATATTTTTTTAAAAATACATTTACAAAAATACAAAATGCACATACAATAAGGTAAATTTGTTTTGAAAAAATATGCAAAATACACATAAAACAATGTAAACTTGTTTCAAAATATATATATGAATACACATAAAATTGTAGATTTCTATAAATATATATACAAAATACACAATGATGTAAATTGTATAAAAAAAAAATATTTATATATATATATATATATATATATATATATATATATATATATATATATATATATATATATATATATATATATATATATATATATATATATATATATATATATATATATATATCTATATATATATATATATATATATATATATATATATATATATATATACACAAAATACACATTAAATAATGTAAACTCGAGTCAAAATAATTAAAGAAAATATCATGAAAAGAATGTGTATTTGTATTAAAATGGATAATAGATTATAAATTTGTATAAAATATATATGCAAGATACACATTAAATAATGTAAATATGTTTTAAAAAAATATATACAAAAAACAAATAGAATAATGTAAAATCGTATCAAAATAAATACACAGAATATTAATAAAATTATGTAGATATGTATGAAAATAAAGATGCAAAATTCCCATAAAATAGCATTTTTTTTTATAAAAATATATATACCAAAATACACATAAAATATTTAAAATTGTATTGAAATAAATATACAAAATGCACATTTAATAAGGTATATTTGTATTGAAAGAGATATGCAAAAATACATATAAAACAATGTAAATTTGTTTCAAAATATATATACGAATACACATAAAATAACGTAGATTTCTATAAAAATATATATACAAAATACACATAAAATTATGTAAATACGTATAAAAAAATGTATACAAAATACACATAAAATAATGTAAATTCGAATCAAAATAAATAAACAAAATACCAATAAAAGAATGTGTATTTGTATAAATATAAATATACAAAATACACATAAAATAATGTAAATTTGTATAAAACTATATACAAAAATACGCAAAAGTAATAAAAT
The DNA here is from genome assembly GCF_024679095.1 of Eriocheir sinensis. Taxonomy (NCBI): domain Eukaryota; kingdom Metazoa; phylum Arthropoda; class Malacostraca; order Decapoda; family Varunidae; genus Eriocheir; species Eriocheir sinensis. The sequence continues at coordinate 5,514,074 of NC_066524.1, read as the reverse complement.
TTTTATGAAAATAGATATACAAAATACACATAAAATAAGTTAAATTTGAATTGAAATATATTTACAAAATACATAAAATAATGTAAATTTGTATCAAAATATTTATACAAATACATATATAATAACGTAAATTTTTATAAAAATATATAAACAAAATACTCATTAATACTTTAAATACTTATAAAAAATATGTACAAAATACACATATAATAATGTAATACCAAATACCAAAAAATTAATGTAAATTTTGATGAGAAAACATATACAAAATACAAATTTCTATAAAAATATATGTACAAAAATGCACGTAAAATAAAGTAAATTTGCATAAAAATATACATAAAAAACACAAATTAAATAATGTCAATGCGTATAAAAATATGTGTACAAAATACCTATGAAATAATCTAAATTCATATCGAATTAAATTAACAAAATACCAATAAAATAATGTAATTATGGATGAAAATATATATAGAAAATACACATAAAATAACCTAAATACAAATACAAATATACACTTAAAATAATTTAAAATTTAAAGAAATAAATATACAAAATCAACATAAAATAAGGTAAATTTGTAATGAAATATATGTACAAAATACACATAAAATAATGTCAGTTTGTATGAAAATATATATAAAAATACACATAAAATAACATGAATTTGTATAAAAATATATATTCAAAATAAACATTAAATAATGTAAATGAGTATAAGAATATATATACAAGGTACATATAAAATAATGTAAATTCGAACCAAAATAAATCAACAAAATACCAATAAAATAATATATATTTGAATGAAAATAAATTTACAAAATACACATAACATAACTAAAATTTGTTTTAAAATATATACAAAAATACTCAGAAATAATTTGAATTTGTATGAAAATAGATATACAAAATACACATAAAACTAGGTAAATTTCTTTTGAAATATATATACAAATACCCATAAAATATTGTAAATTTGTGTCAAAATATATAAACAAATACACATAAAATTATATAAATTTGTATAAAATATATATACAAAATACACATTAAATAATGGAAAAATGTATAAAAAATATATACAAAATACACATAGAATAATATAAAATCGTATCAAAATAAATGAGCAGAATATCAATAAAATAATGTAAATTTCTATGAAAATAAAGACGCAAAATACCCATAAAATAACGGATATTTGTATATATATATATATATATATATATATATATATATATATATATATATATATATATATATATATATATATATATATATATATATATATATATATATACAAAAATCCACATAAAATAGTTAAATTTGTATTAAAATAAATATACAAAATGCACGTTCAAAAAGGATTTTTTTTTTAAAAAGATATGCAAAATAAACATCAAATAATGTAGATTTGTATTAAAATATACATACGAAAACACATAAAATAAAGTACATTTCTGTGAAAATATATATACAAAATACACATAAAATGATGTAAATATGTATAAAAATATATATACAAAATATAGCTAAACTAAGGTAAACTCGTCTCAAATTTAATAAACTAAATTTCAATAAAATAATGTATATATTTAGGAAAATAAATATACAAAATAATATATAAAATAACAAAAATATGTATAATTATATATACAAAAATACACAAAAATAATTTCAATTTGTATGGAAATAGATATACAAAATACACATCAAATTTGGTAAATTTGTATTGAAATACATATACAAAATACACATAAAATAATGTAAATTTGTACGAAAATATATAATCAAATAGACATAAAGTAACATATATTTGTATGAAATATATATAAATATATATATATATATATATATATATATATATATATATATATATATATATATATATATATATATATATATATATATATATATATATAGAAAATGCATATTAAATAATGTAAATATGTAAAATAAAATATTTACAAAATACACATATAATTATGTAAAATCGTAAAAAATAAATATACAGAATATCAATAAAATAATGTAAATTTGTATGAAAACTAAAATGCAAAATACCCATAAAAAAACATATTTTTATAAAAATATGTATACAAAAACACACATCAAATAATTACATTTGTAGTAAAATAAATATGCAAAATGCACATACAATATGGTAAATTTGTGTTGATATAGATATGCAAAACACACATAAAACAATGTAAATTTATTTCAAGATATATATACGAATACACATAAAAAAAACGAAAATTTCTATAAAAATATATATAAAAAATACATACAAAAATACACAAAAATAATTTAAATTTGTATGAAAATAAATATACAAAATACACATAAAATTAGGTAAATTTGTATTAAAATACATATACAAAATACACATAAAATAATGTAAATTTGAATGAAAATATATAAACAAATACACTTTAAATAACGTAAATTTGTATAAAATATATATACAAAATACATATTAAATAATGCAAATATGTATGAAAAAAATATATACAAAACACAAATAAAATAGTGTAAAATCGTATCAAAATAAATACACAGAATATTAATAGAATTATATAAATTTGTTTGAAAATTAAGATGCAAAATTCCCATAAAATAACGCATTTTTTATAAAATATATGTATACCAAAATACATATAAAATATTTAAATTTGTATTAAAATAAATATATAGAAAATGCATATTCATTAAGGTAAATTTGTATTGAAATAGATATGCAAAATACATATAAAACAAAGTAAATTCGTTTCAAAATATATATACGAATACACAAAATAACGTAGATTTCTATAAAAATATAAATACAAAATACACATAAAATTAAGTAAATACGTATAAAAAAATGTATACAAAATACACATATGAATTTGTACGAAAATATTTATACAAATACACATAAAATAACATGAATTTGTATAAAATTTGTATCAAAATATATACGAATACACACAATAAAATAACGTGAATTTATTGAAAATATAAATACAAAATACACATAAAATAATTTAAATACGTAGAAAAATATATATACAAAATACACATAAAATAATGTAAATTCGTATCAAAATAAATAAACAAAATTCCAATAAAAGAATGAATATTTGCAGGGAAATATAAATACAAAATACAAATAAAATAACAAAAATTTGTATAAAAATATATACAAAAGCAAAAACAAAAATAATTTAAATTTGTTTGAAAATAGATATGCAAAATACACATAAAATTAGGCAAATTTGTATTGAAATACATACACAAAATACACATAAAATACTGTAAATTTGGATGAAAATATATAAACAAATACACATAAAATAACGTAAATTTGGATAAAATATATATACAAAATAAACATTAAATAACGTAAATATGTATAAAAAAAAAAAAATATATATATATATATATATATATATATATATATATATATATATATATATATATATATATATATATATATATATATATATATATACAAAAAACATATAGAATAATGTTAAATCGTATCAAAATAAATAAACAAAATATCAATGAAATAATGTAAATTTGTTTGAAAATAAAGATGCAAAATACCCATATAATAACGCAGTTTTGCATAAAAATATATATACAAAAATACACATGAAATAATTTAATTTGTTTTAAAATAAATATACAAAATGCACATATAATAACGTAAATTTTTATTGAAATAGATATGCAAAATACACATAAATAATGTAAATTTGTATCAAAATATATATACGAATACACATAAAATAGAGTAAATTTCTATGAAAATATACATACAAAATACATATAAAATGATGTAAATAAGTATAAAAATATATATACCAAATACACCTAAAATAATGTAAATTCGGATCAAAATAAATAAACATTCCGATAAAAGAACGTATATTTGTAGGAAAATAAATATACAAAATACACATAAAATAACGAAAATTTGTTTAAAAATATATGCAAAAAAAAAAACACAAAAATAATTTCAATTTGTATGAAAATATATATACAAAATACACATATAATAATGTAAATTCGAATCAAAATAAATAAACAAAATACCAATAAAAGAATGTGTATTTGTATAAATATAAATATACAAAATACACATAAAATAACGTAAATTTGTATAAAGCTATATACAAAAATACACAGAAGTAATTAAATTTGTATGAAAATAGATATACAAAATACACATAAAATAAGTTAAATTTGAATTGAAATATATATACAAAATACATAAAATAGTGTAAATTTGTATCAAAATATTTAAACAAATACACATATAATAACGTAATTTTGTATAAAAATATATAAATAAAATACCCATTAAATACTTTAAATACGTATAAAAAATATGTACAAAATACACATATAATTATGTAATTCGTATCAAAATAAATAAACAAAATACCAATAAATTATTGTAAATTTGTATGAGAAAACATATACAAAATACACATAAAATAACGCAAATTTCTATAAAAATATATGTACAAAAATGCACATAAAATAAAGTAAATTTGCATAAAAATATATATACAAAACACACATTAAATAATGTAAATGCGTATAAAAATATGTGTACAAAATCCCTATGAAATAATCTAAATTCGTATCGATTTAAATTAACAAAATACCAATAAAATAATGTAATTATGGATGAAAATATATATAGAAAATACACATAAAATAACCTAAAAACAAATACAAATATAAACATAAAATAACTTAAAATTGAATGAAATAAATATACAAAATAAACATAAAATAAGGTGAATTTGTAATGATATATATGTACAAAATACCCATAAAATAATGTCAGTTTGTATGAAAATATATATACAAATACACATAAAATTACATGAATTTGTATAAAAATATATATTCAAAATAAACATTAAATAATGTAAATGCATATAAAAATATATATACAAAGTACATATTAAATAATGTAAACTCGTATCAAACTAAATCAACAAAATACCAATAAAATAATATATATTTGAATGAAAATAAGTTTACAAAATACACATAATATAACTAAAATTTGTTTTTAAATATATACAAAAATACCCAGAAATAATTTGAATTTGTATGAAAATAGATATAGAAAATACACATAAGATAATGTAAATTTGTATAAAATATATATACAAAATACACATTAAATAATGGAAAAATGTATAAAAACTATGTACAAAATACACATAGAATAATGTAAAATCGTATCAAAATAAATGAGCAGAATATCAATAAAATAATGTAAATTTCTATGAAAATAAAGATGCAAAATAACCATAAAATAACGTATATTAAAATATATATATATATATATATATATATATATATATATATATATATATATATATATATATATATATATATATATATATATATATATATATATATATACACATAAAATAATTAAATTTGTATTAAAATAAATACACAAAATGCACGTACAATAAGGTAAATTTGTATTGAAATAGATATGCAAAATACACATCAAATAATGTAGATTTGTATTAGAATATATATACGAAAACATGAAATAAAGTAAATTTCTATGAAAATATACATACAAAATACACATAAAATGATGTAAATACGTATAAAAATATATATACAAAATACACCTAAAAAAGGGTAAACTCGTGTCAAATTCAACAAACTAAATTTCAATAAAAGAATGTATATATGTAGGAAAATAAATATACAAAATAATATATAAAATAACTAAAATTTGTATAAAAATATATAGAAAAATACACAAAAATAATTTCAATTTGTATGGAAATAGATATACAAAATACACATTAAATTTGGTAAATTTGTATTGAAATACATATACAAAATACACATAAAATAATGTAAATTCGTATGAAAATATATAAACAAATAGACATAAAGTAACATAAATTTTTATAAAATATATATAGAAAATGCACCTTAAATAAATTAAATATGTTAAATAAAATACATACAGAATACACATAGAATAATGTAAAATCGTATTAAAATAAATACACAGAATATCAATAAAATAATGTAAATTTGTATGAAAATAAAGATGCAAAATACCCATAAAAAAAGCATATTTTTATAAAAATATGTATACAAAAACACACATCAAATAATTAAATTTGTATTAAAATAAATATACAAAATGCACATACAATATGGTAAATTTGTATTGAAATAGATATGCAAAACACACATAAAACAATGTAAATTTATTTCAAAATACATATACGAATACACATAAAAAAACGTAAATTTCTATAAAAATAAATTAAAAAAATACATATAAAAATACACAAAAATAATTTAAATTTGTATGAAAGTAAATATACAAAATACACATAAAATTAGGCAAATTTGTATTGAAATACATATAAAAAATACACATAAAATAATGTAAATTTGAATGAAAATATATAAACAAATACACTTTAATTAACGTAAATTTGTACAAAATATATATACAAAATAAACATTAAATAATGCAAATATGTATGAAAAAAAATATATACAAAACACAAATAGAATAGTGTAAAATCGTATCAAAATAAATACACAGAATATTAATAAAATAATGTAAATTTGTATGAAAATAAAGATGCAAAATATCCATAAAATAACGCATTTTTTATAAAATATATATATACCAAAATACACATAAAATATTTAAATTTGTATTAAAATAAATACACAAAATGCACATTCATTAAGGTAAATTTGTATTTAGCATATCTATTTCAATAAAATTTTACCTTATTGTATGTGTATTTTGTATATTTATTTTAATACAAATTTAATTATTTGATGTGTATTTGTGTGTATATATATTTTTTAAATATGAGTAATTTTATGGGTATTTTATATCTTTGTTGTCATTTTTACATTACTTTATTGATATTCTGTACATTTATATTGATACAATTTTACATTATTCTAGGTGTATTTTGTATCTATTTTCCTCACATAATTACATTATTTTATGTGTATTTTGTATATATATTTTTCTACGTATTTACATTATTTTAAGTGTATTTTGTATATATATTTTCCTAAAAAAATACGTTATTTTATTGTGTGTATTCGTATATATTTTGATACAAATTTTATACAAATTCATGTTATTTTATGTGTATATGTATATATATTTTTATTCAAATTTATATTATTTTATGTGTATTTTTACATATATTTCATTACAAATTTATCTTATTTTATGTTTATTTTTTATATTTATTTAATTTCATTTTAAATTATTTTATGTGTATATTTGTATTTGTATTTAGGTTATTTTATGTGTATTTTCTATATATATTTTCATCCAAAATTATATTATTTTATTGGTATTTTCTTAATTTAATTCGATACGAATTTAGATTATTTCATAGGTATTTTGTATACATAATTTATTACTCATTTACATTATCTAATGTGTGTTTTGTATATATATTTTTATGCAAATTTACTTTATTTTATGTGCATTTTTGAATATATATTTTTATAGAAATTTGCGTTATTTTTTGTGTATTTTGAATATGTTTTCTCACACAAATTTATATTATTTTATTGGTATTTTGTTTATTTATTTTGATACGAATTACATGATTATATGTGTATTTTGTATATATTTTTCTATACGTATTTACATTTTTTAATGTGTATTTTGTTTATATATTTTACGTTATTATATGTGTATTTGTATAAATATTTTGATACAAATCTACATTATTTTATGTATTTTGTATATATATTTCAATTCAAATTTAGCTTACATTTTTATAAAATATATATACAAAATACACATAGAATAATGTAAAAGTGTATCAAAATAAATACAGAGAATGTCAATAAAATAATGTAAATTTGTATGAAAATAAAGATGCAAAATACCCATAAAACAAAGCATATTTTTATAAAAATACATATACAAAATACACATAAAATTAGGTAAATTTGTGTTGAAATACGTATACAAAATACACATATAATAATGTAAATTTGAATGAAAATACATAAACAAATACACTTAAAATAACGTAAATTTGTATAAAATATATATACAAAATACAAATTAAATAATGTAAATATTTATAAAAAAATATATACAAAACACAAATAGAATAATGTAAAATCGTATCAAAATAAATACACAGAATATTAATAAAATAACGTAAATTTGAATGAAAATAAAGAAGAAAAATACCCTTAAAAAAAATCATTTTTTTAAAATAGATATTACAAAATACACATAAAAAAATTAAATTTGTATTAAAATAAATATACAAAATACACATACACTAATTTAAATTTGTATTGAAATAGATATGGAAAATACATATAAAACAATGTAAATTTCTTTCAAAATATATATACGAATACACATAAAATAACGTAGATTTCTATGAAAATATATATACAAAATACAAATAAAATGAAGTAAATACGTATAAAATAAATAAACAAAATACCAATAAAATAATTTAAATTTGTATGAGAAAACATATACAAAATACACAAAATAACGCAAATTTCTATAAAAATATATGTACAAAAATGCACATAAAATAAAGTAAATTTGCATAAAAATATATATACAAAACACACATTAAATAATGTACATGCGTATAAAAACATGTATACAAAACACCAATGAAATCGTATAAATCATTTTAACAAAATAAAAAAAAATATAAAAAATATGCAAAAAAATATAAAAAAACTAAATAATAAAATACTCATAAATACAAATACAAATATACTCATGAAATAATTTAAAATTGAATAAAATAATAATACAAATAAATAAAATGAAATTTGTAATGAAATGTATAATACAAAATATAAATAAATATAAATTTGTAAAATATATTACAAATACAAAAAATAAAATGAATATAAAAAAATATATTCAAAATAAAAATTAAATTATGTAAAAATATATATACACAATAAAATAAAAATTTATTGAAATAGATATGCAAAAATACACATAAGTAATGTAAACTTGTATCAAAATATATATACGAATACGAATAAAATAAAATAAATGTTCTAAATATATATATACATACATATATAAAAAAATATATATATACACATATATATATATATATATATGTTTATATATATATATATATATATATAAACATATATATATACATATATATATATATATATATATATATATATATATATATATATATATATATATATATATATATATATATATATATATATATATATCAAATACACCTAAAATAATGTAAATTCCTATCAAAATAAATAAACAAAATTCCGATCAAAAACGTATATTTGTAGGAAAATAAATATACAAAATACACATATAATTAGTTAAATTTGTATTTAAATAAATGTACAAAATACACATAAAATTATGAAAATTTGTATGAAATGAAAACAAATACACATAAAATAACATTAAAATACAAAATACATGTAGAATAATGTAAAATCGTATCAAAATAAGTACACAGAATATCAATAAAATAATTTAAATTTGTATGAAAATAAAGATGCAAAATACCCATAAAATAAAACATATTTAAAAAAAAAATACATATACAAAAATACACATAGAATAATTAAATTTGTATTAAAATTAATATACAAAATGCACATACAATAAGGTAAATTTGTATTGAAAAAATACGCAAAATACACATAAAACAGTGTAAATTTGTTTCAAAATATATATACGAATACACATAAGATAACGTTGATTTCTATAGGAATATATATACAAAATACACATGAAATGATGTAAATACGTATAAAAATATATATACAAAATACACATTAAATGATGTAAATTCGCGTCAAAATAAATGAACATATACAAAATACACATAAAATAACCTAAATTTGTATCAAACTATATACAAAAATACACAAAAATATTTTAAATTTGTATGAAAATAAATATACAAAATACACATAAAATTAGGTAAATTTGTATTGAAATACATTTACAAAATACACATAAAACAATGTAAATTTGAATGAAAATACATAAACAAATACACTTAAAATAACGTAAATTTGTATAAAAAAATATATACAAAACACAAATAGAATAATGTAAAATCGTATCAAAATAAATACACAGAATATTTATAAAATAATGTAAATTTGTATGAAAATAAAGAGGCAAAATACCCATAAAATAACGCATTTTTTTATTTATATAAATATATATACCAAAATACACATAATTTTTTTTTAATTTGTATTAAAATAAATATATAAAAAACATATACAATAAGGTAAATTTGGGTTGAAATAGATATGCAAAATACATATAAAACAATGTAAATTTGTTTCAAAATATATATACGAATACACATAAAATAACGTAGATTTCTATAAAAATATATATACAAAATACACATAAAATGAAGTAAATACGTATAAGAAAAATGTATACAAAATACACATAAAATAATGTAAATTCGTATCAAAATAAATAAACAAAATACCAATAAAAGAATGTGTATTTGTATAAATATAAATATACAAAATACACATAAAATAACGTAAATTTAAATAAAACTATATACATAAATACACAAAAGTAATTAAATTTGTATGGAAATAGATATACAAAATAAGGTAAATTCGTATCAAATTCAATAAACAAAATTCAGATAAAAGAACGTATATTTGTAGAAAAATAAATATACAAATTACACATAAAATAACGAAAATTTGTATGAAAATATATACAAAATTCAACAAAAATAATTTCAATTTGTATGAAAATAGATATACAATATACACATATAATTAGTTAAATTTGTCTTTAAATACATGTACAAAATACACATAAAATAATGTAAATTTGTAAGAAATTAAAACAAATACACATAAAATAACGTACATTTGTATAAAATATATATAAAAAATACACATAGAATAATGTAAAATCGTATCAAAATAAATACACAGAATATCAATAAAATAACGTAAATTTGTATGAAAATAAAGGTGCAAAATACCTATAAAATTAAGCATATTTTTATAAAAATATATATACAAAAATACAGATTCAATAATTAAATTTGTATTAAAATTAATATACAAAATGCACATACAATAAGGTAATTTTTTTTTAAATATGCAAAATACACATAAAACAATGTAAATTTGTTTCAAAATATATATACGAATACACATAAAATAACGTAGATTTCTATAGAAATATATATACAAAATGCACTTGAGATGCTGTAAATACGTATAAAAATATATATACAAAATAAACATTAAATAATGTAAATTCGTGTCAAAATAAATAAACAAAATATCAATAAAAGAATGTGTAATTGTATGAAAATACATATACAAAATACACATAAAATAACGTAAATTTGTATAAAACTATGTAAATTTGTATGAAAATATATAAACAAATACACATAAAATAACGTAAATTTGGATAAAATATATATACAAAATATACATTAAATAATGTATATATGTATAAAAATATATATAAAAAATACACATAGAATAATGTTAAATCGTATCAAAATAAATAAACAGAATAGCATTTAAATAATGTAAATTTGTACGAAAATAAAGATGCAAAATACCCATATAATAACGCATATTTGCATAAAAATATATATACAAAAATACACATGAAATAATTAAATTTGTATTGAAATAAATATACAATAAAGTAAATTTGTATTGAAATAGATATGTAAAATACACATCAATAATGTAAATTTGTATCAAAATACATATACGAATACACATAAAATAGAGTAAATTTCTATGAAAATATACATACAAAATACACATAAACTAATGTAAATAGTAAAAAATATATATACCAAATACACCTAAAATAATGTAAATTCGTATCAAAATAAATAAACAAAATTCCGATGAAAGAACGTATATTTGAAGGAAAATAAATATACAAAATATACATAAAATAACGAAAATTTGTATAAAAATTTATACAAAAAAAAAACACAAAAATAATTTCAATTTGTATGAAAATAGATATACAAAATACACATATAATTAGTTTAATTTGTCTTTAAATAAATGTACAAAATACATATAAAATAATGTAAATTTTTATGAAATGAAAACATATAAACATAAAATAACGTACATTTGTATAAAATATGTATACAAAATACACATAGAATAATGTAAAATCGTTTAAAAAAAATAAACAGAATATCAATATAATAATGTAAATTTGTATGAAAATAAAGATGCAAAATACATATAAAATAAAGCATATTTTTTAAAAAATACATACTATACAAAATACACATAAAATAGTTAAATTTGTATTAAAATTAATATAATTAATATAAATGCATATACAATAAGGTAAATTTGTATTGAAAAAATATGCAAAATACACATAAAACAGTGTAAATTTGTTTCAAAATCTATATATGAATACACATAAAATAATGTAAATTTGAATGAAAATATATAAACAAATACACTTAAAATAACGTAAATTTGTATAAAATATATATACAAAATACACATTAAATAATGTAAATATGTATACAAAAATATATACAAAACACAAAGAGAATAATTTAAAATCGTATCAAAATAAATACACAGAATATTAATGAAATAATGTAAATTTGCATGAAAATTAAGATGCAAAATACCCATAAAATAGCGCATTTTTTTAAAAAATATATGTACCAAAACACACATAAAATATTTGAATTTGTATTAAAATAAATATACGAAATGCACACACAATAAGGTAAATTTCTATTGAAATATATATGCAAAATACATATAAAAAAATGTAAATTTGTTTCAAAATATATATACGAATACACATAAAATAACGTAGATTTCTATAAAAATATATATACAAAATACATATAAAATGAAGTAAATACGTATAAAAAAATGTATACAAAATACAGATAAAATAATGTAAACTCGTATAAAAAAAAATACTAATAAAAGAATGTGTATTTGTATAAATATAAATATACAAAATACACATAAAATAACGTAAACTTAAATAAAACTATATACATAAATACACAAAAGTAATTAAATTTGTATGGAAATAGATATACAAAATACACATAAAATAAGCTAAATTTGAATTGAAATATATATACAAAATACATAAAATAATGTAAATTTGTATGAAAATATTTATAGAAATACACATATAATAACGTAAATTTGTATAAAAACATATAAACAAAATACACATTAAATAATGTAAATACGTAAAAAAAAATATATACAAAATACACATATAATCATGTAATTCGTATCAAAATAAATAAACAAAATACCAATAAAATAATGTAAATTTGTATGAGAAAAAAATAAAATAACGCAAATTTCTATAAAAAATATATGTAGAAAAATGCACATAAAATAATATAAATTTGCATAAAAATATATATACAAAACACACATTAGATAATTTAAATGAGTATAAAAATATGTACTCAAAATACCTATGAAAAAATCTAATTGTTTTATATGTATTTTGCATTTCTTTTTCAATATAAATATACCTTATTGTATGTACATTTTGTATATTTATTTTAATTCAAATTTAATTTTTTTATGTGTATTTTGCTTCTTTGTTTTCATACATATTTACATTATTTTATTAATATTCTGTGTATTTATTTTGATACGATTTTACGTTATTCTATTTTGGTTTTGTATATATTTTTTTTATACATATATACATTATTTAATGTGTATTTTGTATATATATTTTATACAAATTTACTTTATTTTAATGAATTGGTCTATGTATTTTCATTCAAATTTACCTAATTTTATGTGTATTTTGTATATTTATTTTCAAACAAATTTAAATTATTTTTGTGTATTTTTGTATATAGTTTTATACAAATTTACGTTATTTTATGTGTATTTTGTATATCTATTTTCATACAAATACACATTCTTTTACTGATATTTTGTTTATTTATTTTGACACGAATTTACATTATTTAATGTCTATTTTGTATTTTTTTTACACGTATTTACAGCATGTCAAGTGTATTTTGTATATATATATTTCTATAGAAATCTACGTTATTTTATGTGTATTCGTATATATATTTTGAAACAAATTTACTTTGTTTTATGTGTATTTTGCATTTTTTTTTAATAAAAATCTATCATATTGTATGTGCATTTTGTATATTAATTTTAATACCAATTTAATTTTTGAATATGTATTTTTGTATATGTATTTTTAAAAAAATATGCTTTATTCTATGGAAATTTATATTATTTTGTGTGTATTTTTACATAGTTTTCATTACAAATTTACCTTATTTTATGATTATTTTGTATATTTATTTCATTCAATCTTAAACTATTATATGTGTATATTTGTATTTGTATTTAGGTAATTTTATGTGTATTTTCTATATATATTTTCTTCCAAAATTACATTATTTTATAGGTATTTTCTTAATTTAATTAGATACGAGTTTAGATTTTTTCATAGGTATTTTGTACACATGTTTTTATACTCATTTACATTATCTAATGTGTGCTTTGTGTATATATTTTTAATGCAAATTTACTTTATTTTATGTGCATTTTTGTACATATATTTTAATAGAAAGTTGCGTTATTTTATGAGTATTTTGTATATTATTTCTCATACAAATTTACATTATTTTATTGGTATTTTATTCATCTATTTTCATACGAATTATATGATTATATATGTATTTTGTACATATTTTTTTTATACGTATTTACATTATTTAATGTGTATTTTGTTTATATATTTTTATACAAATCTACGTTATTATATGTTGATTTGTTTAAATATATTGATACAAATTTACATTGTTTTATGTATTTTGTATATATATTTCAATTCAAATTTAATTACTTTTGTGTATTTTTGCATATAGTTTTATATAAATTTACGTTATTTTATTTGTATTTTGTATATTTATATTTATACAATACACATTCTTTTATTAGTATTTTGTTTATTTATTTTGATACGAGTTTACATTACTTTATGTGTATTTTGTATACCTTTTTATATACGTATTTACTTCATTTTATGAGTATTTTGTATATTTATTTTCATAGAAATCTACGTTATTTTATGTGTATTCGTATATATATTTTGAAAAAAATTTACATTGTTTTATATGTATTTTGCATATCTATTTCATTACAAATTTATCTTATTGTATGTGCATTTTGTATATTTATTTTAATACTAATTCAAATATTTTATGTGTGTCTTGGTATATATATTTTTATAAAAAATACGTTATTTTATGGGTATTTTGCATCTTAATTTTCATTCAAATTTACATTATGTTATTAATATTCTGTGTATTTATTTTGAAACGATTTTATATCATTCTATTTGTGTTTTGTATATATTTCTTATACATATTTACATTATTTAATGTGTATTTTGTATATATATTTTATACAAATTTACGTTATTTTAAGTGTGTTTATATATTTTCATTCAAATTTACATTATTTAATGTGTATTTTGTATTTATATTTTTATACGTATTTACATCATTTCATTTGTATTTTCTATATATATTTCTATAGAAATCTACGTTATTTTATGTGTATTCGTATATATATAGTGGGACACATTCACTTTGTTTTATATGTATTTTGCATATTTTTTCAATACAAATTTACCTTATTGTATATATGTGGGGAGGCGGTGGCTGAATCGACAGAGTAACACCACCGCGTTCAGGAGGACGCGAGTTCAATCCCCGCCTGGTGCCACCAAGCTGGGATTTTTCAGCCGCCGCCGAGTGGCTTAAAACTACCCACATGCTGTTCAGAAGACCACCTATCAACCCGGACTCTAGATTCTAGGATTAAAGATGAGCTCCGGGAGGGCAGCATGAGCCAATGCAAGATGGCGCCACTATAAACACTCGCCTGCGCCAGAACGGGCTGGGCCGACCATCAGGACCCACCGGGAAGAAGCCTTGGGCCGACCATCAGGCCCCACCGGGAAAAAGCCTACCGGCGCTATACACCGCGACGTAAAAAAAAAAAAAAAAAAAAATGCAGTTTGTATATTAATTTTAAAACAAATTTAATTATTCTATGTGTATTTTTGTATATGTATTTTTATAAGAATATGCTTTATTTTATGTGTATTTTGTTTATCCATTTTCATAGAAATTTAATTACTTTTGAGTATTTTTGTATATCGTTTTATATACATTTTCGTTATTTTATGTGGTTTTTGTATAATTATGTTTATACAAATACACATTCTTTTATTGGTATTTTGCATATTTATTTTGATACGAATTTACATTATTTTATGTGTATTTTGTATACATTTTTTTAAACGTATTTACTTAATTTTATGTGTATTTTGTATATATATTTTTATAGAAAACTACGTTATTTTATTTGTATTCGTATATATATTTTGAAACAAATTTATATTGTTTTACATGTATTTTGCATATCTATTTCAATACAAATTTACCTTATTGTATGTGCATTTTGTATATTTATTTTAATACAAATTCAAATATTTTATGTGTATTTTGTTTTATATATTTTTATAAAAATGCGTTATTTTATGGGTATTTTGCATCTTAATTTTCATACAAATTTACATTATTTTATTAACATTCTGTGTATTTGTTTCGATACGATTTTCCATTATTCTATTTGTGTGTATATATATATATATATATATATATATATATATATATATATATATATATATATATATATATATATATATATATATATATATATATATATTTTTTTTTATACATATTTATATTATTTAATGTGTATTTTGTATATATATTCTATATAAATTTACATTATTTTAAGTGTATTTCTTTATATATTTTCATTTAAATTTAATTATTATTTCATGTGTATATATATATATATATATATATATATATATAAATATTTATATATATATATATATATATATATATATATATATATATATATATAAATATTTATATATATATATATATATATATATATATATACATATTTATATATATATATTCATATCTATATTCATATTCATATTCATATCTATATATATCTATATTCATATTCATATTCATATCTATTCATTCATCTATATATATATATATATATATATATATATATATATATATATATATATATATATATATATATATATATATATATATATATATATATATATATATATTTTATACATATTTATATTATTTAATGTGTATTTTGTACATATATTCTATATATATGGGGAGGCGGTGGCTGAGTCGTCAAAGTAACGGTCGCGAGTACAATCCCCGCCCGGTGCCACCAAGCTGGGATTTTTCAGCCGCCGCCGAGTGGCTTAAAACTACCCACATGCTGTCCAGAAGACCACCTATCAACCCGGACTCTAGATTCTAGGATCAAAGATGAGCTCTGGGAGGGCAGCATGAGCCAATGCAAGATGGCGCCACTATAAACACTCGCCTGCGCCAGAACGGGCTGGGCCGACCATCAGGACCTACCGGAAAGAAGCCTTGGACCGACCATCAGGATCCACCTGGAAGAAGCCTACCGGCGCAATAGGCTGCAATGTAAAAAAAAAAAAAAAAATAAATTTACGTTATTTTAAGTGTATTTCTTTATATATTTTCATTCAAATTTAATTTTTAATTTATGTGTATTTTGTATATGTATTTCAATACAAATTTACCTAATTTTATGTGTATTTTGTATATTTATTTTCATACAAATTTAAATTATTTTTTGTGTAATTTTGTATATAGTTTTATACAAATTTATTTTATTTTATGTGTATTTTGTATATCTATTTTCATACAAATACACATTCTTTTATTGATATTTTGTTTATTTATTTTGACACGAATTTACATTATTTAATGTGTATTTTGTATATATATTTTTACACGTATTTACGTCATTTCAAGTGTATTTTGTATATATATTTCTATAGAAATCTACGTTATTTTATGTGTATTCGTATATATATTTTGAAACAAATTTACGTTGTTTTATGTGTATTTTGCATATTTTTTCAATACAAATTTAAGTTATTGTATGTGCATTTTGTATATTAATTTTAATACAAATTTAATTATTCTATATGTATTTTTGTATATGTATTTTAATAAAAATATGCTTTATTTTATGGATATTTTGCATCTACCTTTTCATGCAAATTTATATTATTTTATTGATATTCTGTGTATTTATTTTGATACGATAAAATATTATTCTAAGTGTATTTTGTATATATATTTTATAAAAATATACGTTATTTTATGTGTATTTTCATTTCATACAAATTTACATTATTTTATGTGTATTTTGTACATGTATTTAAATACAAATTTAACTAATTATATGTGTATTTTGTATATCTATACAAATTGAAACTATTTTTGTGTATTTTTGTATATATTTTTATACAAATTTTCGTTATTTTATGTGTATTTTGTATATTTATTTTCCCACAAATATTCGTTCTTTGATCTGAGTTTTGTTTATTTATTTTGATACGAATTTACTTTGTTTTATATGTATTTTGCATATCTATTTCAATACAAATTTACCTTAAGGAATGTATATTTTGTATATTTACTTTAATACAAATTTAGATATTTTATGTGTATTTTGGTATATATATATATATATATATATATATATATATATATATATATATATATATATATATATATATATATATATATATATATATATATATATATATATATATATATATATATATATTTAAAAAAAATGCGTTATTTTATGGGTATTTTGCATCTTTATTTACATACTAAATTTACCTTATTTTATCAATATTCTGTGTATTTATTTGGATACGATTTTACATTATACTATTTGTGTTTTGTATATATTTTCTTCATACATATTTGCATTATTTAATGTGTATTTTGTATATATATTTTATACAAATTTACGTTATTTGAAGTGTATTTGTTTATATATTTTCATTCAAATTTACATTATTTTATGTGTATTTTGTAAATGTATTTCAATACAAATTTATCTAATTTTATGTGTATTTTGTATATTTATTTTCATACAAATCTAAATTATTTTTGTGTATTTTTGTATGTATTTTTTATATATATTTTTATAGAAATCTACGTTTTTTTTATGTGTATTCGTATATGTATTTTGAAATAAATTTACATTGTTTTATGTGTGTTTTGCATATCTATTTCAATACAAATTTACCATATTGTATGTGCATTTTGTATATTTATTTTAATACAAATTTAATTATTTGATGTGTGTTTTTGTATACATATTTTTATAAAAATATGCTTTTTTTATGGGTATTTTGCATCTATATTTTCATACAAATTTACATTATTTTATTGATATTCTGTGTATTTATTTTGATCCGATTTTACATTATTTTATGTGTATTTTGTATGTATTTTATTTTACATATTTACATTATTTAATGTGCATTTTCTATATATATTTTATACAAATATATGTTACTTTATGTCCATTTGTTTATATATTTTCATACAAATTTACATTATTTTATATGTATTTTGTATATGTATATCAATACAAATTTACCAAATTTTATGTATATTTTGTATATCTATTTCCATACAAATTGAAATAATTTTTTGTGTATTTTTGTATATATTTTATACAAATTTTAGATATTTTATATATTATTTTGTATATTTATTTTCCTACATATATACATTCTTTTATTGAAATTTAGTTTATTGATTTTGAGACGAATTTACCTTATTATAGGCATATTTTGTATATATATTTTTATACGTATTTACATCATTTTATGTGTATATATATTTTCATAGAAATTAATTTATTTTATGTGTTTTCGTATATATATTTTAATACAAATCTACATTATTTGATGTGTATTTTGCATATCTATTTCAATACAAATTTACCTTATTGTATGTGCATTTTGTGTATTTATTTTAATACAAATTTAATTATTTTTTGTGTATTTTGTATATATATTTTTATACAAATATCCGATATTTTATTGGTATTCATATAAATTTACATTATTTTATTGATATTCTGCTCATTTATTTTGATACGATTTTACATTATTCTATGTGTATTTTTTATATATTTTTTATACATTTTTCCATTATTTAATGTGTATTTTGTATATATATTTTATACAAATTTACATTATTTTATGTGTATTCGTATATATATTTTGAAACAAATTTACATTATCTTATGGGTTTTTTGTATAAATATATTTCAAAAGAAATTTACCTTATTTTATGTGTTTTTTGTATATCTATTTTCATACAAATTCAAATTATTTGTGTGTATTTTTGTATATATTTAAAACTTTTTTTAGGTATGTTATATGAATTTTAAAAATTTATTTTTATTCAAATATATATTATTTTATTGTTATTTTGTTGATTTATTTTGATACGAATTTACATTATTTTATATGTACTGTGTATATACATTTTTATATGCATTTACATTATTTAATGTTTATTTTAAATATATATTTTTATACAAATTCATGCTATTTTATATGTATTTGTATATATATTTTCATACATATTGACATTATTTTATGTGTATTTTGTACATATATTTCATTACAAATCTACCTTATTTTATGTTTATTTTGTATATTTATTTCATTCAATTTTAGATTATTATATGTGTATATTTGTATTTCTATTTAGGCTATTTTATGTGTATTTTCTATATATATTTTCATCCATAATTACATTATTTTATTGGTATTTTGTTTATTTAATTCGATACGAATTTAGATTATTTCATAGGTATTTTTATACATATTTTTATACGCATTTAAATTATTTAATGTGTGTTTTGTATATATATTGTTATGCAAATTTACTTTATTTTACGTGCATTTTTGTACATTTATTTTTATAGAAATTTGCGTTATTTTAAGTGTATTTTGTATGTTTTCTCATACAAATTTACATTACTTTATTGGTATTTTGTTTATTTATTTTGATACGAATTACATTATTATATGTGTATTATGTACATATTTTTATACGTATTTAAAGTATTTAATGAGTATTTTGTTTATATATTTTGATAAAAAAATTTTGTTATTATATGTGTATTTCTAAAAATATTTTGATACAAATTTACATAATTTTATGTATTTTGTATATATATTTTAATTCAAATATAGCTTATTTTATGTGTATTGTTTATATCTATTTTCATACAAATTCAATTACTTTGTGTATTTTTGTATATAGTTTTATACAAATTTATGTTATTTTATGTGTATTTTGTATATTTATATTCATACAAATAAACATTCTTTTATTGGTATTTTGTTTATTTATTTTGATACGAGTTTACATTATTTTATGTGTATTTTGTATATATTTTTTTATACGTATTTACTTAATTTTATGTGTATTTTGTATTTATATTTTTATAGAAATCTACGTTATTTTATGTGTATTCGAAACAAATTTACATTGTTCTATATGTATTTTTGCATATCTCTTTCAATACAACTTTAGCTTATTGTATGTGCATTTTGTATATTTATTTCAATACAAATTTAAATATTTTATGTGTATTTTGGTATATATATTTTTTAAAAAATGCGCTATTTTATGGGAATTTTGCATCTTTATTTTCATACAAATTTACGTTATTTTATTAATATTCTGTGTGCTTATTTTGATACGATTTTACATTATTCTATTTGTTTTTTGTATATATTTTTTTAATACATATTTACATTATTTAATGTATATCTTGCATATATATTTTAAACAAATTTATTATATATTATCTATTTTCATACAAATACACATTCTTTTCTACATTATTTAATGTGTATTTTGTATATATATTTTCATACGTATTTACATCATTTCATTTGAATTTTGAATATATATTTCTATAGAAATCTACGTTATTTTATGTGTATTCGTATATATATTTTGAAACAAATTGACATTGTTTTATGTATATTTTGCATATTTTTTCAATACAAATTTACCTTAATGTGTGTGCATTTTGAATATTAATTTTAATAGAAATTTGATTATTCCATGTGTATTTTTGTATATGTATTTTTATAATAATATGCTTTATTTTATTGGTATTTTGCATGTTTATTTTCATACAAATTTACATTATTTTATTGATATTCTGTGTATTTATTTTGATACGATTTTACATTATTCTATGTGTATTTTGTATATATATTTTATAAAAATGTACGTTATTTTATGTGTATTTGTTTTCATTTCATACAAATTTACATTATTTCATGTGTATTTTCTACATGTATTTAAATACAAATTTAACTAGTTATATGTGTATTTTGTATATCTATTTTCATACAAATTGAAACTATTTTTGTGTATTTTTGTATATATTTTTATACAGATTTTCGGTATTTGATGTGTATTTTGTACATTTATTTTCCTACAAATATACCTTCTTTTATTTGAATTTTGTTTATTTATTTTGATACGAATATACACTATTTTAGGTGTATTTCGTATATATATTTTTATAATTATTTACATCATTTATATGTATTTTGTATGTATATTTTCACAGAAATTTACTCTATTTTATATGTATTCGAATATATATATATATATATATATATATATATATATATATATATATATATATATATATATATATATATATATATATATATATATATATATATATATATATATATATATATATATATATATATATATATATATATATCTATATATATATATATATATATATATATATATATATATATATATATATATATTATTGATGTGTATTTTGCATATCTATTTCAATACAAATTTACTTTATTGAATGTGAATTTTGTATATATATTTTAATACAAATTTAGTTTTTTTTTTTGTATGTATCTTTTTTACACAAATATGCGTTATTATATGGGTATTTTGCTTCTTTATTTTCATACAAATTTACATTATTTTATTGATATTCTGTTTATTTATTTTGAAACGATTTTACATTAACCTATGTGTATTTTGTATATATATTTTTATACATATTTCCATTATTTAATGTATATTTTGTATATATATTTTATGCAATTTTACGTTATTTTATGCGTTTTTGTTTATATATTTTCATACAATTTTACATTATTTAATGTGTATTTTGTATATGTATTTCAATTCAAATTTGCCTAATTTTATGTATAGTTTGCATATCTATTTTCAAACAAATTTTTATTATTTTTGTGTATTTTTGTATATATTTTTATACAAATTCAAGTTATTTTATTTGTATTTTGTATATATATTTTCCTACAAATATACATTCTTTTATTGGAATTTTGTTTATTCATTTTGATACGAATTTATATTATTTTATGTGTATTTTGAATATATATTTTTCTACGTATCTACATTATTTTATGTGTATTTTGAATATATATTTTTAGAAAAAATTACGTTATTTTATTTTCTGTATTCGTATATATTTTGATACAAATTTATATTATTTTATGTGTATTTAGCATATCTATTTCAATAATTTTTTATTTTATTTTAATACAAATTTAATTATTTTATGTGTATTTTTGTATATATATATATATATATATATATATATATATATATTTTTAAATATGAGTAATTTTATGGGTATTTTGCATCTTAATTTTCAGAAATTTTTAAGTTACTATATTGATATTCTGTATATTTATTTTGATACAATTTTACATTATTCTAGGTATATTTTGTATATATTTACCTTACATATTTATATTTTTTAATGTATATATATATATATATATATATATATATATATATATATATATATATATATATATATATATATATATATATCTATATATCTATATATATATATATATATATATATATATATATATATATATATATATATATATATATATATATATATATATATATATATATATATATTATTTTATGCAAATTTACGTTATTTTATGTTTGTTTGTTTATATATTTTGATAGAAATTTACAATATTTTATTGGTATTTTGTATATACGTATATTTCATATCTATCTATTTTCATACAAATTTAAATTATTTTATTGTTTTTTGTATAGATTTCAATACAAATTTTAATTATGTCATGTGTATTTTGTCAATTTAATTTCAAACAAATGTATATTATTTTATTGGTATTTTGTTGATTTTTTTTATACGAATTTACATTGTTTTATGTTTAAATTGAATATATATTTTTGTACTTATTTACATTTTTTAATGTGTATTTTGTATATATATTTTTATACAAATTTATGTTATTTTACGTGTATTTGTATATATATTTCAATACAAATCTACATTATTTTATGTGTATTTTGTATATATATTTCATTACAAATTTGACTTATTTTATGTTTATTTTTATATTTATTTTCATTCAAATTTAAATTATTTTATGTATATATATTTATTTGTATTTACGTTATTTTATGTGTATTTTCTATATATATTTTCATTTAAAATTACATTATTTTATCGGTATTTTGTTCATTATTTCGATTCGAGTTTAGATTATTTCACGTGTATATTCTATGCATAATTTTACAAGCATTTACATTATTTAATGTGTGTTTTGTATATATATTTTTTATACAATTTTACTTAATTTTATGTGCATTTGTGTTTTTTTTATATACAAATTAACATTATTTTAAGTGTATTTTGTACTTATTTGACAACAAATTTGACTTATTTATGTGTATTTTGTTTATTTATTTTCATACAAATTTAAATTATTTGATTTGCATTTTTGTACATATATTTTTATAGAAATTTGCGTTATTTTATGTGTATTTTATATATATTTTTTCATAGAAATTTACATTTTTTTATTGGTATTTTGGTTACATATTTTGATAAGAATTTACATTATTATAAGTATATTTTGTATATATATTTTATACGTAATTTCATTATTCAATGTGTATTTTGTTTATATATTTTAAAACAAATTTACGTTATTTTATGCGCATTTGTTAAAATATTTTGATACAAATTTACATTATTTTATGTATTTTGTATATATATTTCAATACAAATTTTGTTTATTTTATGTATATTTTGTATATATATTTTCATACAAATTTAAATTACTTTTGTGTATTTTTGTATATAGTTTAATACAAATTTACGTTATTTTATGTTTATTTTGTATATCTATTTTCATACAAATTCACATTCTTCTATTGGTATTTTGTTTATTTATTTTGGTACGAATTCACATTATTTTATGTGTATTTTGTATTATTTCTGGGTATTTTGGTATATATTTCAAAACAAATTTTACTTATGTTACGTGTATTTTCTAAATTTATTTTCATTCAAATATATACAATTTTATTTGTATTTTGTTGATTTATTTTGAAACGAGTTTACATTATTTAATATGTACTTTGTATACATATTTTTATACATTATTTAATGTTTATTTTGAATATATATTTTTATACTAATTCATGTTATTTTATGTGTATTTGTAAATATATTTTCATATATATTTCTTTTATTTTATGTGTATTTTGTACATATATTTCATTATAAATTTACCTTATTTTATGTTTATTTTGTATATTTATTTCATTCAATTTTAAATTATTTTATGTGTATATTTGTATTTGTATTTGGGTTACTTTATGTGTATTTTCTATATATATTTTCATCCAAAATTCCATTATTTTATTGGTATTTTGTTAATTTAATTCGATACGAATTTATACTATTTCATAGGTATTTTGTATACATATTTTTATATGCATGTACTTTATTTAATGTGTGTTTTGTATTTATATTTTTATGCAAATTTACTTTATTTTATGTTCATTTTTGTACATATATTTTTATAGAAATTTGCGTTATTTTATGTGTATTTTGAATATGTTTTCTCATACAAATTTACATTATTTTATTGGTATTTTGTTTATTTATTTTGATACGAATTATATTATTATATGTGTATTTTGTACATATTTTTTATACGTATTTACATTATTTAATGAGTATTTTGTTTATTATATGTGTATTTTTAAAAAATATTTTGATACAAATTTACATTATTTTATGTACTCCCTATATATATTTCAATTCAAATTTAGCTCATTTTATATGTATTTTGTTTTATCTATTTTCATACAAATTTAATTACTTTTGTGTATTTTTTTGTATACTTTTAAACAAATTTACGTTATTTAACGTGTATTTTTTATATTTATATTTATACAAATACACATTCTTTTATTGGTATTTTGTTTATTTATTTTGATACGAATCTACATTATTTTATGTGTATTTTGTATACATTTTTTTTATACGTATTTACTTCATTTTATGTGTATTTTGTATATATATTTTCATAGAAATCTAAGTTATTTTATGTGTATTCGTATATATATTTTGAAACAAATTTACATTGTTTTATATGTATTTTGCATATCTATTCCAATACAAATTTAAATTAATTTATGTGTATTTTGTAAAATTATTTTAATACAAATTTAAATTTCTTATGTGTATTTTGGTATATATATTTTTATAAAAAAATGCGTTATTTTATGGGTATTTTTCTTCTTTATTTTCATAAAAATCTATATTATTTTATTAATATTCTGTGTATTTATTTTGATACGATTTTACAATATTCTTTTTGTGTTTTCTATGTATTTTTTTTTATACATATTTACATTATTTAGTTTGTATTTTGTATATATATTTTATTCAAATTTACGTTATTTTAAGTATATTTGTTTATGTATTTTCATTCAAATTTACATTATTTGATGTGTATTTTGTATACGTATTTCAACACAAATTTACCTAATTTTATGTGTATTTTGTATATTTATTTTCATACAAGTTTAAATTATTTTTGTGTATTTTTGTATATATATATATATATATATATATATATATATATATATATATATATATATATATATATATATATATATATATATATATATATATATATATATATATATATATATATATACATTCTTTTCGAATATTTTGTTTATTTATTTTGACGCTAATTTACATTACTTAATGTGTATTTTGTTTTTATTTTTTCATACGTATTTACATATTTTCATGTGTATTTTGTATATATATTTTATAAAAATGTAAGCTATATTTGAATTGAAATGTAAATTCAAAATACATAAAACAATGTAAATTTGTATAAAAATATTTATACAAATAAACATATAATAACGTAAATTTGAATAAAAATATATAAACAAAATACACATTAAATAATGTAAATACGTATAAAAGATATGTTCAAAATACACATATAATCATGTAATTCGTATCAAAATAAATAAAAAAAGTACCAGTAAAATAATAGACATTTGTATGAGAAAATATATACAAAATACACATAAAATAACGCAAATTTCTATAAAAATATATGTACAAAAATGCACATAAAATAAAGTAAATTTGCATAAAAATATATATACAAAACACACATTAGATAATGTAAATGAGTATAAAATATGTATACCAAATACCTATGAAATAATCTAAATTCGTAACGAATTAAATTGAGAAAATACCAATAAAATAATGTAATTTTGGATGAATATATATATAGAAAATACATATAAAATAACCTAAATACAAATACAAATATACACATAAAATATTTTAAAATTAAATGAAATATATATAAAAAAATAAACATAAAATAAGGTAAATTTGTAATGAAATATATGTAAAAATACACATAAAATAACATGAATTTGTATAAAATTTGTATCACAATATATACGAATACACACGATAGAATAACGTAATTTTTTATGAAAATAAATATACAAAATACACATAAGATAATGTATATACGTAAAAAAATATATATACAAAATACACATAAAATAATGTAAATATGTAAGAAAAATATATACAAAATACACCTAGAATAATGTAAAATTGTATCAATATAAATGTACAGAGTATCAATAAAGTAATGTAAAAATTAAAACAAGATGTAAAATACCCATAAAATTACTCATTTAAAAAAAATATTTACACAAATACACATCAAATAATTAAATTTGATTTAAAATAAATATACAAATTACACATACAATAAGATAAATTTTTATTGAAATAGATATGCTAAATACACATAAAATAATATAAATTTGTATCAAAACATATACGAATACACAAAATAAAATAACGTAAATTTTTATGAAAATATATATACAAAATACACATAAAATAATGTAAATACGTAGAAAAATACATATTTAAAATACACATAAAACAATGTAAATTCGTATCAAAATGAATAAACAAAATTCCAATAAAAGAATGTATATTTGTAGGAAAATATATATACAAAATACAAATAAAATAACTAAAATTTGTATAAAAATATATACAAAAATACACAAAATGATTTATTTTGAAAATAAAATGAATATGCAAACAAACATAAAATTAGGTAAATTTGAATTGAAATACATATACAAAATACACATTAAATAATGTAATATAAAATATATAAAATATATAAAATATATAAACAAATACATATAAAATAACGTACAATTGCATTAAATATATATACAAAATATATATTAAATAATGTAAATATGTATAAAAATAGATATTCAAAATACACATAGAATAATGTAAAATTGTTTCAAAAAAATAAACAGAATATAAATAAAATAATTTAAATTTGTATGAAAATAAGTATGCAAAATACCCATATAATAAGGCATATTTTTATAAAATTACATATACAAAAATACACATAGCATAAATAAATTTGTACTAAAATGAATATACAAAATGCATATACAATAAGATAAGTTTGTATTGAAAAAATATGCAAAATACACATAAAACTGTAAATTTCGTTCAAAATATATATACAAATACTTATGAAACAACGTAAATTTCTATAGAAATATATATACAAAATAAACATCAAATAATGTAAAAACGTATAAAAATATATATATAAAATACACATAAAATTAGGTAAATTTTTATTGAGATACATTTACAAAATACCCATAAAATAATGTAAATTTGTGTGAAAATAAATATACAAAATACACATAAAATTAGGTAAATTTGTATTGAAATACATTTACAAAATACCCATAAAATAATGTAAATTTAAATGAAAATATATAAACAAATACACTTAAATAACGTAAATTTGTATAAAATATATACAAAAAATACACATTAAATAATGTAAATATGTATAAAAAAATATATACAAAACACAAATAGAATAATGTAAAATCGTATCAAAATAAATACACAGAATATTAATAAAATAATGTAAATTTGTATGAAAATTAAGATGCAAAATACCCATAAAATAACGCATTTTTTATAAAAATATATATGCAAAGACACACATAAAATATTTGAATTTTTATTAAAATAAATATACAAAATGCACTTACAATAAGGTAAATTTGTATTGAAATAGATATGCAAAATACATATAAAACAATGTAAATTTTTTTTCAAAATATATATACGAATACACATAAAATAACGTAGATTTCTCTGAAAATATATATACAAAATACACATAAAATGAAGTGAATACGTATAAAAAAAGGTATACAAAATACACATAAAATAATGTAAACTCGTATCAAAATAAATAAACAAAATGCTAATAAAAGAATGTGTATTTGTATAAATATAAATATACAAAATACAAATAAAATAACGTAAATTTATATAAAACTATATGCAAATATACACAAAAGTAATTAAATTTGTGTGAAAATAGATATACAAAATACACATAAAATAAGCTAAATTTGAATTGAAATATATATACAAAATACATAAAACAATGTAAATTTGTATCAAAATATTTATACAAATCCACATATAATAACGTAAATTTGTAGAAAAATATATAAACAAAATACACATTAAATAATTTAAATACGTATAAAAAAATATGTACAAAATACATATATAATCATGTAATTCGTATCAAAATAAATAAACAAAATAATAAATGAAATAATATAAATTTGTATGAGAAAACATATACAAAAAACACATAAAATAACGCAAATTTCTATTAAAATATATGTACAAAAATGCACATCAAATAAATTTGCATAAAAATATATATACAAAACACAGATTAGATAATGTAAATGAGTATAAAAATATGTATACAAAATACCTATGAAAAAATCTAAATTCGTATCGTAAATTAAGAAAATACCTAAAAAATAATGTAATTTACGATGAAAATATTTATAGAAAATACACATAAAATTACTTAAATACAAATACAAATATACACAAAAATAATTTAAGATTGAATAAAATAAATATACAAAATAATCATACAATAAGGTAAATTTGTAATAAAAACTGTAAAAATACACATAAAATAATATAAATTTCCATGAAATAAAGCATATTTTTATAAAAATACATATACAAAAATACACATTCAATAATTAAATTTGTATTAAGATTAATATACAAAATGCACACACAATAAAGTAATTTTTTATTAAAAAAATATGCAAAATACACATAAAACAATGTAAATTTGTTTCAAAATATATATACGAATACACATAAAATAACGTAGATTTCTATAGAAATATATATACAAAATACATTTGAGATGCTGTAAATACGTATAAAAATATATATACATGATTGACATTAAGTAATGTAAATTCGTGTCAAAATAAATAAACAAAATATCAGTAAAAGAATGTGTATTTGTATGAAAATAGATATACAAAATACACATAAAATAACGTAAATTTGTATAAAACTATATAAAAAAATACACAGAAGTAACTAAATTTGTATGAAAATAGATATACAAAATACAAATAAAATAAGCTAAATTTGAATTGAAATGTTTATACAAAATACATAAAATAATGTAAATTTGCATCAAAATATTTATACAAATACACATATAATAACGTAAATTTGTTTAAAAATATATAAACAAAATACACATTAAATAATGTAAACACGTATAAAAAACATGTACAAAATACACATATAATCATGAAATTCGTATCAAAATAAATAAACAAAATAGCAATAAAATAATAATAATAATAATAGTAAGTGGTTTATTCATTTGAAGGCAGCCATAAGGCTCTAATGTAAAAGTAAATTTGTATGAGAAAACATATACAAATACACATAAAATAACGCAAATTTGTAGAAAAATATATGTACAAAGATGCACATAAAATAAAGAAAATATATATATAAAACACAAATTAAATAATGTAAATGCGTACATAAAATATCCTAAATTTGTATAAAACTATATACAAAAATACTCAAAAATAATTTAAATTTGTATGAAAAGAAATATACAAAATACATAGAAAATTAGGTAAATTTGTATTGAAATACATATACAAAATACACATAAAATAATGTAAATTTGAATGAAAATATATAAACAAATACACTTAAAATAACGTAAATTTGTATCAAACATATATTCAAAATACACATTAAATAATGTAAATATGTATAAGAATATATATACAAAACACAAATAGAATAATGTAAAATCGTATCAAAATAAATACACAGGATATCGATAAAATAATGTAGATTTTTTATGAAAATTAAGATGCAAAATTCTCATAAAATAACGCATTTTTTTTTATAAAAATATATATACCAAAAAACACATAAAATAATTGAATTTGTATTAAAATAAATATACAAAATGCACATACAATAAAGTAGATTTGTATTGAAATAGATATGCAAAATACATATAAAACAATGTATTTAATTTTTCAAAATATATGTACGAATACACATAAAATAATGTAGATTTCTAAAAAAATATATATACAAAATACACATAAAATGAAGCAAATACGTATAAAAAAATGTATACAAAATACACATAAAATAATGTAAATTCGTATGAAAATAAATAAACAAAATAGTAATAAAAGAATGTGTATTTGTATAAATATAAATATACAAAATACACATAAAATAACGTAAATTTATATAAAACTATATACAAAAATCCACATAAGTAATTAAATTTCTATGAAAATAGATATACTAAATACACATAAAATAAACTAAATTTGAATTGAAATATATATACAACATACATAAAATAATGTAGATTTGTATCAAAATATTTATAAAAATACACATATAATAACATAGATTTGTATAGAAATATATAAACAAAATACAGATTAAATAATGTAAATACGTATAAAAATATGTTCAAAATATACAAATAATCATGTAATTCGTATCAATATATATATATATATATATATATATATATATATATATATATATATATATATATATATATATATATATATATATATATATATATATATATATATATATATATATATATATATATATATATATATATATATATATATATATATATATATATATATAAACAAAATACCAATAAAATAATGTAAATTTGTATGAGAAAACATATTCAAAATATACATAAAATAACGCAAATTTCAATAAAAAATATATGTACAAAAATGCATATAAAATAACGTAAATTTACATAAAAATTAATATATAAAACACACATTAAATAATGTAAATGCGTATAAAAATATGTATACAAAAAACTATGAAATAATCTAAATTCGTATCGAATTAAACTAACAAAATACCAATAAAATAATGTAGTTTATATATAGTAAAATATATATAAAATATATATATAAAATAATTTAAAATGGAAGGAAATAAATATACAAAATAAACATAAAATAAGGTAAATTTGTAATGAAATATATGTAAAAATGCACTTAAAATAATGTAGATTTGTATGAAAATATATATACAAATACACATAAAATAACATGAATTTGTATAAAATTTGCATCAAATTATATACGAATACACACAATAAAATAAAGTAAATTTTTATAAAAATATATATACAAAATACACATAAAATAATGTAAATACGTAGAAAAATATAGATACAAAATACTCATAAAATAAAGTAAACTCGTATCAGAATAAATAAATAAAATTCCAATAAAAGAATGTATATTTGTAGGAAAATATATATACAAAATACAAATAAAATAACTAAAATTTGTATAAAAATATATACAAAAACACACAAAAATAATTTAAATTGGTTTGAAAATAGATATGCAAAATACACATAAAATTAGGCAAATTTGTATTGAAATACATATACAAAATACATAAAAAATTATGTAAGTTTGAATGGAAATATATAAACAAATACTCTTAAAATAATGTAAAATTGTATGAAATATATATACAAAATAAACATTAAATAATGTAAATATGTATAAAAAAATATATTCAAAACACAAATAGAATAATGTAAAATCGTATCAAAATAAATACACAGAATATTAAGAAAATAATGTAAATTTGTATGAAAATAAAGATGCAAAATTCCCATAAAATAACGCATTTTTTTTAAAGAAAATATATATACCAAAATACACATAAAATATTTAAATTTGTATTACAATAAATATACAAAATGCACATACAATAAGGTAAATTTGTATTGAAATAGATATGCTAAATACATATAAAACAGTATAAATTTGTTTCAAAATATATATACGGATACTTATTGTATGTGCATTTCGAATATTTATTTTAACACAAATTCAATTATTTTATGTGTTTTTTTTTATGTATATTTTTATACAAATATACGTTATTATATGGGTATTGTGCATCTTGATTTTCATTCAAATTTACATTATTTTATTGATATTCTGTTTACTCATTTTGAAACGATTTTACATTATTTCATGTGTATTATGTATATATATTTTTATACATATTTACATTATTAATATATATTTTGTATATATATTTCATGCAAATTTACGTTATTTTATGTGTATTTGTTTATATATTTTCATACAATATTACATTATTTAATGTGTATTTTGTATATGTATTTCAATTCAAATTTGTCAAATTTTATGTGTAGTTTGCATATCTATTTTCAAACAAATTGAAATTTTTCTTGTGTATTTTTCTATATATTTATATACAAATTTTGGTTATTTTATTTGTATTTTGTATATATATTTTCCTACAAATATACATTCTTTTATTGGAGTTTTGTTTATTCATTTTGATACGAATTTATATTATTTTATGTGTATTTTAAATATATATTTTTCTACGTATTTACATTATTTTATGTGTATTTTGTATATATATTTTCATAAAAATTTACGTTATTTTATTTTGTGTATTCGTATATGTTTTGATACAAATTTATATTATTTTATGTGTAATTAGCATATCTATTTCAATAAAAATTTACCTTATTGTATGTGTATTTTGTATATTTATTTTAATACAAATTTAATTATTTTATGTCTATTTTTGCATATATATATTTTTTAAATATGAGTAATTTTATGGGTATTTTGCATCTTTATTTTCATAAATTTTTACATTACTTTATTGATATTCTGCATATTTATATTGAAACAATTTTACATTATTCTAGGTGTATTTTGTATATATTTACCTTACATATTTACATTATTTTATGTGTATTTTGTATATATATTTTTCTACGTATTTACATTATTTTATGTGTATTTTGTACATATATATTTTCATAAAAATTTACGTTATTTTATTGTGTGTATTCGTATATAATTTTATACAAATTTTATAAAAATTCATGTTATTTTATGTCCATTTGCAAATATATTTTCAAGCAAATTTATATTATTTTATTGATATTCTGTGTATTTATTTTGATACGATTTTGCATTATTCTATGTGTATTTTGTATATATATTTTATACAAATGCACGTTATTTTATGTGTATTTGTTCTCATTTCATACAAATTTACATTATTTTATGTGTAATTTGTACATGTATTTAAAGACAAATTTAACTAATTATATGTGTATTTTGTATATCTATTTTCATACAAATTGAGATTATTTTTGTTTTGTTTTTTGTATATATTTTTATACAAATTTTCGTTATTTTATGTGTATTTTGTATATTTATTTTCCTACAAATATACGTTCTTTTATCGGAATTTTGTTTGTTTATTTTGATACGAGTTTACATTATTTTAGGTGTATTTGGTATGTATATTTCTATACTTATTTACATCATTTTATATGTATTTTGATGTATATTTTCATAGAAATTTACTCTATTTTAAGTGTATTCGTAAATAAATTTGATACAAATCTACTTTATTGTATGTGCATTTTGTATATTTATTTCAATACAAATTTAATTATTTCATGTGTATTTTTGTATATATATTTTTATGCATATATGCGTTATTATATGGGTATTTTGCATCTCTATTTTCATTCAAATTTACTTTATTTTATTAATATTCTGTTTATTTATTTTGATACGATTTAACATTATTTTATGTGTATTTTGTATATATATTTTTATACATATTTACATTATTTAATGTATATTTTGTATCTATATTTTTTCCAAATTTACGTTATTTTATGTGTATTTGTTTATATATTATCATACAAATTTACATTACTTTATGTGTATTTTGTATATATATTTCTATGCAAATTTGCCTAACTTTATGTGTATTTTGCATATCTATTTTCAAACAAATAAAAATTATTTTTTTGTATTTTTTTATTTATTTTTATACAAATTTTAGTTATTTTATTTGTATTTTGTATATATATTTTCCTACAAATATACATTCTTTTATTGGAATTTTGTTGATTTATTTTGATACGAGTTTACATTATTTTATGTGTATTTTGTATATATATTTTTCTACGTATTTACATTATTTTATGTGTATTTTGTATATATATTTTAATAAAAAATTACATTATTTTATAGTGTGTATTCGTATTTATTTTGATACAAATTTTGTACTAATTCATGTTATTTTATGTATATTTGTATATATATTTTCATACAAATTTTTATTATTTTATGTGTATTTTTACATATTTTTCATTACAAATTTACTTTATTTTATGATTATTTTGTATATTTATTTCATTCAATCTTAAATTATTTTATGTGTATATTTGTATTTGTATTTAGGTAATTTTATGTGTATTTTCTATATATACAAATTTACATTATTATTTTATGTGTATTTTCTATATACAATTTCATCCAAAATTACATTAATTTATTGGTATTTTCTTAATTTAACTCGATACGAATTTAGATTTTTTCATAGGTATTTTGTATACATATTTTTATACTCATTTACATTATCTAATGTGTGTTTTGTATATATATTTTTATACAAATATGCGTTATTATATGGGTATTTTGCATCTTTATTTTCATACATATTTACATTATTTTATTGATATTCTGTTTATTTATTTTGATACGATTTAACATTATTCTGTGTGTATTTTGTATATATTTTTTTTATACATATTTACATTATTTAATGTTTATTTTGTATATATATTTTATCCAAATTTACGTTATTTTATGTGTATTTGTTTATATATTTTCATACAAATTTATATTATTTTATGTGTATTTTGTATATGTATTTCAATACAAATTTGCCTAATTTTATGTGTATTTTGCATATCTATTTTCAAACAAATTTAAATTATTATTGTGTATTTTTGTATATATTTTTATACAAATTTCAGTTATTTTATTTGTATTTTGTATATATATTTTCCTACAAATATACATTCTTTTATTGGAATTTTGTTTATTTATTTTGATACGAATTTTCATTATTTTATGTGTAGTTTGCATATACATTTTCATAAAAATTTACGTTATTTTATTGTGTGTATTCGTATATATTTTGATACAAATTTTATACAAATTCATGTTATTTTATGTGTATTTGTATATATATTTTCATACAAATTTATATTATTTTATGGCTATATATATATATATATATATATATATATATATATATATATATATATATATATATATATATATATATATATATATATATATATATATATATATATATATATATATATATATATCATTACGAATTTACCTTATTTTATGTTTATTTTGTATATTTATTTTATTCAATTTTAAATTATTTTATGTGTATATTTGTATTTGTATTTAGGTTATATCATGTGTATTTTCTATATATATTTTCATCCAAAATTACATTATTTTATTGATATTTTCTTAATTTAATTCGATACGAATTTAGATTATTTCATAGGTATTTTGTATACATATTTTTATACTCATTTACATTATCTAATGTGTGTTTAGTATATATATTTTTGTGCAAATTTATTATATGTGCATTTTTATACATATATTTTAATAGAAATTTGCGTTATTTTATGTGTATTTTATATATGTTTTCTCATACAAATTTACATTATTATATTGGTATTTAGTTTATTTATTTTGATATGAATTATATGATTATGTGTGTATTTTGTACATATTTTTTTAAACGTATTTACATTATTTAATGTGTATTTTGTTTATATATTTTTATACAAATTTACGTTATTATATGTGTATTTGTATAAATATTTTGATACAAATTTACTTTATTTTATGTATTTTGTATATATATTTCAATTCAAATTTTGCTTATTTTGTGTGTATTTTGTATATCTATTTTCATAAAATTTAATTACTTCTGTGTATTTTTGTATATAATTTTATATAAATATACGTTATTTTATGTGTTTAGTATATTTACATTTATACAAATACACATTTTTTATTGGTATTTTATTGATATTTTGATACGAATTATATGATTATATGTGTATTTTGTACATATTTTTTTAAACGTATTTACATTATTTTATGTGTATTTTGTATATATAAACGAATACACATAAAATAACGTAGATTTCTATATATATATATATATATATATATATATATATATATATATATATATATATATATATATATATATATATACAAAATACTCATGAAATGATATAAATACGTATAAA
The DNA here is from genome assembly GCF_024679095.1 of Eriocheir sinensis. Lineage (NCBI taxonomy): Eukaryota > Metazoa > Arthropoda > Malacostraca > Decapoda > Varunidae > Eriocheir > Eriocheir sinensis. Next base: position 5,475,934 of record NC_066524.1, on the reverse strand, counting down.
AATATATATACAAAATACTCATTAAATAATTTGTATGAAAATAAATATACAAAATACACATAAAATTAGGTAAATTTGTATTGAAATACATATACAAAATACACTTGAAATAATGTAAACTTGAATGAAAATATATAAACAAATACATTTAAAATAACGTCAATTTGTATAAAATATATATAAAAAATACACATTAAATAATGTAAATATGTATAAAAAAATATATACAAAACACAAATAGAATAATATAAAATCGTATCAAAATATATACAGAGAATATTAATAAAATAATGTAAATTTGTATGAAAATTAAGATGCAAAATACATATAAAATAACGCATTTTTTTTTTATAAAACTATATATACCAAAATACACAATAAATATTTGAATTTGTATCAAAATAAATATACAAAATGCACATACAATAAGGTAAATTTGTATTGAAATAGATATGCAAAATACATATAAAACAATGTAAATTTGTTTCAAAATATATATACGAATACAGATAAAATAACGTAGATTTCTTTAAAAATATATATACAAAATACACATAAAATTAAGTAAATACGTATAAAAAATGTATACAAAATACACATAAAATAATGTAAATTCGTATAATATAAATAAATAAAATATCAATAAAAGAATGTGTATTTTCATAAATATAAATATACAAAATACACATAAAATAACGTAAATTTATATGAAACTATATACAAAAATACACAGAAGAAATTAAATTTGTATGAAAATAGATATACAAAATACACACAAAATAAGCTAAATTTCAATTGAAATATATATAAAAAATACATAAAATAAAGTAAATTTGTATCGAAATATTTTTAACAAATACACATATAATAACGTAAATTTGTATAAAAATATATAAACAAAATACATATTAAGTAATGTAAATACGTATAAAAAAATATGTACAAAATACACATATAATCATGTAATTCGTATCAAAATAAATAAACAAAAAAACAATAAAATAGTGTAAATTTGTATGAGAAAACATATACAAAATACACATAAAATAACGCAAATTTCAATAAAAATATATGTACAAAAATGCACATAAAATTAATTTGCATAAAAAAATATATACAAAACACACATTAGATAATGTAAATGAGTATAAAAATATGTATACAAAATACCTATGAGATAATCTAAACTCGTATCGAGTTAAATTAAGAAAATACCAATAAAATAATGTAATTTTGGATGAAAATATATATAGAAAACACACAAAAATAACCTAAATACAAATACAAATATACACATTAAATAATTTAGAATTGAATAAAATAAATATACAAAATAAACATAAAATAAGGTAAATTTGTAATGAAATATATGTAAAAATACACATAAAATAATTTAAATTTGTATGAAAATATATATAGAAATACACATAAAATAACATGAATTTGTATAAAATTTGTATCAAATTATATACGAATACACACAATAAAATATCGTAAATTTTTATAAAAATGTATATATAAAATACACATATAATAATTTAAATGCGTAGAAAAGTATATATACAAAATACACATAAAATAATGTAAATTCGTAAAAAAATAAATACACAAAATTCCAATAAAAGAATGTATATTTGTAGGAAAATATATATACAAAATACAAATAAAATAACTAAAATTGTATAAGAATATATACAAAACTCACATAAAATAATGTAAATTTGTATGAAAATATATAAACAAATACACATAAAATAACGTAAATTTGGATAAAATATATATACAAAATATACAATAAATATTTTAAATATGTATAAAAATATATTATATTATATATATTTTTATTGAAATTTGCGTTATTTATATGTATTTTGTATATGTTTTCTCATACAAATTCACATTATTTTATTGGTATTTTGTCTATTTATTTTGATACGAATTACATGATTATTTGTGTATTTTGAACATATTTTTTTATACGTATTTACATTATTTAATGTGTATTTTGTTTATATATTTTTATACAAATTTACGTTATTATATGTGTATTTTTATAAGTATTTTGATACAATTTTACATTATTTTATGTATTTTGTATATACATTTCAATTCAAATTTAGCTTATTTTTTATGTATTTTGTATATCTATTTTAATACAAATTTAATTACTTCTATATATTTTTGTATATAGTTTTATATAAATTTTCGTTATTTTATGTGTATTTTATATATTTATATTTATACAAAAACACATTCTTTTATTGGTATTTTGTTTATTTATTTTGATACGAGTTTACATTATTTTATATGCATTTTGTATACATTTTTTTATACGTATTTACTTAATTATATGTGTATTTTGAATATATATTTTTATATAAATCTACGTTATTTTATGTGTATTCGTTTATATATTTTGAAACAAACTTACATTGTTTTATATGTATTTTGCGTATCTTTTTCAATACAAATTTACCTTATTGTATGTGTATTTTGTATACTTATTTTAATACAAAAACAAATATTTTATGTGTATTTTGGTACATATATATTTTCTAAAAAATGCGTTATTTTATGGGTATTTTGCATCTTAATTTTCATACAAATTTACATTATTTTATTAATATTTTGTGTATTTATTTTGATACGATTTTACATTATTCTATTTGTGTTTTGTAGTTTTTTTTTTATACATATTTACATTATTTAATGTGTATTTGTATATATATTTGATACAAATTTACGTTATTTTAAGTGTATATGTTTATATATTTTCATTTAAATTTACATTATTTTATGTGTATTTTGTATATGTATTTCAAAACAAAATTACCTAATTTTATGTGTTTTTTGTATATTTATTTTCATACAAGTTTAAATTATTTTTGTGTATTTTTGTATATAGTTTTATACAAATTTAGGTTATTTTTTTTGTATTTTGAATATCTATTTTCATACAAATACACATTCTTTTTATGATATTTTGTTTATTTATTTTGACACGAATCTACATCATTTCATGTGTATTTTGTATATATATTTCTATAGAAATCTACGTTAATTTATGTGTTTTCGTATATATATTTTGAAACAAATTTACATTGTTTTATGTGTATTTTGCATATTTTTTCAATACAAATTTATCTTATTGTATGTGCATTTTGTATATTCATTTTAATACAAATTTAATTATTCTATGTTTATTTTTGTATATGTATTTTCATAAAAATATGCTTTATTTTATGGGTATTTTGCATCTTTATTTTCAAATAAATTTACATTATTTTATCGATATTCTGTTTTTTTTTTATATGATTTTACATTATTCTATGTGTTTTTTGTATATATATTTTATATAAAATATACGTTATTTTATGTATATTTCTTTTCATTTCATACAAATTTACATTATTTTATGTGTTTTTCGTATATGTATATAAATACAAATTTAACTAGCTATATGTGTATTTTGTATATCTATTTTTTTATGTATATTTTCATAGAAGTTTAATCTATTTCATGAGTATTCGTATATATATTTTCATACAAATTTACATTATTGATGTGTATTTTGCATATCTATTTCAATACAAATTTACTTTATTGTACGTGCATTTTGTATATTTATTTTAATACAAATTTAATTATTTTATATGTATTTTTGTATATATATTTTTATGCAAATATGCGTTATTATATGGATATTTAGCATCTTTATTTTCATACAAATTTACATTATTTTATTGATATTCTGTTTATTTATTTTGATACGATTTAACATCATTCTATGTTAATTTTGTAAATATTTTTTTTATACATATTTACATTATTTAATATTTATTTTGTATATATATTTTATCCAAATTTACAGTATTTTATGTGTATTTGTTTATATATTTTCCTACAAATTTACGTTATTTTATGAGTATTTTGTATATATATTTTTCTACATATTTAAATTATTTTATGTGTATTTTGTATATACATTTTCATAAAAATTTACGTTATTTTATTGTGTGTATTCGTATATATTTTGATACAAATTTTATACAAATTCTTGTTATTTAATGTGTATTTGTATATATATTTTCATACAAATTTATATTATTTCATGTGTATTTTTACATATATTTCATTACAAATTTACTTTATTTTATGTTTATTTTGTATATTTATTTCATTCAATTTAAAATTAATTTATGTGTATATTTGTATTTGTATTTAGGTTATTTTATGTGGATTTTCTATATATATTTTCATCCAAATCTACATTATTTTATTGGTATTTTCTTAATTTAATTCGATACGAATTTAGATTATTTCATAGGTATTTTGTATACATATTTTTATACTCATTTACATTATCTAATCTGTGTTTTGTATATATATTTTTATGCAAATTTTTTTGATGTGCATTTTGGACATATATTTTAATAGAAATTTGCGTTATTTTATGTGTTTTTTGTATATGTTTTCTCATACAAATTTATATTATTTCATTTATTATTTTGTTTATTTATTTTGATACGAATTACATGATTATATGTGTATTTTGTATATATTTTTTTATACTTATTTACATTATTTAACGTGTATTTTGTTTATATATTTTAATACAAGTTTATGTTATTATATGTGTATTTGTATAAATATTTTGATACAAATTTACTTTATTTTATGTATTTTGTATATATATTTCAATTCAAATTTAGCTTATTTTGTGTGTATTTTGTATATCTATTTTCATACAAATTCAGTTACTTCTGTGTATTTTTGTATATAGTTTTATATAAATTTACGTTATTTTATGTGTGTTTTGTATATTTATATTAATACAAATACACATTTTTTTATTGGTATATTGTTTATTTATTTTGATACGAATTTACATTAAATTATGTGTATTTTGTATACATTTTTTATACGTATTTACCTCATTTTATGTGTATTTTGTATATATATTTTTATAGAAATCTTCGTTATTTTATGTGTATTCGTATATATATTTTGTAACAAATTTATATTGTTTTATATGTATTTTGCATATCTATTTCAATACAAATTTACTTTATTGTTTGTGTATTTTGTATATTTATTTTAATACAAATTTAATTTTTTTATGTGTATATTTGTATATATATTTAAAAAAAAAAGGCGTTATTTATTGGGTATTTTGCTTCTTTATTTTCATACAAATTTACATTATTTTATTAATATTCTGTATATTTATTTTGATACGATTTTTCATTATTCTATTTGTGTTTTGTATATATATTTTTTATACATATATACATTATTTAATTTTTATTTTGTATATATATTTGTTTATGTATGTTTATTCAAATTTACATTATTTTATGTGTATTTTGTATCTGTATTTCAATACAAATTAAGCTAGTTTTATGTGTATTTTGTATATTTATTTTCATACAAATTTAAATTATTTAAGTGTATTTTTGTATATAGTTTTATATATTTTAGGTTATTTTATGTTTATTTTGTATAGCTATTTTCATACAAATACACATTCTGTTATTGATGTTTTGACTATTTATTTTGATGCGAATTTACATTATTTAATGTGTATTTTGTATATATATTTTTATACGTATCTACATCATTTCATTTGTATTTTGTATATATATTTCTATAGAAATCTACGTTATTTTATGTGTATTCGTATATATATTTTGAAACAAATTTACACTGTTTTATGTGTATTTTGCATATTTTTTCAATACAAATTTACCTTATTGTATCTGCATTTTGTATATTAATTTTAATACAAATTTAATTATTCTATGTGTATTTTTGTTTTTTGTATTTTTATAAAAATATGGTTAATTTTATGGTTATTTTGCATCTTTATTTTCATACAAATTTATATTATTTTATTGATATTCTGTGTATATATTTTGATGCGATTTTACATTATTCTATGTGTATTTTGTTTATATATTTTATACAAATGTACGTTATTTTATGTGTATTTTTTTTCATTTCATACAAATTTACATTATTTTATGCGTATTTTGTACATGTATAGAAATACACATTTTTTTATTGGTATTTTGTTTATTTATTTTGAAACGAATTTACATTATTTTATGTGTATTTTGTATACATTTTCTTATACGTATTTATTTCATTTCATGTGTATTTTGTATATATATTTTTATAGAAATCTACCTTATTTTATGTATATTCGTATTTATATTTTGAAACAAATTTACATTATTTTATATGTATTTTGCATATCTATTTCAATACAAATTTAACTTATTGTATGTGCATTTTGTATATTTATTGTAATACAAATTTAAATATTTTATATGTATTTTTGTATATATATTTTTATAAAAAATGCGTTATTTTATGGGTATTTTGCATCTTAAGTTTCATACAAATTTACATTATTTTATTAATATTCTGTGTATTTATTTTGATACGATTTTACATTATTCTATTTGTGTTTTGTATATATATATATATATATATATATATATATATATATATATATATATATATATATATATATATATATATATATATATATATATATATATATATATATATATATATATATATATATATATATATATATTATACATAATTACATTATTTAATGTGTATTTTGTATATGTATTTCATACAAGTTTACGTTATTTTAAGTGTATTTGTTTATATATTTTCATTCATATTTACATTATTTTATGTGTATTTTGTATATGTATTTCAATACAAATTTATCTAATTTTTTGTGTATTTCGTATATTTATTTTCATACAAATTAAAATTATTTTTTGTATAGAGTTTTATATAAATTTACAATATTTTATGTGTATTTTGTATATCTATTTTCATACAAATACACATTCTTTTATTGATATTTTGTTTATTTATTTTGACACGAATTTACATTATTTAATGTGTATTGTGTATATATATTTTTATACGTATTTACATCATTTCATGTGTATTTTGTATATATATTTTTATAGAAATCTACGTTATTTTATTTGCATTATATATATATTTTGAAACAAATTTACATTTTTTATGTGTATTTTGCATATTCTTTCAATACAAATTTACCTTATTGTATGTGTATTTTGAATATAATTTTAATACAAATTTAATTATTCTATGTGTATTTTTGTATATGTATTTATAAAAAAATATGCTTTATTTTATGGGTATTTTGGATCCTTATTTTCATAGAAATTTACATTATTTTATTGATATTCTGTGTATTTATTTTGATCCGATTTTGCATTATTCTATGTATATTTTGTATATATATTTTATACAAATGTACGTTATTTTATTTGAATTTGTTTTCATTTCATACAAATTTACATTATTTTATGTGTATTTTGTACATGTATTTAAATACAAATTTAACTAATTATATTTGTATTTTGTATATATATTTTCAATCAAATTGAAATTAACTTTGTGGATTTTTCTATATATTTTTATACAAATTTTCGTAAGTTTATGTGTATTTTATATATTTATTTTCAAACAAATATACATTCTTTGATCGGAATTTTGTTTATTTATTTTGATACGAGTTTACATTATTTTAGGTGTATTTGATACATATATTTTTATACTTATTTACATCGTTTTATATGTCTTTTGAATATATATTTTCATAGAAATTTACTCTATTTTATATGTATTCGTATATATATTTTGATACAAATTTATATAATTTATGTGTATTTTTCATTTCTATTTCAATACAAATTTTCTTTAGTATATGTGTCTTTTGTATATTTATTTTAATACAAACTTAATTATTTTATTTGTATTTTTGTATATATATTTTTAAATAAATATGCGTTATTAAATCGGTATTTTGCATCTTTATTTTCATACAAATTTATATTATTTTATTGATATTCTGTTTATTTATTTTGATACGATTTTACATTATTCTCTATGTATTTTGTATATGTATTTTTATACATATTTATATTATTTAATGTTTATTTTGTATATATATTTAATGGAAATTTACGTTATTTTATGAGTATTTGTTTATATATTTTCATACAAATTAACATTATTTTATGTGTATTTTTTATATGTATTTCAATACAAATTTGCCTAATTTTATGTGTATTTTTCATATCTATTTTCAAACAAATTTAGATTATTTTTGTGTATTTTTATATATATTTTTATAAAAATTTTAGTTATATTATTTGTATTTTGTATATTTATTTTCCTACAAATATACTTTCTTTTAGTGGAATTTAGTTTATTTATTTTGTATATATATTTTTCTAAGTATATACATTATTTTATGTGTATTTTGTATATATATTTCCATAAAAATTTACGTTATTTTATTGTGTGTATTCGTATATATTTTGATACAAATTTACATTATTTTAAGTGTATTTTGCATATCTATTTCAATAGAAATTGACCTTATTGTGAGTGTATTTTGTATATATATTTTAATAGAAATTTAATTACTTTATGTGTATTTTTGTATATATATTTTTTTTAAATAAGTTATTTTATGGGTATTTTGCATCTTTATTTTTATAAATTTTTACATTACGTACATATTTTTTATACGTATTTACATTATCTAATGTGTATTTTGTTTAAATATTTTTATACAAATTTATGTTATTATATGTGTATTTGAATAAATATTTTGATACAAATTTACATTATTTTATGTATTTTGTATATTTACTTCCACTCAAATTTAGCTTATTTTATGTCTTTTGTATATCTATTTTCATACAAATTCAATTATTTTTGTTTATTTTTGTACATAGTTTTATACAATTTTACGTTATTTTATGTGTATTCGTATATGTATTTTGAAACATATATACATTGTTTTATGTGCATTTTGCATATTTTTTCAATACAAATTTACCTTATTGTACGTGCATTTTGTATATTAATTTTAATACAAATTTAATTATTCTATGTGTATTTTTGTATATGTATTTTTATAAAAATATTCTTTATTTTAAGGGTATTTTGCATCTTTATTTTCATACAATATTACATTATTTTATTGATATTCTGTGTATTTATTTTGATACGATTTTAAATTATTCTATGTATATTCTGTATATATATTTCATACAAATGTACATTATTTTATGTGAATTTGTTTTCATTTCATACAAATTTACATTATTTTATGTGTATTTTGTACATGTATTTAAATACAAATTTAACTAATTATATATGTATTTTGTATATCTATTTTCATACAAATTGAAATTAAATTTGCGTATTTTTGTATCTATTTTTATTCAAATTTTCGTAATTTTATGTGTGTTTTGTATATTTATTTTCCTACAAATATACGTTCTTTTATCGGAATTTTGTTTATTTATTTTGATACGAATTTTCATTATTTTAGGTGTATTTGATATATATATATTTATACTTATTTACTTAATTTTATAAGTATTTTGAATATATATTTTCATAGAAATTTACTCTATTTTATTTGTATTCATATATATTTTGATAAAAACTTACATTATTTATGTGTATTTTGCATATCTATTTCAATACAAATTTTCTTTATTTTATGTGCCTTTTGTATATTTATTTTAATACAAATTTAATTATTTTATGTGTATTTTTGTATATATATTTTTAAACAAATATGCGTTATTATATGGGTCTTTTGCATTTTTATTTTCATACAAATTTACATTATTTTACAGATATTCTGTTTATTTATTTTGATACGATTTTACGTTATTCTGTGTATTTTGTATATATATTTTTAGACATATTTACATTATTTAATGTATATTTTGGGTATATATTTTATGGAAATTTACGTTATCTTATGTGTTTTGATACGATTTTACGTTATTTTGTGTATTTTGTATATATATTTTCATACAAATTTACATTATTTTATGTGTATTTTGTATATGTATTTAAAAAAAAAAATTGCCTAATTTCATGTGTATTTTGCATTTCTATTTTCAAACAAATTTAAATTATTTTTGTGTATTGTTGTATATATTTTTATACAAATTTTTGTTATTTTATTTGTATTTTGTATATATATTTTCCTACAAATATACATTCTTTTAGTGGAATTTTGTTTATTTATTTTGATACGAATTTACATTATTTTATGTGTATTTTGTATATACATTTTTCAATGTATTTACATAATTTTATGTGTATTTTGTATATATATTTTCATAAAAATTTACGTTATTTTATTGTGTGTATTCGTATATATTTTGAAAAAAATTTACAATAAAAATCTACCTTATTGTATGTGTATTTTGAATATTTATTTTAATACAAATTTAATTATTTTATGTGTATTTTTGTATATATATATTTTTTGAATATGAGTTATTTTATGGGTATTTTGCATCTTTATTTTTATAAATTTTTACATTACGTACATATCTTTTATACGTATTTACATTATTTAATGTGTATTTTGTTTATATATTTTTATACAAACTTACGTTATTATATGTGTATTTGAATATATATTTTGATACAAATTTACATTATTTTACGTATTTTCTATATTTATTTCAATTCTAAGTTAGCTTATTTTATGTGTCTTTTGTATATATATTTTCATACAAATTTAATTATTTTTGTTTTTTTTTGTATATAGTTTCATACAATTTCACGGTATTTTATGTGTATTTTGTAGATTTATAATTATACAAGTACACATTCTTTTATTGGCATTTTGTTTATTTATTTTGATACGGATTTACATTATTTTATGTGTATTTTGTATACATTTTCTTATACGTATTTACTTCATTTTATGTGCATTTTGTATATATATTTTTATAGAAATCTACGTTATTTTATGTGTATTCGTATATATATTTTGAAAGAAATTTACATTGTTTTACATGTATTTTGCATTTCTATTTCAATCCAAATTTACCTTATTGTATGTGCATTTTGTATATTTATTGTAATACATATTTAAATATTTTATGTGTATTTTGGTATATATATTTTCATAAAAAATGCGTTGTTTTATGGGTATTTTGTATCATTATTTTCATACAAATTTCCATTATTTTATTAATATTCTGTGTATTTATTTTGATACTATTTTATATTATTCTATTTGTCTTTTGTATATATTCTTTTATTGGCATTTTGTTTATTTATTTTGATACGGATTTACATTATTTTATGTGTATTTTGTATACATTTTCTTATACGTATTTACTTCATTTTATGTGTATTTTGTATATATATTTTTATAGAAATCTACGTTATTTTATGTGTATTCGTATATATATTTTGAAAGAAATTTACATTGTTTTACATGTATTTTGCATTTCTATTTCAATACAAATTTACCTTATTGTATGTGCATTTTGTATATTTATTGTAATACATATTTAAATATTTTATGTGTATTTTGGTATTTATATTTTCATAAAAAATGCGTTGTTTTATGGGTATTTTGTATCATTATTTTCATACAAATTTCCATTATTTTATTAATATTCTGTGTATTTATTTTGATACTATTTTATATTATTCTATTTGTCTTTATATATATATATATATATATATATATATATATATATATATATATATATATATATATATATATATATATATATATATATATATATATATATATATATATATATATATATATATATATATAGAAATATATATATATATATATTTCTATATATTTCATACAAATTTACGTTATTTTAAGTGTATTTGTTTATATATTTTCATTCAAATTTACATTATTTTATGTGTATTTTGTATATGTATTTAAATACAAATTTACCTAATTTTATTGTATATTAATTTTCATACAAATTTAAATTATTTTTTGAGTATTTTTGTATAGAGTTTTATACAAATTTACAATATTTAATGTGTATTTTGTTATCTACAAATACACATTCTTTTATTGATATTTTGTTTATTTATTTTGACACGAATTTACATTATTTAATGTGTATTGTGTATATATATTTCTATACGTATTTACGTCATTTCATCTATTTTTTGTATATATATTTCTATAGAAATCTACGTTATTTTATGTGTATTCGTATATATATTTTGAAACAAATATACATTGTTTTATGTGTATTTTGCATATGCTTTCAATACAAATTTACCTTATTGTATGTGCATTTTTTATATTAATTTTATTACAAATTTAATTATTCTATGTGTATTTTTGTATATGTAATTTTATAAAAATATGCTTTAATTTATGGGTATTTTGCATCTTTATTTTCATAGAAATTTACATTATTTTATTGATATTCTGTGTATTTATTTTTATACGATTTTACATTATTCTATGTATATTTTGTATATATATTTTATACAAATGTACGTTATTTTATGTGAATTTGTTTTAATTTCATACAAATTTACATTATTTTTTGTGTATTTTGTACATCTATTTAAATACAAATTTAACTTATTATATGTGTATTTTGTATATCTATTTTCATAGAAATTGAAATTAATTTTGTGTATTTTTGTATATATTTTTACACAAATTTTCCTTATTTTATGTGTATTTTGTATATTTATTTTCCTTCAAATATACGTTCTTTAATCGGAATTTTGTTTATTTATTATGATACGAATTTACATTATCTTAGGTGTATTTGGTATATATATTGTTACCCTATTTACATCATTTTATATGTATTTTGTATGTATATTTTCATAGAAATTTACTCTATTTTATGTATTCGTATATATATTTTGATATAAATTTACATTATTGATGTGTATTTTGCATATCTATTTCAATACAAATTTACTTTATTGTAGGTGCATTTTGTATATTTATTTCAATACAAATTTAATTATTTCATGTGTATTTTTGTAAATATATTTTTATGCAAATATGCGTTATTATATGGGTATTTTGCATCTTTATTTTCATACAAATTTACATTATTTTATTGATATTCTGTTTATTTATTTTGATACGATTTTACATTATTCTGTGTATTTTCTATATATATTTTTATACATATTTTCATTATTTTATGTATATTTTGTATATATATTTTATGGAAATTTACGTTATTTTATGTGTATTTTTTTATATATTTTCATACAAATTTACATCATTTTATGTGTATTTTGTATATGTATTTCAATACAAGTTTGCCTAATTTTATGTGTATTTTGCATATCTATTTTCAAACAAATTTAATTTTTTTTTGTTTATTTTTTAATATATTTTTATACAATTTTTTGTTATTTTATTTGTATTTTATATATATATATATATATATATATATATATATATATATATATATATATATATATATATATATATATATATATAAATATATATATATATATATATATATATATATATATATATATATATATATATATATATATATATATATATATATATATATATATTCTTTTATTGGAATTTTGTTTATTTATTTTGATACGAATTGACATTATTTTATGTGTATTTTGGATATATATTTTTCTACGTATTGACATTATTTTACGTGTATTTTGTATATATATTTTCATAAAAATTTACGTTATTTTATTGTTTATATTCGTATCTATTTTGATACAAATTTACATTATTTTATGTGTATTTTGCATATCTATTTCCATACAAATTTACCTTATAGTATGTGTATTTTGAATATTTATTTTAATACAAATTTTATTATTTTATGTGTATTTTTGTATATATATATATTTTTTTAAATATGTGTTATGTTATGTGTATTTTGTATATCTATTTTCATACAAATTTAATTACTTTTGTGTATTTTTGTATATACTTTTATATCAATTTACGCTATTTTATGCGTATTTTGTATATTTATATTTATACAAATACACATTCTTTTATTAGCATTTTGTTTATTTATTTTGATACGAGTTTACATTATTTTATGTGTATTTTGTACACATTTATTTATACGTATTTACTTCATTTTATTTGTATTTTGTATATATATCTTTATATAAATCTGCGTTATTTTATGTGAATTCGTATATATATTTTGAAACAAATTTACATTGTTTTATGTGCATTTTGCATATCTATTTCAATACAAATTTACTTTATTGTGTTTGCATTTCGTATATTTATTTTAAAACAAATTCAAATATTTTATGTGTGTTTTGGTATATATATTTTTATAAAAAATGCGCTATTTTTGGGGTATTTTGCATCTTAATTTTCATACAAATTTACATTATTTTATTAATATTCTGTGTATGTGTGAGCAGCGAGTAGCGGGCTTTTTTTTTATTAATGTTTACTTTTTTGTGCCCTTGAGCTGTCTCCTTTGCTGTAAAAAAAAAAAAAAAAAAATTTATTTTGATACGATTTTACATTATTCTATTTGTGTTTTGTATATATTTTTGTATACATATTTACATTATTTAATGTGTATTTTGTATATATATTTGATGAAAATTTACGTTAATTTAAGTGTATTTGTTTATATATTTTCATTCAAATTTTCATTATTTGATGTGTTTTTTGTAAATGTATTTCAATACAAATTTACCTAGTTTTATGTGTATTTTGTATATTTCTTTTCATACAAATTTTAATTATTTTTGTGTATTTTTGTATATAGTTTTATGCAAATTTAGGTTATTTTATGTGTATTTTGTATATCTATTTTCACACAAATACACATTCTTTTATTGATAATTTGTTTATTTTTTTACGCGAATTAACATTATTTAATGTGTATTTTGTATATATATTTTTATACGTATTTACATCATTTCATGTGTATTTTGTATATATATTTCTATAAAAATCTACGTTGATTGATGTGTATTCGTACATAGATTTTTAAACAAATTTACACTGTTTTATGTGTATTTTAAATATTTTTTCAATACAAATTTACCTTATTGTATATGCTTTTTGTATATTAATTTTAATACAAATTTAAATATTCTACGTGTTGTTTTGTGTATGTATTTCTTATAAAAATATTCTTTATTTTACGGGTATTTTGCATCTTTATTTTCATATAAGTTTGCATTATTTTGTTGATATTCTGTGTATTTATTTTGATAGGATTTTACATTATTCTATGTGTATTTTGTATATATATTTTATTTAAATGTTCGTTACTTTATGCATATTTTTTTTCATATCATACAAATTTACATTATTTTATGTGTATTTTGTACATGTAATTAAATACAAAATTAGCTAATTATATGTGTATTTTGTATATCTATTTTCATACAAATTGAAATTATTTTTGTGTATTTTTGTATATATTTTTATATAAATTTTCTTTATTTTATGTGTATTTTGTATATTTTTTTTCCTAAAAATATACGTTCTTATATCGAAATTTTTTTTATTTATTTTGATACTAATTAACATTATTTGAGGTATATTTAGTATATATATTTTTATACTTATTTACATCATTTTATATGTATTTTGTTTGTATATTTTCATAGAAATTTACTGTATTTTATGAATATTCGTAAATATATTTTGATCAAAATTTACATTAATTATTGATGTGTATTTTGCATATCTATTTCAATACAAATTTACTTTATTGTATGTGCATTTTGTATATTTATTTTAATACAAATTTAATTATTTTACATGTATTTTTCTATATATATTTTTTATACTAATATGCGTTATTATATGAGTATTTTGCATCTATATTTTCTTACAAATTTACATTATTTTATTGATATTCTGTTTATTTATTTTGATACGATTTAACATTATTCTATGTGTATTTTGTATATATATTTTTATACATATTTACATCATTTAATGCATATTTTGTATATATATTTTATCGAAATTTTCGTTATTTTATGTGTATTTGTTTTAATATTTTCATACAAATTTACATTATTTTATGTGTGTTTTGTATATGTATTTCAATACAAATTTGCCTAATTTTATGTGTATTTTGCATATATATTTTCAAACAAATTTAAATTATTTTTGCGTGTTTTTATATATATTTTTATACAAATTTTAGTTATTTTATTTGTATTTTGTATATATTTTTTCCTACAAATATACATTCTATTATTGCGATTTTGTTTATCTATTTTGATACGAATTTCCATTACTTTATGTGTATTTTGTATATATATGTTTCTACATATTTACTTTATTATATGTGAATTTTGGATATATATTTTCATAAAATTTTACGTTATTTTATCGTATGCTTTCGTATATATTTTGATACAAATTTTATACAAATTCATATTATTTTATGTGTACTTGAATATATTTTCATACAAATTTAAATTATTTCATGTGAATTTTTTAATATATTTCATTACAAATTTACCTTATTTTATGTTTGTTCCATATATTCATTTCATACAATTTTAAATTATTTTATGTGTATATTTGTATTTGTATTTAGGTTATTTTATGTGTTTTTTCTATATATATTTTCATCCAAAACTACATTGTTTTATTGGTATTTTGTTAATTTAATTCGATACGAATTTAGATTATTTCAAAGGTATTTTTTATACATTTTTTTTACACGCATTTACATTATTTAATATGTGTTTTGTATATATATTTTGATGCAAATTTACTTTATTTGATGTGCATTTTTGTACATATATTTTTAAAGGAATTAGCGTTATTTTATGTGTATTTTGTATATGTTTTCTCATACAAATTTACATTATATTATTGGTATTTTGTTTATTTATTTTGATACGAATTACATGATTATATGTGTATTAAATACACAAAAATATTTTAAATTTAAATTTACCTTATTGTATTTGCATTTTGTATATATATTTTAATACAAATTCAAATATTTTATGTGTATTTTGGTATATATAATTTAAAAAAAAATGCGTTATTTTATAGGTATTTTGCATCTTAGTTTTCATACAAATGTACATTATTTTATTAATATTCTGTGTATATATTTTGATACAATTTTATATTATACTATTTGTGTTTGGTATATATTTTTTTATACATATTTTCATTATTTAATGTGTATTTTTTATATATTTTATACAAATAAACGTTATTTTAAGTGTATTTGTTTATATAATTTCATTCAAATTTACATTATTTTAAGTGTATTTTGTATATGTATTTAAATACAAACTTACCTAATTTTATGTGTATTTTGTATATTTATTTTCATACAAATTTAAATTATTTTTGTGTTTTTTTGTATAAACATATAGAGTAAATTTCTATGATAATATATATTCAAAATACATATAAAATTATGTAAATAAGTATAAAATTATATATATCAAATACACCTAAAAAAATAAAATTCGTATAAAAATAAATAAAATAAATTCAGAGAAAATATCGTATATTTGTAGGAAAATAAATATACAAAATACACATAAATTACAAAATTTGAATAAAATATATACAAAAAAAACAAAAATATACGTTTCACTTTGTATGTAAATATATATACAAAATACACATATAATTAGTTAAATTTGTATTTAAATACATGTAAAAAATACGCATAAAATAATGTAAATTTGTATGAAATGAAAACAAATTCACATAAAATAACGAAAATTTGTATAAAATATATATAAAATATACATAGAATAATGTAAAATCGTATCAAAATAAATACACAGAATATCAATAAAATAATGTAAATTTGTATGAAAATAAAGATGCAAAATACCCATAAAATAAAGAATTTTTTAAAAATATATATACAAAATACACATAGAATAATTAAATTTGTATTAAAATGTACTTTGTATATAATATGCATTTACATTATTTAACATTTATTTAATATAATACATACATAAAATGTGTATTTTGTATAAAATATAATACAAATATACATAAAATATGTGTATTTTGTATAAATATATATACAAAATACACATATGTGTATTTTGTATTCATACAAATACATATGATAACGTTTTGTAAATATTTTATAAAAATATACAAAATACATATATAATCATGTATTCGTATATATATAAACAAATAAAATATAAAATAATTTAAATTTGTGAAAAACATATCAATAAATTTCTATACAAATATATGTACAAAATGCACAAAATAAAGTAAATTTGTAAAAATATATATACAAAACACACATTAAATAATGTAAATGCGTAAATAAAATAACCAAATTTGTATAAAACTATATACAAAATACACAAAAATAATTTAAATTTGTATGAAATAAATATACAAAATACACATAAAATTAGGTAAATTTATATTGAAATACATATACAAAATACACATAAAATAATGTAAATTTCAATGAAAATATATAAACAAATACACTTAAATAACGTAGATTTGTATAAAATATATATGCAAGATACACATTAAATAATGTAAATGTGTATAAAAAAAATATATACGAAACACAAATAGAATAATGTAAAATCGTATCAAAATAAATACACAAAATATTAATAAAATAATGTAAATTTGTATGAATAGAAAGATGCAAAATTACAATAAATTATCGCATTTTTTATAAAAATATATATACCTAAATACACATAAAATATTTAAATTTGTATTGAAATAAATATACAAAATGCATATACAGTAAGGTAAATTTGTATTGAAAGAGATATTCAAAAATACATATAAAACAATGTAAATTTATTTCAAAATATATATACGAATACACATAGAATAACGTAGATTTCTATAGAAATATATATACAAAATACACATGAAATTATGTAAATACGTATAAAAATATATATTAAAAATACATATTAAGTAATGTAAATTCGTGTCAAAATAAATAAACAAAATATCATGAAAAGAATGTATTTGTATGAAAATACAAATAGATAAATTACGTAAATTTGTATGAAATATATATGCAAGATTCACATTAAATAATGTAAATATGTATAAAAATATATATACAAAAACAAATAGAATAATGTAAAATCGTATCAAAATAAATACAGAATATTAATAAAATAATGTAAATTTGTATGAAAAAAAGATGCAAATTCCTATAAAATAGCGCATTTTTATAAAAATATATATACCAAAAACACATAAGATATTTAAAATTGTATTGAAATAAATATACAAAATGCATATACAGTAAGGTAAATTTGTATTGAAAGAGATATTCAGAAATACATATAAAACAATGTAAATTTTTTTCAAAATATATATATATATATATATATATATATATATATATATACAAAATATATATATATATATATATATATATATATATATATATATATATATATATATATATAATGAAAATACATAAAATAAGTAAATTTGTATAAAATGTAAACAAAATAAATATAAAATAATTTAAATTAGAATAAAAATAAATAAACAAAATACCAATAAAAGAATATTTATTTGTATAAATATAAATGTACAAATTACACATACAAAATAAAAATTAAATAGTATTCGTATATATATTTTGAAATAAATTTACACTTTTTTTTGTGTATTTTGAATATTTTTCATTAAATTCACTTGTATATGCATTTTGTATATTAATTTTAATACAAATTTTATTATGCTATGTCTATTTTTGTATATGTATTTTTTTTTAAATATGCTTTATTTTATGGGTATTTACATTTTTTATTTTCATACAAATTTACATTATTTTATTTATATTCTGTTTATTTTTTTTTAAACAATTTTACATTATTCTATGTGTATTTTGTATATCTATTTTATACGTATTTATTTAATTTATGTGTATTTTGTATATATATTTTATAGAAATCTACGTTATTTTATATGTATTCGTATATATATTTTGAAACAAATTTACTTGTTTTATATGTATTTTTGCATATCTTCAATACAAGTTTACCTTATTGTATGTATTTTGTATATTTATTTCAATAAAATTTAAATATTTTATGTGTATTTTAAATATATATTTTTATAAGAAACGCTATTTGATGTGTATTTTGCATCTTTATTTTCATACAAATTTACATTATTTATTAATATTCGGTGTATTTATTTTATTTGATGTCACATTATTTTATTTGTTTTTGTATATATTTTTTTATATATTTACATTATTTAATGTGTATCTTATATATATTTCATACAAATTTATTATCTATGTGTATTTATTTTCATGCAAATACACATTTTTTCATGATATTTTGTTTATTTATTTTTACACGAATTTACATAGATATGTATTTTGTATATATTTTTATTCGTATTTACATAATTTCATGTGTATTTTGTATATATATTCTATAGAAATCTACGTTATTTTTGTGTATTCGTATATATATTTTGAAACAAATTAACTTTGTTTTATATGTTTTGCATACAAAAAATAGAAATAATATAAAATAGTATCAAAATAAATACTAGAATATTTATAAAAATAATATAAATTTAATATGAAAATAAGATACATGCCATAATAATAACATATTTTTGAATATCTCTTTCAATACATATTTACCTTATTGTATATGCATTTGTATATTTATTTCAATACAAATTTAAATATTTTATGTGTATTTTGATATATATATTTTTATAAAAATGTGCTATTTTATAGAATTTTGCATCTTTCTTTTCATACAAATTTACATTATTTTATTGATATTCTGTGTATTTATATTGATAGGATTTTACATTATTCTATTTCTTTTTTGTATATATTTTTTTTATACACATTTACATTATTTAATGTGTATCTTGCATATATATTTTATACAAATTTACGTTATTTTAAGTGTATTTGTTTATATATTTTCATTCAAATTTACATTATTTTATGTGTATTTTGTATATGTATTTCAATACAAATTTACCTAATTTTATGTGTATTTTGTATATTTCTTTTCATACAAATTTTAAATATTTTTGTGTATTTTTGTATATAGTTTTATACAAATTTAGGTTATTTTATGTACGCATTTACATTATTTAATGTGTGTTTTGTATATATATTTTTATGCAAATTTACTGTATTTTATGTGCATTTTTGTACATATATTTTTTAAAAAATTTGCGTTATTTTATGTGTATTTGTATATGTTTTCTCATACAAATTTACATTATTTTATTGCTATTTTGTTTATTTATTATGATATGAATGAAAATAGATATACAAAATATACATAAAATAAACTAAATTTGTATTGAAATATATATACAAAATACATAAAACAATGTAAATTTGTATCAAAATATTTTAACAGATGCGCATAAAATAACGTAAATTTGTTTTAAAATATACAAAATACACATTAAATAATGTATATATGTATAACAAAATATATACAAAACACAAATAGAATAATGTAAAATCGTATTAAAATAAATACACAGAATATTAATAAAACAATGTAAATTTGTATGAAAATAAAGATGCAAAATACCCATTAAATAACGCAATTTTTTTTATGAAAATATATATACCAAAATACACATGAAAAAAATAATTTGTATTAAAATAAATATACAAAATACACATACAATAAGGTAAATCTGTATTGAAATAGATATGCAAAATACATATAAAACAATGTAAATTTGTTTCAAAATATATATACGAATACACATAAAATAACGTAGATTTGTATAAAAATATATATAAAAAATACACATAAAATGAAGTAAATACGTATGAGAAAATGTATACAAAATACACATAAAATAATGTAAATTCGTTTCAAAATAAATAAACAAAATACCAATAAAAGAATGTGTATTTGTATAAATATAAATATACAAAATACACATAAAATAACGTAAATTTGTTTAAAACTATATACAAAAATACACAGAAGTTATTAAATTCGTATGAAAATAGATATACAAAATACAGATAAAATAAGCTAAATTTGAATTGAAATGTATATACAAAATACATAAAATAATGTAAATTTGTATCAAAATATTTATAAAAATACATATGATAACGTAAATTTGTTTAAAAATATATAAACAAAACACACATTAAATAATGTAAATACGTATAAAAAATATGTACAAAATACACATATAATCATGTAATTCGTATCAAACTACATAAACAAAATATCAATAAAATAATGTAAATTTGTATGAGAAAACATATACAAATACATATAAAATAACGCTAATTTCCATAAAAATATATGTCCAAAAATGAACGTAAAATAAAGTAACTTTGGATAAAAATATATATACAAAACACACATTAAATAATCTAAATGCGTACATAAAATAGCCTAAATTTGTTTAAAACTAAATACAAAAATACACAAAAATAATTTAAATTTGTATGAAAAGAAATATACAAAATACACATAAAATTAGGTTAATTTGTATTGAAATACATATACAAAATATAAAATAATGTAAATTTGAAAGAAAATATATAAAGAAATACACATATAATAACGTAAATTTGTATGAAATATATATTCAAAATACACATTAAATAATGTAAATATGTATAAAAAAATATATACAAAACACAAATAGTATAATGTAAAATCGTATCAAAATATATACACAGAATATTAATAAAATAATGTAAATTTGTTTGAAAATTAAGATGCAAAATACCTATAAAATAACGCATTTTTTATAAAATTATTGATACCAAAATACACATAAAATATTTGAATTTGTATTAAAATAAATATACAAAATGCACATACAATAAGGTAAATTTGTATTGAAATAGATATGCAAAATACATATAAAATAATGTAAATTTGTTTCAAAATATATATACGAATACACATAAAATAACGTAGATTTCTATAAAAATACATATACAAAATACACATAATATTAAGTAAATACTTATAAAAAAATGTATACAAAATACACATAAAATAATGTAAATTCGTATAAATGTAAATAAACAATATACCAATAAAAGAATGTGTATTTGTATAAATATTAATATACAAAATGCACATAAAATAACGTAAATTTACATAAAACTATACATAAAATAACGCAAATTTCTATAAAAATATATGTACAAAAATGAATATTAAATAAATTTGCATAATAATATATATACAAAACACACATTATATAATGTAAATGAGTATAAAAATATGTATACAAAATACCTATGAAATAATCTAAACTCGTATCGAGTTAAATTAAGAAATACCAATAAAATAATGTAATTTTGGATGAAAATATATATACAAAATACACATTAAATAACCTAAATACAAATACAAATATACAGAGAAAATAATTTAAAATTGAATTAAATAAATATACAATATAAACATAAAATAAGGTAAATTTGTAATGAAATATATGAAAAAATACACATAAAATAATATAAATTTGTATGAAAATATATATACAAATACACATTAAATAACATGAATTTGTATAAAATTTGTATCAAAATATATACTTATACACACTATAAAATAACGTAATTTTTTTTTGAAAATGTATATACAAAATACACATAAAATAATATAAATACGTAGAAAAATATATATACAAAAAACACATAAAATAATGTAAATATGTATGAAAATATATAAAGAAATACACATAAAATAATGTAAATTTGGATAAAATATATATACAAAATGAACATTAAATAATGTAAATATGTATAAAAAAAATAAAAAAAACACATAGATTATTTCATAGGTATTTTGTATACATATTTTTATACTCATTTACATTATCTAATGTGTGTTTTGTATATATTTTTTTATGCAAACTAATTTTATGTGCATTTTTGTACATATATTTTTATAGAAACTTAAATCGTTATTTTATGTGTATTTTGTATATGTTTTCTGATACAAATTTACATTATTTAATTAGTTTTTTGTTGATTTATTTTGATACGAATGACTTGATTTTTGGTGTATTTTGTAAATATTTTTTATACGTATTTACATTACTTAATGTGTATTTTGTTTATATATTTTTTTTTTACAAATTTACGGTATTATATGTGTATTTGTTAAAAATATTTTGAAACGAATTTACTTTGTTTTATGTATTTTGTATATATATTTCAATTCAAATTTAGCTTATTTTGTGTGTATTTTGTATACCTATTTTCATACAAATTTAACTACTTCTGTGTATTTTTGTATATAGTTTTATACAAATTTACGTTACTCTATGTGCATTTTGTATATTTATATTTATACAAATACACATTCTCTTATTGGTATTTTGGTTATTTATATTTATACGAATTTACATTATTTTATGTGTATTTTGTATAGATTTTTGATTCGTATTTACTTAATTTTATTTGTATTTTGTATATATATATTTATAGAAATCTATGTTATTTTATGTGTATTCGTATATATATTTTGAAACAAATTTACATTGTTTTATATATTTTTTGCATATCTATTTCAATACAAATTTACCTTATTGCATGTGCATTTTGTATATTTATTTTAATACAAATTCAAATATTTTATGTGTATTTTGGTATATATAATTTTATAAAAAATGCGTTATTTTATAGGTATTTTGCATCTTAGTTTTCATACAAATGTACATTATTTTATTAATATTCTGTGTATATATTTTGATACGTTTTTATATTATACTATTTGTGTTTTGTATATATTTTTTTATACATATTTTCATTATTTAATGTGTATTTTTTACATATATTTTATACAAATTAACGTTAATTTAAGTGTATTTGTTTATATAATTTCATTCAAATTTACATTATTTTAAGTGTATTTAGTATATGGATTTCAATACAAATTTTCCTAATTTTATGTGTATTTTGTATATTTATTTTCATACAAATTTAAATTATTTTTGTGTTTTTTTGTATATACATATAGAGTAAACTTCTATGAAAATATATATTCAAAATACATATGAAATTATGTAAATAAGTATAAAAATATATATATCAAATACACCTAAAAAAATGAAAATTCGTATCAAAATAAATAAACCAAATTCCGATAAAAGAACGTATATTTGTAGGAAAATAAATATACAAAATTCACATAAAAATACGAAAATTTGAATAAAAATATATACAAAAAAAAAAAAAAAAATCAATTTGTATGAAAATAGATATACAAAATACACATATAATTATTTAAATTTGTATCTAAATACATGTACAAAATACACATAAAATAATGTATATTTGTATGAAATGAAAACAAATTCACATAAAATAACGTACATTTGTATAAAATAGATATACAAAATATACATAGAATAATGTAAAATCGTATCAAAATAAATACACAGAATATCAATAAAATAATGTAATTTTGTATGAAAATAAAGATGCAAAATACCCATAAAATAAAGCATACTTTTTTAAAAATACATATACAAGAATACACATAGAATAATTAAATTTGTATTAAAATTAATATACAAAATGCACGTACAATAAGGTAAATTTGTATTGAAAAAATATACAAAATGCACATAAAACAATGTATATTTGTTTCAAAATATATATACAAATACACATAAAATAACGTATATATCTATAGAAATATATATACAAAATACACATGAAATGACGTAAATACGTATAAAAATATAGATACACAATACATATTAAATAATGTAAATTCGCATCAAAATAAATAAACAAAATATCAATAAAAGAATGTGTATTTGTATGAAAATAGATATACAAAATACACATAAAATATTGTAAATTTGTATAAAACTCTATTCAAAAAATACACAAAAATAATTTAAATTTGTATAAAAATATATATACAAAATACACATAAAACTAGTTAAATTTCTATTTACATACATATACAAAATACACATAAAATAATGTAAATTTGAATGAAAATATATAAACCAATACACTTAAAATAATGTAAATTTTTATGAAATATATATAGAAAATACACATTAAATAATGTAAATATGTATAAAAAAATATGTACAAAACACAAATAGAATAATGTAAAATAGTATCAAAATAAATACACAGAATATTAATAAAATAATGTAAATTTGTATGAAAATAAATATGCAAAATACCCATAAAACAACGCATTTTTTATGAAAATATATATACCAAAATACGCATAAAATATTTAAATTTGTATTACAATAAATATACAAAATGCACATACAATAAGGTAAATTTTTATTGAAATAGATATGCAAAATACACATAAAACAATGTAAATTCGTTTCAAAATATATATACGAATACACATAAAATAGCGTAGATTTCTATAAAAATATATATACAAAATACACATAAAATGAGGTGAATACGTATAAGAAAATGTATACAAAATACACATAAAATAATGTAAATTCGTATCAAAATAAATAAACTAAATGCCAATAAAAGAATTTTTACTTGTATAAATATAAATATACAAAATACACATAAAATAACGTAAAATTGTATAAAACTATATACAAAAATAAACAAAAATAATTAAATTTGTATGAAAATAGATATACAAAAGACACATAAAATAAGCTAAATTTGAATTGAAATAAATATAGAAAATACATAAAATAATGTAAATTTGTATCAAAATATATATTCAAATACACATATATTAAAATTAATATACAAAATGCGTATATAATAAGGTAAATTTGTATTGAAAAAATATGCAACATACACGTTTACTCATACAAATTTATATTATTTTATTGGTATTTTCTTTATTTATTTTGATACGAATTGCATGATTATATATGTATTTTGTACATATTTATTTATACGTATTTACATTATTTAATGTGTATTTTGTTTATATATTTTCATACAAATTTACTTTATTTCATGTATTTTGTATATATATTTCAATTCAAATTTAGCATATTTTGTGTGTATTTTGTATATATTTTCATACAAATTTAATTACTTCTGTGTATTTTTGTATATAGTTTTATATAAATTTACGTTATTTTATGTGTATTTTGTATATTTATATTTATACAAATACACATTCTTTTATTGGTATTTTGTTTATTTATTTTGATACGAATTTACATTATTTTATGTGTATTTTGTATACATTTTTTTATACGTATTTACTTCATTTTATGTGTATTTTTTATATATATATTTTTATAGAAATCTACGTTATTTAATGTGTATTCGTATATATATTTTGAAACAAATTTACATTGTTTTATATGTATTTTGCATATTTATTTCAATACAAATTTACCTTATTGTATGTGTTTTTTGTATATTTATTTTAATACAAATTTAATTTTTTGATATGTGTTTTGGTATATATATTTTTATAAATAAAAAAAATGCGTTATTTTATGGGTATTTTGCTTCTTTATTTTCATACAAATTTACATTATTTTATTAATATTCTGTGTATTTATTTTGATACGATTTTACATTATTCTATTTGTGTTTTGTACATATTTTTTTTTATACAAATTTACGTTATTTTAAGTGTTTTTGTTTATGTATTTTCATTCAAATTTACATTATTTTATGTGTATTTTGTGTATGTATTTCAATACAAATTTACCTAATTTTATATGTATTTTGTATATTTATTTTCATACAAATTTAAAATATTTTTTTACTTTTGTATATAGTTTGATACAAATTTCGGTTATTTTATGTGTATTTTGTATATCTATTTTCATACAAATACACATTCTTTTATTGATATTTTGTTTATTTATTTTGACGCGAGTTTTATGTGAATTTGTTTTCATTTCATACAAATTTACATTATTTTATGTGTATTTTGTACATGTATTTAAATACAAATTTAGCTAATTATATGTGTATTTTGTATATCTATTTTCATACAAATTGAAATTTATTTTTTTGTTTTTTTGTATATATTTTTATTCAAATTTTCGTAATCTTATAAAAATATATATACCAAAAAACACATAAAATATTTAAATTTGCATTGAAATAAATATACAAAATGCACATACAATAAGGTAAATTTGTATTTAAGATATATGCAAAAATACATATAAAACAATGTAAATTTGTTTCAAAATATATATACGAATACAAATAAAAAACCTATATTTCTATAAAAATATATATACAAAATACACATAAAATTAAGTAAATACGTATAAAAAATGTATACAAAATACACATAAAATAAAGTAGATTCGAATTAAAATAAATAAACAAAATACCAATAAAAGAATGTGTATTTGGATAAATATAAATATACAAAATACACATACAAAATAAACATAAAATAAGGTAGATTTGTAAAAAAATATATGTACAAAATACATATAAAATAATGCAAATATATATAAAAATATATATACAAATACACATAAAATACCATGAATTTGTATAAAAATATATTTTCAAAATAAATATTAAATAATGTAAAAGCGTATAAAAATATATATACAAAGTACATATAAAATAATGAGAATTCGTATCAATATAAATCAACAAAACACCAATAAAATAATATATATTTGAATGAAAAAAAATTTACAAAATACACATAACATAACTAAAATTTGTAATAAAATATATACAAAAAAACATAGAAATAATTTGAGTTTGTATGAAAATAGATATACAAAATACACATAAATCTAGGTAAATTTCTTTTGAAATGTATATACAAAATACACATAAAATATTGTAAATTTGTCAAAATATATAAGCAAATACACATAAAATAACATAAATTTGTATGAAAAATATATACAAAATACACAGAATTATGTCAATTCGTATCAAAATGAATGAGCAGAATATCAATAAAATAATGTAAATTTGTATGAAAATAAAGATGCAAAATACCCAAAAAATAAAGCATATGTTTATAAAAATACAGATACAAAAATACACATCGAATAATTAATTTTGTATTAAAATTAATATACAAAATGCGTATATAATAAGGTAAATTTGTATTGAAAAAATATGCAACATACACGTTTACTCATACAAATTTATATTATTTTATTGGTATTTTGTTTATTTATTTTGATACGAATTACATGATTATATGTGTATTTTGTACATATTTTTTATACGTACTTACATTATTTAATGTGTATTTTGTTTATATATTTTCATACAAATTTACGTTACTATATGTGTATTTGTATAAATATTTTGATATAAATTTACTTTATTTCATGTATTTTGTATATATATTTCAATTCAAATTTAGCTTATTTTGTGTGTATTTTGTATATATTTTCATACAAATTTAATTACTTCTGTGTATTTTTGAATATAGTTTTATATAAATTTACGTTATTTTATGTGTATTTTGTATATTTATATTTATACAAATACACATTCTTTTATTGGTATTTTGTTTATTTATTTTGATACGAATTTACATTATTTTATGTGTTTTTTGTATACATTTTTTTATACGTATTTACTGCATTTTATGTGTATTTTTTATATATTTTTATAGAAATCTACGTTATTTTAAGTGTATTCGTATATATATTTTGAAACAAATTTACATTGTTTTATATGTATTTTGCATATCTATTTCAATACAAATTTTCCTTATTGAATGTGTTTTTTGTATATTTATTTTTATACAAATTTAGTTTTTTCATATGTATTTTGGTATATATATTTTTATAAATAAAAAAAATGAGTTATTTTATGGGTATTTTGCTTCTTTATTTTCATACAAATTTACATTATTTTATTAATATTCTGTGTATTTATTTTGATACGATTTTACATTATTCTATTTGTGTTTTGCACATATTTTTTTATACAAATTTACGTTATTTTAAGTGTATTTGTTTATGTATTTTCATTCAAATTTACATTATTTCATGTGTATTTTGTGTATGTATTTCAATACAAATTTACCTAATTTTATGTGTATTTTGTATATTTATTTTCATACAAATTTAAAATATTTTTGTGTATTTTTGTATATAGTTTGATACAAATTTAGATTATTTTATGTGTATTTTGTATATCTATTTTCATACAAATACACATTTTTTTATTGATATTTTGTTTATTTGTTTTGACGCGAATTTTATGTGAATTTGTTTTCATTTCATACAAATTTACATTATTTTATGTGTATTTTGTACATGTATTTAAATACAAATTTAACTAATTATATGTATATTTTGAATATCTATTTTCATATAAATTGAAATTTATTTTTTTGTTTTTTTGTTTATATTTTTAATCAAATTTTCGTAATCTTATAAAAAGATATATACCAAAATACACATAAAATATTTAAATTTGCATTAAAATAAATATACAAAATGCACATACAATAAGGTAAATTTGTATTGGAAGAGATATGCAAAAATACATATAAAACAATGTAAATTTGTTTCAAAATATATATACGAATATAAATAAAAAAACGTAGATTTCTATAAAAATATATATACAAAATACACATAAAATTAAGTAAATACTTATAAAAAAATGTATAAAAAATACACATAAAATAATGTAAATTCGAATTAAAATAAATAAACAAAATACCAATAAAAGAATGTGTATTTGGATAAATATAAATATACAAAAAACACATACAAAATAAACATAAAATAAGGTAGATTTGTAAAAAAGTATATGTACAAAAAACACATAAAATAATGTAAATTTATATAAAAATATATATACAAATACACATAAAATACCATGAATTTGTATAAAAATATATATTCAAAACAAATATTAAATAATGTAAAAGCGTATAAAAATATATATACAAAGTACATATAAAATAATGTAAATTCGTATCAATATAAATCAACAAAACACCAATAAAATAATATATATTTGAATGAAAATAAATTTACAAAATACACATAACATAACTAAAATTTATATTAAAATATATACAAAAATACATAGAAATAATTTGAGTTTGTATAAAAATAGATATACAAAATACACATAAAACTAGGTAAATTTTTTTTGAAATGTATATACAAAATAGCCTAAAATATTGTAAATTTGTGTCAAAATATACAAACAAATACACATAAAATAACGTAAATTTGTAAGAAAAATATATACAAAATACAAATAGAATAATGTCAATTCGTATCAAAATGAATGAGCAGAATATCAATAAAATAATGTAAATTTGTATGAAAATAAAGATGCAAAATACCCCAAAAATAAAGCATATGTTTATAAAATATAGATACAAAATACATCGAATAATTAAATTTGTATTAAAATTAATACAAAATGCGTATATAATAAGGTAAATTTGTATTGAAAAAATATGCAACATACACGTTTACTCATACAAATTTATATTATTTTATTGGTATTTTGTTTATTTATTTTGATACGAATTACATGATTATATGTGTATTTTGTACATATTTTTTTATACGTATTTACGTTATTTAATGTGTATTTTGTTTATATTTTCATACAAATTTACGTTATTATAAGTGTATTTTGTTTATATATTTTCATACAAATTTACTTTATTTCATGTATTTTGTATATATATTTCTATTCAAATTTAGCTTATTTTGTGCGTATTTTGTATATATTTTCATACAAATTTATTTACTTCTGTGTATTTTTGTATATAGTTTTATATAAATTTACGTTATTTTATGTGTATTTTGTATATTTATATTTATACAAATACACATTCTTTTATTGGTATTTTGTTAATTTATTTTGATACGAATTTACATTATTTTATGTGTTTTTTGTATACATTTTTTTATACGTATTTACTTCATTTTATGTGTATTTTCAATATATATTTTTATAGAAATCTACGTTATTTTATGTGTATTTGTATATATATTTTGAAAAAAATTTACATTGTTTTATATGTATTTTGCATATCTATTTCAATACAAATTTACCTTATTGTTTGTGTTTTTTGTATATTTATTTTAATATAAATTTAATTTTTTGATGTGTTTTTTGGTATATATATTTTTATAAATAAAAAAATGCGTTATTTTATGGGTATTTTGCTTCTTTATTTTCATACAAATTTACATTATTTTATTAATATTCTGTGTATTTATTTTGATACGATTTTACATTATTCTATTTGTGTTTTGTACATATTTTTTTTATACAAATTTACGTTATTTTAAGTGTATTTGTTTATGTATTTTCATTCAAATTTACATTATTTTATGTGCATTTTGTGTATGTATTTCAATACAAATTTACCTAATTTTATGTGTATTTTGTATATTTATTTTCATACAAATTTAAAATATTTTTGTGTATTTGTATGAATATAAATATACAAAATACACATAAAATAACGTAAATTTATATAAAACTATATACAAAAATACACGGAAGTAATAAAATTTGTATGAAAATATATAGAAAATACACTCAAAATAAGCTAAATTTGAATTGAAATATATATACAAAATACATGAAATAAAGTAAATTTGTTTCAAAATATATATACAAATACTCATATAATAACGTAAATTTGTATGAAAATATATAAACAAAATACACATTAAATAATGTAAATACGTATAAAAAATATTTACAAAATACACATATAATCATGTAATTCGTATCAAAATAAATAAACAAAATACCAATAAAATAATATAAATTTGTATGAGTAAACGTGTATGTTGCATATTTTTTCAATACAAATTTACATTATTATATACGCATAATGTATATTAATTTTAATATATGTGTATTTGAATATATATTTTGATACAAATTTACATTATTTTATGTATTTTCTATATTAATTTCAATTCAAATTTAGCTTATTTTATGTCTTTTGTATATCTATTTTCATACAAATTTAATTATTTTTGCTTATTTTTGAATATAGTTTTATACAATTTTACGTTATTTTATGTGTATTTTGTATATTTATATTTATACAAGTAAACATTCTTTTATTGGCATTTAGTTTATTTATTTTGATACGAGTTTACATTATGTTATGTGTATTTTGTATACATTTTCTTATACGTATTTACTTCATTTTATGTGTATTTTGTATATATATTTTTATAGAAATCTACATTATTTTATGTGTATTCGTATATATATTTTGAAACAAATTTACATTGTTTTATGTGTATTTTGCATATCTATTTCAATACAAATTTACCTTATTGTATGTGCATTTTGTATATTTATTGTAATACAAATTTAAATATTTTATGTGTATTTTGGTATATATATTTTCATAAAAAATGCGTTGTTTAATGGGTATTTTGCATCTTTATTTTCATACAAATTTACATTATTTTATTAATATTCTGTGTATTTATTTTGATACTATTTTACATTATTCTATTTGCGTTTTGTATATATTTTTTTTTATATTTACATTATTTAATGTGTATTCTATATATTTTAAGTGATTTTGTTTATATATTTTCATTCAAATTTACATTATTTTATGTGTATTTTGTATATGTATTTCTATAGAAATTTAACTTGTTTTATGTGTATTTTGTATATTTATTTTTATACAAATTTAAATTATTTTTGTGTAATTTTTAATAGAGTTTTATACAAATTTACAATATTTTATGTTTATTTTGTATAACTATTTTCATACAAATACAGATTCTTTTATTGATATTTTGTTTATTTATTTTGATGCGAATTTACATTATTTAATGTGTATTGTGTATATATATTTTTATACGTATTTACGTCATTTCATGTGTATTTTTTATATATATTTCTATAGAAATATACGTTATTTTATGTGTATTCGTATATATATTTTGAAACAAATATACATTGTTTTATGTGCATTTTGTATATTTTTTCAATACAAATTTCCCTTATTGTCCGTGCATTTTGTATATTAATTTTAATACAAATTTAATTATTCTATGTGTATTCTTGTATATGTATTTAAAAAAAATATGCTTTATTTTATGGGTATTTTGCATCTTTATTTTCATACAAAATTACATTATTTTATTGATATTCTGTGTATTTACTTTGATACGATTTTACACTATTCTATGTATACTTTGT
Organism: Eriocheir sinensis; assembly: GCF_024679095.1. NCBI lineage: Eukaryota > Metazoa > Arthropoda > Malacostraca > Decapoda > Varunidae > Eriocheir > Eriocheir sinensis. Next base: position 5,441,951 of record NC_066524.1, on the reverse strand, counting down.
ATATCTATTTTATACATATGTACGTTATTTTATGTGAATTTCTTTTCATTTCATTCAAATTTACGTTATTTTATGTGTATTTTGTGCATGTATTTAAATACAAATTTAACTAATTATATGTGTATTTTGTATATCTATTTTCATAAAAATTGAAATTTATTTTTTTGTTTTTTTATATATATTTTTATTCAAATGTTCGTAATTTTATGTGTATTTTGTATATTTATTTTCCTACAAATATACGTTCTTTTATCGGAATTTTGTTTATTTATTTTGATACGAATTTTCATTTTTTTAGGTGTATTTGATATATATTTTTATACTTATTTACATAATTTTATATGTATTTTGAATATATATTTTCATAAAAATTTACTCTATATGTATATACAAAAAAACACAAAAATAATTTAAATTTGTATGAAAATAAATAAACAAAATACACATAAAATTAGGTAAATTTGTATTGAAATACATATACAAAATACACTTAAAATAATGTAAATTTGAATGAAATCATATAAACAAATACACTTAAAATGACGTTAATTTGTATAAAATATATATAAAAAATACACATTAAAAAATGAAAATATGTATAAAAAAATATATACACAACACAAATAGTATAATATAAAATCGTATCAAAATATATTCACAGAATATTAATAAAATAATGTACATTTGTATGAAAACTAAGATGCAAAATACCTATAAAATAACGCATTTTTTTTATAAAATTATATATACCAAAATACACATAAGATATTTGAATTTGTATTAAAATAAATATACAAAATGCACATACAATAAGGTAAATTTGTATTGAAATAGATATGCAAAAAACATATAAAACAATGTAAATTTGTTTCAAAATATATATACGAATACACATAAAATAACGTAGATTTCTATAAATATATATATATATATATATATATATATATATATATATATATATATATATATATATATATATATATATATATATATATATATATCTATATATATATATATATATATATATATATATATATATATATATATATATATATATATATATATATATATATATATATATATATATATACAAAATACAAATAGAATTAAGTAAATTCGAATAAAAAATGTATACAAAATACACATAAAATAATGTAAATTCGTATAAATATTAATAAACAAAATACCAATCAGAGAATGTGTATTTGTATAAATCATAAATATACAAAATGCACATAAAATAACGTAAATTTGTATAAAACTATATACAAAAATACACAGAAGAAATTAAATTTGCATGAAAATAGATATACAAAATACACAGAAAATAAGCTAAATTTGAATTGAAATATATATACAAAATCCATAAAATACAGTAAATTCGTTTCAAAATATTTTTAACAAATACACATATAATAACGTAAATTTGTAAAAAATATATATAAACAAAATACACATTAAGTAATGTAAATACGTATAAAAAAATATTTACAAGATACACCAATAATCAAGTCATTCGTATTAAAATAAATAAACAAAAAACTAATTAAATAATGTAAATTTGTATGAGAAAACATATACAAAATACACATAAAATAACGTTTTAAGTTTCTATAAAAATATATGTACAAAAATGCACATAAAATTAGTTTGCATAAAAAAAATATATACAAAACACACATTAGATAATGTAAATGAGTATAAAAATATGTATACAAAATACCTATAAAATAATCTAAATTCGTATCGAGTTAAATTAAGAAAATAACAATAAAATAATGTAATTTTGGATGAAAATATATATAGAAAACTAATTTACATTATTTTATGTCTATTTTGTATACATTTTTTATACGTGTTTACTTAATTTTATGTGTATTTTGTATATATATATTTATAGAAATCTACGTTTTTTTAATTGGTATTCGTATATATATTTTTAAACAAATTTACATTGCTTTATATGTATTTTTGCATATCTCTTTCAATACAAATTTACATTATTGTATGTGCATTTTGTATATTTAATTTAATGCAAATTTTAAAATTAAAATGATGTGTATTTTGGTATATATATTTTTATAAGATTACGAAAATTTGAATAAAAATATATACAAAAAAACAAAAAAATAAATTTCAATTTGTATGAAAATAGATATACAAAATACAACTATAATTAGTTAAATTTGTATTTAATTACATGTACAAAATACACATAAAATAATGTAAATTTGTATGAAATGAAAACAAATTCACATAAAATAACGTACATTTGTATAAAATAGATATACAAAATAGTTTCATGTGTATTTTGTATATTTATTTTCATACAAATTTGAATTATTTTTGTGTATTTTTGTATATAGTTTTATACAAACTTAGGTTATTTTATGAGTATTTTCTATATCTATTTTCATACAAATACACATTCTTTTATTGATATTTTGTTTATTTATTTTGACGAGAATTTAAATTATTTAATGTGTATTTTGTATATATATTTTTAAACGTATTTACATCATTTCATATGTATTTTGTATATATATTTCTATAGAAATCTACGTTATATTATGTGTATTCGTATATAGATTTTTAAACAAATTTACACTTTTATGTGTATTTTGCATATTTTTTCAATACAAATTTACCTTATTGTAATGTAAAATCGTATCAAAATAAGTACACAGAATATCAATAAAATAATTTAAATTTGTATGAAAATAAAGATGCAAAATACCCATCAAATAAAGCATATTTTTTTTAAAATACATATACAAAAATACACATAGAATAATTAAATGTGTTAAAATTAATATACAAAATGCACATACAATAAGGTAAGTTTGTATAAAAAAAAACAGAAAATACACATAAAACAGTGTAAATTTGTTTCAAAATATATATACGAATACACATAAAATAACGTTGATTTCTATAGGAATATATATACAAAATACACATGAAATGATGTAAATACGTATAAAAATATATATACAAAATACACATTAAATACTGTAAATTCGCGTCAAAATAAATAAACAAAATATCAATAAAAGAATGTGTATTTGTATGAAAATAGATATACAAAATACACATAAAATAACCTAAATTTGCATCAAACTATATACAAAAATACACAAAAATATTTTAAATTTATATGAAAATAAATATACAAAATAAACATAAAATTAGGTAAATTTGTATTGAAATACATATACAAAATACACATAAAATAATGTAAATTTGAATGAAAAGACATAAACAAATACACTTAAAATAACGTAAATTTGTATAAAAAAATATATACAAAACACAAATAGAATAATGTAAAATAGTATGAAAATAAATACACAGAATATTAATAAAATAATGTAAATTTGTATGAAAATAAAGAGGCAAAATACCCATAAAATAACGCATTTTTTTATTAATAAAAAAATATATACCAAAATACACATAAAAAAAAATTGAATTAAAATAAATATATAAAAAACACATACAATAAGGTAAATTTGTATTGAAATAGATATGCAAAATACATATAAAACAATGTAAATTTGTTTCAAAATATATATACGAATACACATAAAATAACGTAGATTTCTATAAAAATATATGTACAAAATTCACATAAAATGAAGTAAATACGTATAAAAAAATGTATACAAAATACACATAAAATAATGTAAATTCGTATCAAAATAAATATACAAAATACCAATAAAAGAATGTGTATTTGTATAAATATAAATATACAAAATACACATAAAATAACGTAAATCTATTTAAAACTATATACAAAAATACACAGAAGTATTTTAATTTTATGAAAATAGATATACAAAATAAGGTAAATTCGTTTCAAATTCAATAAACAAAATTCAGATAAAAGAAAGAATATTTGTAGAAAAAATAAATATACAAAGTACACATAAAATAATGAAAATTTGTTTGAAAATATATAAAAAAATAAACAAAAATAATTTCAATTTGTATGAAAATAAATATACAAAATACACATGTATTTTGTATATCTATTTTCACACAAATTTAAATACTTCTGTGTATTTTTGCATATAGTTTTATATAAATTTACGTTATTTTATTTGTATTTTGTATATTTATATTTATACAATACACATTCTTTTCTTAGTATTTTGTTTATTTATTTTGATACGAGTTTACATTATTTTATGTGTATTTTGTATACCTTTTTTTATACGTATTTACTTCATTTTATGTGTATTTTGTATATTTATTTTCATAGAAATCTACGTTATTTTATGTGTATTCGTATATATATTTTGAAAAAAATTTACATGGTTTTATATGTATTTTGCATATCTATTTCAATACAAATTTACCTTATTGTATGTGCATTTTGTATATTTATTTTAATAGAAATTCAAATATTTTATGTATGTCTTGGTATAAATATTTTTATAAAAAATGCGTTATTTTATGGGTATTTTGCATCTTAATTTTCATACAAATTTACATTATTTTATTAATATTCTGTGTATTTATTTTGATACGATTTTATATTATTCTATTTGTGTTTTGTATATATTTTTTTATACATATTTACATTATTTAATGTGTATTTTTTATATATATTTTATACAAATTTACGTTATTTTAAGTGTATTTGTTTATATATTTTCATTCAAATTTACATTATTTTATGTGTATTTTGTAAATGTATTTCAATACAAATTTACCTAATTTTGTGTATTTTGTATATTTATTTTCATACAAATTAAAATTATTTTTGTGTATTTTTGTATATAGTTTTATACAAATTTAGGTGATTTTATATGTATATTGTATATCTATTTTCATACAAATACACCTTCTTTTATTGATGTTTTGTTTATTTATTTTGCCGCGAATTTACATTATTTAATGTGTATTTTATATATATATTTTTATACGTGCTTACATCATTTGATGTGTATTTTGTATATATATTTCTATAGAAATCTACGTTGATTTATGAGTATTCGTATATAGATTTTGAAATAAATTTACACTGTTTTATGTGTATTTTGCATATTTTTCAATACAAATTGACCTTATTGTATATGCATTTTGTATATTAATTTTAATACAAATTTAATTATGCTATGTGTATTTTTGTGTATGTATTTTTATAAAAATGTGCTTTATTTTATGGGTATTTTGCATTTTTATTTTCATACAAATTTACATTATTTTATTTATATTCTGTTTTTTTTTATTGAAACAATTTTACATTATTCTATGTGTATTTTGTATATCTATTTTTATACGTATTTACTTAATTTATGTGTATTTTGTATATATATTTTTATAGAAATCTACGTTATTTTATGTGTATTCGTATATATATTTTGAAACAAATTTACATTATTTTATATGTATTTTTGCATATCTCTTTCAATACAAGTTTACCCTATTGTATGTGCATTTTGTATATTTACTTCAATACAAATTTAAATATTTTATGTGTATTTTGGTATATATATTTTTATAAGAAATGCGCTATTTGATGGGAATTTTGTATCTTTCTTTTCATACAAATTTACATTATTTTATTAATATTCGGTGTATTTATTTTGATACGATTTCACATTATTCTATTTGTTTTTTGTATATATTTTTTTATACATATTTACATTATTTAATTTAATTCATATATATTTCATACAAATTTATTATCTATTATTTATTTTCATACAAATACACATTCTTTTCATGATATTTTGTTTATTTATTTTGACACGAATTTACCTAGATATGTATTTTGCATATATATTTTTATACGTTTTTACATAATTTCATGTGTATTTTGTATATATATTTCTATAGAAATCTACGTTATTTTATGTGTATTCGTATATATATTTTGAAACAAATTTACTTTGTTTTATATGTATTTTTGAATATCTCTTTCAATACATATTTACCTTACTGTATATGCATTTTGTATATTTATTTCAATACAAATTTAAATATTTTATGTGTATTTTGGTATATATATTTTTATAAAAAATGCGCTATTTTATGGGAATTTTGCATCTTTCTTTTCATAAATTTACATTATTTCATTGATATTCTGTGTATTTATATTGATAGGATTTTACATTATTCTATTTCTTTTTTGTAAATTTTTTTTTATCCACACTTACATTATTTAATGTGTATCTTGCATATATATTTTATACAAATTTCCGTTATTTTAAGTGTATTTGTTTATATATTTTCATTCAAATTTACATTATTCTATGTGTATTTTGTATATGTATTTCAATACAAATTTACCTAATTTTATGTGTATTTTGTATATTTCTTTTCATACAAATTTTAAATATTTTTTGTTTATTTTTATATAGTTTTATACAAATTTAGGTTATTTTATGTACGCATTTACTTTATTTAATGTGTGTTTTGTATATATATTTTTATGCAAATTTACTTTATTTTATGTGCATTTTTGTACATATATTTTTTTAGAAATTTGCGTTAATTTATGTTATTTGTATATGTTTTCTCATACAAATTTACATTATTTGATTGCTATTTTGTTTATTTATTTTGATACGAATGAAAATAGATATACAAAATATACATAAAATAAACTAAATTTGTATTGAAATATATATACAAAATACATAAAATAATGTAAATTTGTATCAAAATATTTTAACAGATGCGCATAAAATAACGTAAATTTGTTTTAAAATATACAAAATACACATTAAGTAATGTAAATATGTATAAAAAATATATATACAAAACACAAATAGAATAATGTAAAATCGTATCAAAATAAATACTCAGAATATTAATAAAACAATGTAAATTTGTATGAAAATAAAGATGCAAAATACCCATTAAATAACGCATTTTTTATAAAAATATATATACCAAAATAGACATGAAAAAACTAATTTGTATTAAAATAAATATACAAAATACACATACAATAAGATAAATCTGTATTGAAATAGATATGCAAAATACATATAAAACAATGTAAATTTGTTTCAAAATATATATATGAATACACATAAAATAACGTAGATTTGTATAAAAATATATATACAAAATACACATAAAATGAAATAAATACGTATAAGAAAATGTATACAAAATACACATAAAATAATGTAAATTCGTATCAAGATAAATAAACAAAATACCAATAAAAGAATGTGTATTTGTATAAATATAAATATACAAAATACACATAAAATAACGTAAATTTGTATAAAACTATTCCAAAATATACAGAAGTAATTAAATTCGTATGAAAATAGATATACAAAATACAGATAAAATAAGCTAGATTTGAATTGAAATGTATATACAAAATACAATATTTTATGTTTATATATGTATTTGTATTAAGGTTATTTTATGTGTATTTTGTATTTATATTTTCATCCAAAATTATATTATTTTATTGGCATTTTCTTAATTTAATTCGATACGAATTTAGATTATTTCATAGGTATTTTGTATACATATTTTTATACTCATTTACATTATCTAATGTGTGTTTTGTATATATATTTTTATGCAAATTTATTTTATGTTCATTTTTGTACATATATTTTTATAGAAATTTGCGTTATTTTATGTATATAGTTTTATATAAATTTACGTTATTTTATGTGCATTTTGTATATTTATATTTATACAAATACACATTCTTTTATTGGTATAATGTTTATTTACATTTATACAAATTTAAATATTTTATGTGTATTTTGGTATATATATTTTTATAAAAAATGCGCTATTTTATGGGAATTTTGCATCTTTCTTTTCATACAAATTTACATTATTTTATTGATATTATGTGTATTTATTTACATAGGATTTTACATTATTCTATTTCTTTTTTGTATATATTTTTTTATACACATTTACATTATTTAATGTGTATCTTGCATATATATTTTATACAAATTTACGTTATTTTAAGTGTATTTGTTTATATATTTTCATTCAAATTTACATTATTTTATGTGTATTTTGTATATGTATTTCAATACAAATTTACCTAATTTTATGTGTATTTTGTATATTTCTTTTCATACAAATTTTAAATATTTTTTGTGTATTTTTGTATATAGTTTTATACAAATTTAGGTTATTTTATGTACGTATTTACATTATTTAATGTGTGTTTTGTATATATAATTTTATGCAAATTTACTTTATTTTATGTGCATTTTTGTGCATAAATTTTTTTTTTTATTTGCGTTATTTTATGTGTATTTGTATATGTTTTCTCATACAAATTTACATTATTTTATTGCTATTTTGTTTATTTATTTTGATACGAATGAAAATAGATATACAAAATATACATAAAATAAACTAAATTTGTATTGAAATATATATACAAAATACATAAAATAATGTAAATTTGTATCAAAATATTTTAACAGATGCGCATAAAATAACGTAAATTTGTTTTAAAATATACAAAATACACATTAAATAATGTAAATATGTATAAAAAAATATATACAAAACACAAATAGAATAATGTAAAATCGTATCAAAATAAATACACTGAATATTAATAAAACAATGTAAATTTGTATGAAAATAAAGATGCAAAATACCCATCAAATAACGTATTTTTTTTTTAAATATATATACCAAAATACGTATGAAAAAAATTAATTTGTATTAAAATAAATATACAAAATACACATACAATGAGGTAAATCTGTATTGAAATAGATATGCAAAATACATATTAAACAATGTAAATTTGTTTCAAAATATATATACGAATACACATAAAATAACGTAGATATGTATAAAAATATATATACAAAATACACATAAAATGAAGTAAATACGTATAAGAAAATGTATACAAAATACACATAAAATAATGTAAATTCGCTTCAAAATAAATAAACAAAATACCAATCAAAGAATGTGTATTTGTATAAATATACATATACAAAATACTCATAAAATAACGTAAATTTGTAGAAAACTATATACAAAAATACACAGAAGTTATTAGATTCGTATGAAAATAGATATACAAAATACACATAAAATAAGCTAAATTTGAATTGAAATGTATATACAAAATACATAGAATAATGTAAATTTGTATCAAAATATTTATAAAAATACATATAATAACGTAAATTTGTTTAAAAATATATAAACAAAATACACATTAAATAATGTAAATACGTATAAAAGATATGTACAAAATACATATATAATCATGTAATTCGTATCAAACTAAATAAACAAAATATCAATAAAATAATGTAAATTTGTATGAGAAAACATATACAAATTCATATAAAATAACGCTAATTTCCATAAAAATATATGTCCAAAAATGAACGTAAAATAAAGTATCTTTGGATAAAAATATATATACAAAACACACATTAAATAATGTAAATGCGTACATAAAATAACCTAAATTTGTATAAAACTATATACAAAAATACACAAAAATAATTTAAACTTGTATGAAAAGAAATATACAAAATACACATAAAACTAGGTTAATTTGTATTGAAATACATATACAAAATACATATAAAATAATGTAAATTTGAAAGAAAATATATAAACAAATACACATATAATAACGTAGATTTGTATGAAATATATATTCAAAATACACATTAAATAATGTAAATATGTATAAAAAAATATATACAAAACACAAATAGTATAATGTAAAATCGTATCAAAATATATAGAGAGAATATTAATAAAATAATGTAAATTTGTTTGAAAATTAAGATGCAAAATACCTATAAAATAACGCATTTTTTATAAAGTTATTGATACCAAAATACACATAAAATATTTGAATTTGTATTAAAATAAATATACAAAATGCACATACAATAAGGTAAATTTGTATTGAAATAGATATGCAAAATACATATAAAATAATGTAAATTTGTTTCAAAATATATATACGAATACACATAAAATAACGTAGATTTCTATAAAAATACATATACAAAATACACATAATATTAAGCAAATACGTATAAAAAAATGTATACAAAATACACATAAAATAATGTAAATTCGTATAAATGTAAATAAACAATATACCAATAAAAGAATGTGTATTTGTATAAATATAAATATACAAAATGCACATAAAATAACGTAAATTTATATAAAACTATATTCATAAAATAGCGCAAATTTCTATAAAAATTTATTATGTACAAAAATGAACATTAAATAAATTTGCATAAAAATATATATACAAAACACACATTAGATAATGTAAATGAGTACAAAAATATATATACAAAATACCTATGAAATAATCTAAGCTCGTATCGAGTTAAATTAAGAAATACCAATAAAATAATGTAATTTTGGATGAAAATATATATACAAAATACACATAAAATAACCTAAATACAAATACAAATATACACATAAAATAATTTAAAATTGAATGAAATAAATATAAAAAAAACATAAAATAAGGTAAATTTGTAATGAAATATATGAAAAAATACACATAAAATAATATAAATTGTATGAACATATATATACAAATACACATTAAATAACATGAATTTGTATAAAATTTGTATCAAAATATATACTTATACACACAATAAAATAACGTAATTTTTTTTATGAAAATGAATTACAAAATACACATAAAATAATTTAAATACGTAGAAAAATATATATACAAAAAACACATAAAATAATGTAAATATGTATGAAAATATATAAACAAATACACATAAAATAATGTAAATTTGGATAAAATATATATACAAAATGAACATTAAATAATGTAAATATGTATAAAAAAATATATATACAAAAAACACATAGATTATTTCATAGGTATTTTGTATACATATTTTTATACTCATTTACATTATCTAATGTGTGTTTTGTATATATTTTTTTATGCAAACTAATTTTATGTGCATTTTTGTACATATATTTTTATAGAAACTTAAAACGTTATTTTATGTGTATTTTATATATGTTTTCTCAGACAAATTTACATTATTTAATTAGTTTATTTTTATTTATTTTGATACGAATGACTTGATTATTTGTGTATTTTGTAAATATTTTTTTATACGTATTTACATTACTTAATGTGTATTTTGTTTATATATTTTTTTTACAAATTTACGGTATTATATGTGTATTTGTTAAAAATATTTTGAAACGAATTTACTTTATTTTATGTATTTTGTATATATATTTCAATTCAAATTTAGCTTATTTTGTGTGTATTTTGTATATCTATTTTCATACAAATTTAATTACTTCTGTGTATTTTTGTATATAGATTTATACAAATTTACGTTACTTTATGTGCATTTTGTATATTTATATTTATACAAATACACATCCTCTTATTGGTATTTTGTTTATTTATATTTATACGAATTTAAATTATTTTATGAGTATTTTGTATACATTTGTGATTCTTATTTACTTAATTTTATTTGTATTTTGTATATGTATATTTATAGAAATCTACGTTATTTTATGTGTATCCGTATATATATTTTGAAACAAATTTACATTGTTTTATATGTTTTTTGCATATCTATTTCAATACAAATTTACCTTATTGTATGTGCATTTTGTATATTTATTTTAATACAAATTCAAATATTTTATGTGTATTTTGGTATATATAATTTAAAAAAAATGCGTTATTTTATAGGTATTTTGCATCTTAGTTTTCATACAAATGTACATTATTTTATTAATATTCTGTGTATATATTTTGATACGATTTTATATTATACTATTTGTGTTTTGTATATATTTTTTTATACATATTTTCATTATTTAATGTGTATTTTTTATATATATTTTATACAAATTAACGTTATTTTAAGTGTATTTGTTTATATAATTTCATTCAAATTTACATTATTTTAAGTGTATTTAGTATATGTATTTCAATACAAATTTACCTAATTTTATGTGTATTTTGTATATTTATTTTCATACAAATTTAAATTATTTTTGTGTTTTTTTGTATATACATATAGAGTAAATTTCTATGAAAATATATATTCAAAATACATATAAAATTATGTAAATAAGTATAAAAAAATATATATCAAATACACATAAAAAAATGAAAATTCGTATCAAAATAAATAAACCAAATTTCGATAAAAGAACGTATATTTGTAGGAAAATAAATATACAAAATACACATAAAAATACGAAAATTTGAATAAAAATCTATACAAAAAAACAAAAAAATAAATTTCAATTTGTATGAAAATAGATATACAAAATACACATATAATTATTTAAATTTGTATCTAAATACATGTACAAAATACACATAAAATAATGTAAATTTGTATGAAATGAAAAAAATTCACATAAAATAACGTACATTTGTATAAAATAGATATACAAAATATACATAGAATAATGTAAAATCGTATCAAAATAAATACACGGAATATCAATAAAATAATGTAATTTTGTATGAAAATAAAGATGCAAAATACGCATAAAATATAGCATATTTTTTTAAAAATACATATACAAGAATACACATAGAATAATTAAATTTGTATTAAAATTAATATACAAAATGCACGTACAATAAGGGAAATTTGTATTGAAAAAATATACAAAATGCACATAAAACAATGTATATTTGTTTCAATATATATATACGAATACACATAAAATAACGTATATTTCTATAGAAATATACATACAAAATACACATGAAATGACGTAAATACGTGTAGAAATACATATACACAATACACATTAAATAATGTAAATTCGCATCAAAATAAATAAACAAAATATCAATAAAAGAATGTGTATTTGTATGAAAATAGATATAAAAAATACACATAAAATATTGTAAATTTGTATAAAACTCTATTCAAAAAATACACAAAAATAATTTAAATTTGTATAAAAATATATATACAAAATACACATAAAACTAGTTAAATTTCTATTGAAATACATATACAAAATACAAATAAAATAATGTAAATTTTAATGAAAATATATAAACAAATACACTTAAAATAATGTAATTTTTTATGAAATATATTTAGAAAATTCACATTAAATAATGTAAATATGTATAAAAAATATGTACAAAACACAAATAGAATAATGTAAAATAGTATCAAAATAAATACACAGAATATTAATAAAATAATGTAAATTTGTATGAAAATAAAGATGCAAAATATGAAATTAAGAAAATATATATACCAAAATACACATAAAATATTTAAATTTGTATTACAATAAATATACAAAATGCACATACAATAAGGTAAATTTGTATTGAAATAGATATGCAAAATACACATAAAACAATGTAAATTCGTTTCAAAATATATATACGAATACACATAAAATAACGTAGATTTCTATAAAAATATATATACAAAATACACATAAAATGAGGTAAATACGTATAAGAAAATGTTTACAAAATACACATAAAATAATGTAAATTCGTATCAAAATAAATAAACTAAATGCCAATAAAAGAATGTTTACTTGTATAAATATATATATACAAAATACACATAAAATAACGTAAAATTGTATAAAACTATATACAAAAATAAACAAAAAATAATTAAATTTGTATGAAAATAGATATACAAAAGACACATAAAATAAGCTAAATTTGAATTGAAATAAATATAGAAAATACATAAAATAATGTAAATTTGTATCAAAATATATATTCAAATACACATATAATAACGTAAATTTGTATAAAAATATATAAACAAAATACACATTAAATAATGTAAATACGTATAAAAGATATGTACGTAATGTAAAAATTTATAAAATTAAAGATGCAAATTACCCATAAAATAACTCATATTTAAAAAAAATATATACAAAAATACACATAAAATAATTGAATTTGTATTAAAATAAATATACAAAATACACATACAATAAGGTAGTTTTTTATTGAAATAGATATGCAAAAAACACATAAAATAATGATTTTTTTTATCAAAATATATACGAATACACACAATAAAATTCCGTAATTTTTTATAAAAATATATATACAAAATACACACAAAATAATGTAAATACATAGAAAAATATATATATACAAAATACACATAAAATAATGTAAATTCGTATCAAAATAAATATACAAAAGGCACAGACAATAAAGAAAATTTGTATTGAAATAGATAAGCGAAATACACATAAATAATGTAAATTTGTATAAAAAAATATATACGAATACACATAAAATAGAGTAAATTTCTATGAAAATATATATTCAAAATACATATAAAATTATGTAAATAAGTATAAAAATATATATACCACATACATCTAAAATAATGAAAATTCGTATCAAAATAAATAAACAAAATTCCGATAAAAGAACGTATATTTGTAGGAAAATAAATATACAAAATACACATAAAATTACGAAAATTTGAATAAAAATATATACTAAAATACACAAAATTAATTTCGATTTGTATGAAAATAGATATACATAATACACATATAATTAGTTAAATTTGCATTTAAATACATGTACAAAATACACATGAAATAAAGTAAATTTGTATGAAATGAAAACAAATTCACATAAAATAACGATCATTTGTATGAAATATATATACAAAATATACATAGAATAATGTAAAATCGTATCAAAATAAATACACAGAATATCAATAAAATAAAATAAATTTGTATGAAAATAAAGATGCAAAATACTCATAAAATAAAGCATTTTTTTATGAAAATACATATACAAAAATACACATGGAATAATTAAATTTGTATTATTTTATATGTACTTTGTATATATATTTTTATACGCATTTACATTATTTAACATTTATTTTGAATATATAATTTTATACAAATTCATGGTATTTTATGTGTATTTGTATATATATTTTCATATAAATTTACATTATTTTATGTCTATTTTGTACATATATTTCATTACAAATTTACCTAATTTAATGTTTATTTTGTATGTATATTTTGTACATTTATATTTATACAAATACACATTCTTTTATTGGTATTTTGTTTATTTATTTTGATTCGAATTTACATTATTTTATGTGTATTCTGTTTACATTTTTTTATACGTATTTACTTAATTTTATGTGTATTTTCTATATATATTTTTATAGAAATCTACGTTATTTTATGTGTATTCGTATATATATTTTGAAACAAATTTACATTGTTTTATATGTATTTTTGCATATCTCTTTCAATAGAAGTTTACCTTATTGTATATGCATTTTGTATATTTATTTCAATACAAATTTAAATATTTT
Organism: Eriocheir sinensis; assembly: GCF_024679095.1. Classification (NCBI taxonomy): domain Eukaryota; kingdom Metazoa; phylum Arthropoda; class Malacostraca; order Decapoda; family Varunidae; genus Eriocheir; species Eriocheir sinensis. The sequence goes on along the minus strand of NC_066524.1, from coordinate 5,426,598 downwards.
ATGTGTATTTTGGTATATATATTTTTATAAGAAATGCGCTATTTGATGGGAATTTTGCATCTTTATTTTCATTCAAATTTACATTATTTTATTAATATTCGGTGTATTAATTTTGATACGATTTTACATTATTCTATTTGTTTTTTGTATATATTTTTTTTTATACATATTTACATTCTTTAATGTGTATCTTGCATATATATTTCATACAAATTTATTATCTATTATTTATTTTCATACAAATACACATTCTTTTCATGATATTTTGTTTATTTATTTTGACACGAATTTACATTACTTAATATGTATTTTGTATATATATTTTTATACGTATTTACATAATTTCATGTATATTTTGTATATATATTTCTTTAGAAATCTACGTTATTTTATGTGTATTCGTATATATATTTTGAAACAAATTTATATTGTTTTATATGTATTTTTCAATATCTCTTTCAATACAAATTTACCTTTCTGTATATGCATTTTGTATATTTATTTCAATACAAATTTAAATATTTTATGTGTATTTTGGTATATATATTTTTAGAAAAAATGCGCTATTTTATGGGAATTTTGCATCTTTCTTTTCATACAAATTTACATTATTTTGTTGATATTCTCTGTATTTATTTTGATTCGATTTTACATTATTCGATTTCTTTTTTGTATATATTTTTTTATACACATTTACATTATTTAATGTGTATCTTGCATATATATTTTATACAAATTTACGTTATTTAAGTGTATTTGTTTATATATTTTCATTCAAATTTACATTATTTTATGTGTATTTTGTATATGTATTTCAATACAAATTTATCTAATTTTATGTGAATTTTGTATATTTCTCTTCATACAAATTTTAATTATTTTTGAGTATTTTTGTATATAGTTTTATACAAACTTAGGTTATTTTATGTACGCATTTACATTATTTAATGTGTGTTTTGTATATATATTTTAATGCAAATTTACTTTATTTTATGTGCATTTTTGTAAGTTTGTATTGAAATAGATATGCAAAATACATATAAAACAATGTAAATTTGTTTCAAAATATATATACGAATACACATAAAATAACGTAGATTTCTATAAAAATATATTCAAAATACACATAAAATGAAATAAACACGTATAAAAAAATGAATACAAAATACACATAAAATAATGTAAAATCGTATCAAAATAAATAAACAAAATACCAATAAAAGAATGTGTATTTGTATAAATATAAATATACAAAATACACATAGAATATCGTAAATTTGTATTAAACTATATACAAAAATACACAGAAGTAATTGAATTAAATAAATGTTAAATAATGTAAATGCGTATAAAAATATATATACAAAGTACATATAAAATAATACAAATTTAATTATTCTATGTGTATTTTTGTATATGTATTTTCATAAAAAAAATGCTTTATTTTACGAGTATTTTGCATCTTTATTTTTACACAAATTTACTTTATTTTATTGATATTCTGTGTATTTATTTTGATACGATTTTACATTATTCTATGTATATTTTGTATATATATTTCATACAAATGAACGTTATTTTATGTGAATTTGTTTTCATTTCATACAAATTTACATTATTTCATGTGTATTTTGTACATGTATTTAAATGCAAATTTAAATAATTATATGTGTATTATGTATATCTATTTTCATACAAATCGAAATTAATTTTGTGTATTTTAGTATATATTTTTATTCAAATTTTCGTAATTTTATGTGTATTTTGTATATTTATTTTCCTACAAATATACGTTCTTTTATCGGAATTTTGTTTATTTATTTTGATACGAATTTTCATTATTTTAGGTGTATGTGATATATATATTTTTATACTTATTTACATAATTTTATATGTATTTTGAATATATATTTTCATAGAAATTTACTCTATTTTATGTGTATTCGTATATATATTTTCATACAAATTTACTTTATTTATGTGTATTTCGCATATCTATTTCAATACAAATTTTCTTTATTGTATGTGCCTTTTGTATATTTATTTTGATACAAATTTAATTATTTTATGTGTATTTTTGTATATATATTTTTAAACAAATATTCGTTATTATATGGGTATTTTGCATCTTTATTTTCATACAAATTTACATTATTTCATTAATAGTCTGTTTATTTATTTTGATACGATTTTACGTTATTCTGTGTATTTTGTACATATATTTTTCTATGTATTTGCATTATTTTATGTGTATTTTGTATATATATTTTCATAAAAATTTACGTAATTTTATTGTGTGTATTCGTATATATTCTGATATAAAAATTCATTATTTTATGTGTTTTTTGCATATCTATTTCAATAAAAATCTACCTTATTGTATGTGTATTTTGTATATTTATTTTAACAGAAATTCAATTATTTAATGTGTATTTTTGTATATATATATTTTTAAATATGAGTTATTTTATGGGTATTTTGCATCTTTAATTTTATAAATTTTTACATTACGTACGTATTTACATTATTTAATATGAATTTTGTTTATATATTTTTATACAAATTTACGTTATTATATGTGTATTTGAATATATATTTTGATACAAATTTACATTATTTTATGTATTTTCTATATTTATTTCAATTCAAATTTAGCTAATTTTATGTGTCTTTTGTATATCTATTTTCATACAAATTTAATTATTTTTGTTTATTTTTGCATATAGTTTTATACAATTTTACGCTATTTTATGTGTATTTTGTATATTTATATTTATACAAGTAAACATTCTTTTATTGGCATTTAGTTTATTTATTTTGATACGAATTTACATTATTTTATGTGTATTTTGTATACATTTTCTTATACGTATTTACTTCATTTTATGTGTATTTTGTATATATATTTTTATAGAAATCTACGTTATTTTATGTGTATTCGTATATATATTTTGAAACAAATTTACATTGTTTTATGTGTATTTTGCATATCTATTTCAATACAAATTTACCTTATTGTATGTGCATTTTGTATATTTATTGTAATACAAATTTAAATATTTTATGTGTATTTTGGTATATATATTTTCATAAAAAATGCGTTGTTTTATGGGTATTTTGCATCTTTATTTTCATACAAATTTACATTATTTTATTAATATTCTGTGTATTTATTTTGATACTATTTTACATTATTCTATTTGTGTTTTGTATATATATATATATATATTTTTATACATATTTACATTATTTAATGTGTATTTTCTATATATATATTTCATACAAATTTACGTTATTTTAAGTGTATTTGTTTATATATTTTCATTCAAATTTACATTATTTTATGTGTATTTTGTATATGTATTTCAATAGAAATTTAACTAGTTTTATGTATTTTTTGTATATCTATTTTCATACAAATACACATTCTTTTATTGATATTTTGTTTATTTATTTTGATGCGAATTTACATTATTTAATGTGTATTGTGTATATATATTTTTATACGTATTTACGTCATTTCATGTGTATTTTGTACATATATTTCTATAGAAATGTACGTTATTTTATGTGTATTCGTATATATATTTTGAAACAAATATACATTGTTTTATGTGCATTTTGTATATTTTTTCAATACAAATTTCCCTTATTGTACGTGCATTTTGTATATTAATTTTAATACAAATTTAATTATTCTATGTGTATTCTTGTATATGTATTTTTAAAAAAAATATGCTTTATTTTATGGGTATTTTGCATCTTTATTTTCATACAAAATTACATTATTTTATTGATATTCTGTGTATACATATTTTCATTATTTAATGTGTATTTTTTATATATATTTTATACAAATTAACGTCATTTTAAGTGTATTTGTTTATATAATTTCATTCAAATTTCCATTATTTTAAGTGTATTTTGTATATGTATTTCAATACAAATTTACCTAATTTTATGTGTATTTTGTATATTTATTTTATACAAATTTAAATTATTTTTGTGTTTTTTGTATATATATATATATATATATATATATATATATATATATATATATATATATATAGAGAGAGAGAGAGAGAGAGAGAGAGAGAGAGAGAGAGAGAGAGAGAGAGAGAGAGAGTAAATTTCTATGAAAATATATATTCAAAATACATATAAAATTATGTAAATAAGTATAAAAATATATATATCAAATACACCTAAAAAAATGAAAATTCGTATCAAAATAAATAAACAAAATTCCGATAAAAGAACGTATATTTGTAGGAAAATAAATATACAATTTTGATACGATTTTACATTATTCTTTGTATATTTTGTATATCTATTTTATACAAATGTATGATATTTTATGTGAATTTGTTTTCATTTTATACAAATTTACATTATTTTATGTGTATTTTGTACATGTATTTAAATACAAATTTAACTAATTATATGTGTATTTTGTATATCTATTTTCATACAAATTGAAATTTTTGTTTTTGTTTTTTTGTATATACTTTTATTCAAATTTTCGTAATTTTATGTGTATTTTGTATATTTATTTTCCTACAAATATACGTTCTTTTATCGGAATTTTGTTTCTCTCTCTCTCTCTCTCTCTATCTCTCTCTCTCTCTCTCTCTCTCTCTCTCTCTCTCTCTCTCTCTCTCTCTCTCTCTCTCTCTCTCTCTCTCTCTCTCTCTCTCTCTCTCTCTCTCTCTCTCTCTCTCTCTCTCTCTCTCTCTCTATACAAAAAAACACAAAAATAATTTAAATTTGTATGAAAATAAATATACAAAATTCACATAAAATTAGGTAAATTTGTATTGAAATACATATACAAAATACACTTAAAATAATGGAAATTTGAATGAAATTATATAAACAAATACACTTAAAACGTTAATTTGTATCAAAATATATATAAAAATTCATTAAATAATGAAAAAAAAATATATACAAAACACAAATAGTATAATATAAAATCGTATCAAAATATATACACAGAATATTAAGAAAATAATGTACATTTGTATGAAAACTAAGATGCAAAATACCTATAAAATAACGCATTTTTTATAAAATTATATATACCAAAATACACATAAAATATTTGAATTTGTATTAAAATAAATATACAAAATGCACATACAATAATAAATGTATTGAAATAGATATAAAAAAAAAATATAAATAAATAACGAATTTCTATATATATATATATATACAAAGTACAAATAAAATTAAGTAAATACGAATCAAAAATGTATACAAAATACACATAAAATAATATAAATTCGTATAAATATAAATAAACAAAATACCAATAAGAGAATGTGTATTTGTATAAATATAAATATACAAAATGCACATAAAATAACGTAAATTTGTATAAAACTATATACAAAAATACACAGAAGTAATTAAATTTGTATGAAAATAGATATACAAAATACACACAAAATAAGCTAAATTTGAATTGAAATATATATACAAAATACATAAAATAAAGTAAATTCGTTTCAAAATATTTTTAACAAATACACATAATAACGTAAATTTGTAAAAAAAAATATATTAACAAAATACACATTAAGTAATGTAAATACGTATAAAAAATATTTACAAAATACACCAATAATCAAGTCATTCGTATCAAAATAAATAAACAAAAAACTAATTAAATAATGTAAATTTGTATGAGAAAACATATATAAAATACACATAAAATTACGTTTTAAGTTTCTATAAAAATATATGTACAAAAATGCACATAAAATAAGTTTGCATAAAAAAATATATACAAAACACACATTAGATAATGTAAATGAGTATAAAAATATGTATACAAAATACCTATGAAATAATCTAAATTCTTATCGAGTTAAATTAAGAAAATAACAATAAAATAATGTAATTTTGGATGAAAATATATATAGAAAACACATATAAAATAACCTAAATACAAATACGAATATACACATTAAATAATTTAAAATTGAATGAAATAAATTTACAAAATAAACATAAAATAAGGTAAGTTTGTAATAAAATATTTGTAAGAATACACATAAAATAATATAAATTTGTATGAAAATATATATACAAATACACATAAAATAACATGAATTTGTATAAAATGTTTCAAAATATATACGAATACACACAATAAAATAACGTAAATTTTTATGAAAATGTATATATAAAATACACATAAAATAGTTTAAATACGTAGAAAAATATATATACAAAATACACATAAAATAATGTAAATTTGTAAAAAAATAAATCCACAAAATTCCAATAAAAGAATGTATATGTAGGAAAATATATTTAGAAAAAACAAATAAAATAGCTAAAATTTGTGTAAAAATATATACAAATATACACAAAAATAATTTAAATTTGTTTGAAAATAATATGCAAAATACACATAAAGTTAGGCAAATTTGTATTGAAATACATATACAAAACTCACATAAAATAATGTAAATTTGTATAAAAATATATAAACAAATACATATAAAATCACGTAAATTTGGATAAAATATATATATACAAAATATACATTAAATATTTTAAATATGTATAAAAATATATTATTTTATATATATTTTTATTGATATTTGCGTTATTTATGTGTTTTTTGTAGGCGGTGGCCGAAGTGGTAGCGTACTGGACCCACATTCACCGCGTGATGGACGACGCGGGTTCGAATCCCAACGCTACCACTCGGATTTTTCGGTCACCGCCGAGTGGCTTAAAACTACCCACATGCTGTCCTGAAGACCACCCATCAACCCGAACTCTAGAGGAAGCCGTCCAAGCGAATCAAGAACGAGCTCCGGGGGGCAGCATGAGCCAATTGCAAGATGGCGCCACTATAAACACTTGGCTGCGCCAGAACGGGCTGGGCCGACCATCAGGCCCCACCTGGAAGAAGCCTTGGGCCGACCATCAGGCCCCACCGTGAAGATGCCTACCGGCGCAATAGGCAACAACGTAAAAAAAAAAAAAAAAAAAAAAAAGTTTTCTTATAGAAATTTACATTATTTTATTGTTATTTTGTCTATTTATTTTGATACGAATTACATGATTATTTGTGTATTTTTTACATTTTTTTATACGTATTTATATTATTTAATGTGTATTTTGTTTATATATTTTTATACAAATTTACGTTATTATATGTGCATTTGTATAGGTATTTTGATACAAATTTACATTATTTTATGTATTTTGTATATATATTTCAATTCAAATTTAGCTTATTTTATGTGTATTTTGTATATCTATTTATTTTAATACAAAATCAAATATTTTATGCTTTTTCGTATATATATTTTTTATAAAAAATGCGTTATTTTATGGGTATTTTGCATCTTAATTTTCATACAAATTTACATTATTTTATTAATATTTTCTGTATTTATTTTGATACGATTTTACATTATTTTATTTGTGTTTTGTATATATTTTTTTATACATATTTACATTATTTAATGTTTTTTTTGTATATATATATTTGATACAAATTTACTTTATTTTAAGTCTATATGTTTATATATTTTCACTCAAATCTACATTATTTTATGTGTATTTTGTATATGTATTTCAATACAAATTAACCTATTTTTATTTGTTTTTTGTATATTTATTTTCATACAAGTTTAAATTATTTTTGTGTATTTTTGTATATAGTTTTATACAAATTTAGGTTATTTTATGTGCATTTTGTATATCTATTTTCATACAAATACACATTCTTTTCATGATATTTTGTTTATTTATTTTGACACGAATTAACATTATTTAATGTGTATTTTGTATATATATTTTTATACGTATTTACATTATTTCAAGTGTATTTTGTATATATATTACTATAGAAATCTGCGTTATTTTATGTGTATTCGTATATATATTTTGAAACAAATTTACATTGTTTTATGTGTATTTTGCATATTTTTTCAATACAAATTTACCTTATTGTATGTGCATTTTGTATATTAATTTTAATCCAAATTTGATTAATCTATGTGTATTTTTGTATATGTATTTTTATAAAAATATGCTTTATTTTATGGGTATTTTGCATCTTTATTTTCATACAAATTTACATTATTTTATTGATATTTTCTGTATATTTATTTTGATATGTTTTTACATTATTCTATGTGTATTTTGTATATATATTTTATATAAAATGTATTTGTTTTCATTTCATACAAATCTTCATTATTTTATGTGTTTTTTGTACATGTATTTAAATACAAATTTAACTAGTTATATGTGTATTTTGTATATCTATTTTGTATGTATATTTTCATAGAAATTTACTCTATTTTATGAGTATTCGTATATATATTTTGATACAAATTTACATTATTAATGTGTAATTTGCATATCTATTTCAATACAAATTTACTTTATTGTACGTGCATTTTGTATATTTATTTTAATACAAATTTAATTATTTTATATGTATTTTTGTATATATATTTTTATGCAAATATGCGTTATTATGTGGATATTTTGCATCTTTATTTTCATACAAATTTACATTATTTTATTGATATTCTCTTTATTTATTTTGATACGATTTAACAATATTCTATGTGTTTTTTGTATATATTTTTTATTCATATTTACATTATTTAATGTTCATTTTGTATATATATTTTATCCAAATTTACATTATTTTATGTGTATTTGTTCATATATTTTCATACATATTTACATTATTTTATGTGTTTTTGTATATATATTTTTCTACGTATTTAAATTATTTTATGTGTATTTTGTATATACATTTTCATAGAAAAATTACGTTATTTTATGATGTGTATAAGTATATATTTTGATACAAATTTTATACAAATTCATGTTATTTAATGTGTATTTGTATATATATTTTCATACAAATTTATATTATTTTATGTGTATTTTTTCATATATTTCATTACAAATTTACCTTATTTTATGTTTATTTTGTATATTTATTTCATTCAATTTTAAATTATTTTGTGTATATTTGTATTTGTATTTAGGTTATTTTATGTGTATTTTGTATATATATTTTCATCCAAAATTACATTATTATATTGGTATTTTCTTAATTTAATTCTATACGAATTTAGATTATTTCATAGGTATTTTGTATACATATTTTTATACTCATTTACATTATCTAATGTGTGTTTTGTATATATATTTTTATGCAAATTTATTTTATGTTCATTTTTGTACATATATTTTTATAGAAATTTGCGTTATTTTATGTATATAGTTTTATATAAATTTACGTTATTTTTTGTGCATTTTGTATATTTATATTTATACAAATACACATTCTTTTATTGCTATATTGTTTATTTATATTTATACGAATTTACATTATTTTATGTGTATTTTGTATACATTTTTTTATACGTATTTACTTAATTTTATGTGTATTTTGTATATGTATTTTTATATAAATCTACGTTATTTTATGTGTATTCGCATATATATTTTGAAACAAATTTACATTATTTTATATGTATTTTGCATATCTATTTCAATACAAATTTACCTTATTGTATGTGCATTTTGTATATTTATTTTGATACAAATTCAAATATTTTATGTGTATTTTGGTATCAATAATTTTATAAAAAATGCGTTATTTTATAGGTATTTTGCATCTTAATTTCCATACAAATTTACGTTATTTTATTAATATTCTGTGTATATATTTTGATACGATTTTACATTATTCTATTTGTGTTTTGTATATATTTTTTTATACATAACATTATTTAATGTGTATTTTGTATATATATTTCATACAAATTTACGTTATTATATGTGTATTTGTTTATATATTTTCTTTCAAATTTACATTATTTTATGTGTATTTTGTATATGTATTTCAATAGAAATTAACCTAATTTTATGCGTATTTTCTATATTTCTTTTCATACAAATTTAAACTTTTTTTGTGTATTTTTGTATATAGTTTTATACAAATTTAGGTTATTTTATGTACGCATTTACATTATTTAATGTGTGTTTTGTATATATATTTTTATCCAAAGTTAATTTATTTTACGTTCATTTTTGGACATATATTTTTATAGAAATTAGCGTTATTTTATATGTATTTGTATATGTTTTCTCATACAAATTTACATTATTTGATTGCTATTTTGTTTATTTAGTTTGATACGAATTACATGATTATATGTGTATTTTGTACATATTTTTTATACGTATTTACATTACTTAATGTGTATTTTGTTTATATATTTTTAAACAAATTTACGTTATTATATGTATTTTATATATTTTTTGATACAAATTTACATTATTTTATGTATTTTGTATATACATTTCAATTCAAATTTAGCTTATTTTTTCTGTATTTTGTATATCTATTTTCATACGAATTTAATTACTTCTGTGTATTTTTGTGTATAGTTTTATACAAATTTACGTTATTTTATGTGTATTTTGTATATTTATATTTATACAAATACACATTCTTTTATTGGTATTTTTTTATTTTATTTTGATACGAATTTACATTATTTTATGTGTATTTTGTATTCATTTTTTTATACGTATTTACTTCATTTTACGTGTATTTTGTATATATATTTTTATACAAATCTACGTTATTTTATGTGTATTCGTATATATATTTTGAAACAAATTTACATTGTTTTATATGTATTTTGCATATCTATTTCAATACCGATTTACCTTATTGCATGTGTATTTTGTATATTTATTTTCATACAATTAAATTTTTTTATGTGTATTTTTGCATATATATTTAAAAAAAAGGCGTTATTTTATGGGAATTTTGCTTCTTTATTTTCATACAAATTTACATTATTTTATTAATATTCTGTGTATTTATTTTGATACGATTTTATATTATTCTATTTGTGTTTTGTATATATTTTTTTATACAAATTTACGTTATTTTAAGTGTATTTGTTTATGTATTTCATTCAAATTTACAGTATTTTATGTGTATTTTGTATATGTATTTTAATACAAATTTACCTAATTTTATGTGTATTTTGTATATTTATTTTCATACAAATTTAAATTATTTTTGTGTATTTTTGTATATAGTTTTATACAAATTTATGTTATCTGATGTGTATTTTGTATATTTATTTTCATACAAATACACATTCTTTTATTGACATTTTGTTTATTTATTTTGACGCGAATTTACATTATTTAAAGTGTATTTGGTATATATATTTTTATACATATTTACATCCTTTCATGAGTATTTTCTATATATATAAAAAATGCGTTATTTTATGGGTATTTTGCATCTTTATTTTCATACAAATTTACATTATTTTATTTACATTCTGTGTATTTATTTTAATACGATTTTACATTATTCTATTTGTGTTTTGTATATATATTTTTTATACATATTTACATTATTTAATGAGTATTTTTTATATATATTTTATTCAAATTTATGTTAATTTAAGTGTATTTGTTTTTTTATACGTATTTACATTATTTAATGTGTATTTTGTTTATGTGTTTTATTACAAATTTTCGTTATTATATGTGTATTTGTATAAATATTTTGATACAAAATTTACATTATTTGAAGTATTTTGTATATATATATATATATATATATATATATATATATATATATATATATATATATATATATATATATATATATATATATATATATATATGTATATATATATATATATATTTCAATTCAAATTTAGTTTATGTGTATTTTGTATATCTATTTTCATACAAACTTAACTACTTTTGTGTATTTTTGTATATAGTTTAATATAAATTTACGTTATTTTATGTATATTTTGTATTTTTATTTTTATACAAATACACATTTTTTTATTGGTATTTTGTTTACTTATTTTGATACGAATTTACATTATTTTATGTGTATTTTGTATACATTTTTTTATACGTATTTACTTCATTTTATGTGTATTTTGTATATATATTTTTATAGAAATCTTCGTTATTTTATGTGTATTCTTATATATATTTTGAAACAAATTTTACATTGTTTTATGTGTATTTTGCATATCTATTTCAATATAAATTTACCTTATTGTATGTGCATTTTGAATATTTATTTTAATACAAATTTAATTTCTTTATATGTATTTTGGTATATATATTTAAAAAAAAAGGGTTATTTTATGGGTATTTTGCTCCTTTATTTTCATACAAATTTACATTATTTTATTAATATTCTGTGTATTTATTTTGATACGATTTTACATTATTCTTTTTGGGTTTTGTATATATATTTTTTATACATATTTACATTACTTAATGTGTATTTTGTATATATATTTTATACAAATTTACGTTATTTTAAGTGTATTTGTTTATGTATTTTCATTCAAATTTACATTATTTTATGTGTATTTTGTAAATTTATTTCAATACAAATTTACCTAGTTTTAGGTGTATTTTGTATATTTATTTTCAAACAAATTTAAATTATTTTTGTGTATTTTTGTATATAGTTTTATACAAATTTACGTTATTTTATGTATATTTTGTATATCTATTTTCATACAAATACACATTCGTTTATTGATATTTTGTTTATTTATTTTGAAACGAATTTACATTATTTAATGTCTATTTTGTATATATATTTTTATACGTATTTACAGCATCTCAAGTGTATTTTGTATATATATATATATATATATATATATATATACATATATATGTATATATATATATATATATATATATATATATATATATATATATATCTATATATTTCTATATAAATCTGCGCTATTTTATGTGTATTCGTATATATATTTTGAAACAAATTTACATTGTTTTATGTGTATTTAGCATATTTTTTTAATATAAATTTACCTTATTGTATGTGCATTTTGTATATTAATTTTACTACAAATTTAATTATTGAATATGTTTTTATGTATATGTATTTTTATAAAAATATGCTTTATTTTATGGGTATTTTGCATCTTTATTTTCATACAAATTTACATTATTTTATTGATATTCTGTGTATTTATTTTGATACGATTTTACATTATTCTATGTGTATTTTGTATATATATTTAATACAAATGTACGTTATTTTATGTTTTTTTTCTTCATTTCATTCAAATTTTCATTATTTTATGTGTATTTTGTACATGTATTTAAAGACAAATTTAACTAATTATATGTGTATTTTGTATATCAATTTTCATAAAAATGAAATTTTTTTTTGTATATATTTTTATAAAAATTTTCGTTATTTTATATGTATTTTGTATATTTATTTTTCTACAAATATACGTTCTTTTATCGGAATTTTGTTTGTTTATTTTGATACGAATATACATTATTTTAGGTGTATTTGGTATATATATTTTTATACTATTTACATCATTTTATATGTATTTTGTATGTATATTTTCATTGAATTTTACTCTATTTTATGGGTATTCGTATATATATTTTGATACAAATTTACATTATTGATGTGTATTTTGCATATGTATTTCAATACAAATTTACTTTATTGTATATGCATTTTGTATATTTATTTCAATACAAATTTAATTATTTCATGTGTATTTTTGTAAATATATTTTTATGCATATATGCGTTATTATATGGGTATTTTGCATCTTTATTTTCATAGAAATTAAATTATTTTATTGATATTCTGTTTATTTATTTTGATATGATTTAACATTATTCTATGTGTATTTTGTATATATATTTTTATACATATTTACATTATTTAATGTATATTTTGTATATATATTTTATCCAAATTTACGTTATTTTATGTGTATTTGTTTATATATTTTCATACAAATTTACATTATTTCATGTGTATTTTGTATATGTATTTCAATACAAATTTGCCTAACTTTATGTGTATTTTGCATATCTATTTTCAAACAAATCTAAATTATTTTTGTGTTTTTTTTATTTATTTTTATACAAATTTTAGCTATTTTATTAGTATTTTGTATATATATTTTCCTAAAAATATACATTCTTTTATTATAATTTTGTTTATTTATTTTGATACGAGTTTACATTATTTTATGTGTATTTTGTATATATATTTTTCTACGTTTTTACATTATTTTATGTGTATTTTGTATATATATTTTAATAAATATTTATATTATTTTATTGTGTGTATTCGTATTTATTTTGTTACAAATTATACACAAATTTATATTATTTTATGTGTATTTATATATATATTTTCATACAAATTTATATTATTTTATGTGTATTTTTATATATTTTTCATTACAAATTTACCTTATTTTATGATTATTTTGTATATTTATTTCATTCAATTTTAAATTATTTCATGTGTATATTTGTATTTGTATTTACGTAAATTTTTGTGTATTTTCTATATATATTTTCATTCAAAATTACATTATTTTATTGGTATTTTCTTTATTTAACTCGATACGAATATAGATTTTTTCATAATTATTTTGTATACATATGTTTATACTCATTTACATTATGTAATGTGTGTTTTGTATATATTTTTAATGCAAATTTATTTATGTGCATTTTTGTACATATATTTTTATAGAAATTTATTTATTTTATGTGTATTTTGTGTATGTTTTCTCATAAAAATTTACATTATTTTATTGGTATTTTGTTTATTAATTTTGATACGAATTACATGACTATATGTGTATTTTGTACATATTTTTTTATACGTAATTACATTATTTAGTGTGTATTTTGTTTATATATTTTTATATAAAATTTACGTAATTATATGTGTATTTGTAAAAATATTTTGATACAAATTTACTTTTTTATGTATTTTGTACATATATTTCAATTCAAATTAAGCTTATTTTGTGTGTATTTTGTATATCTATTTTCGTACAAATTTAATTTCTACTGTGAATCTTTGTATATTGTTTCGTATAAATTTACCTTATTTTATGTGCATTTTGTATATTTATATTTATACAAATACACATTCTTTTATTTGTATTTTGTTTATTTATATTTATATGAATTTACATTATTTTGTGTGTATTTTGTATACATTTTTTTATACGTATTTACTTAATTCTATGTGTATTTTGTATATGTATTTTTGTAGAAATCTACGTTATTTTATGTGTAATCGTATATATATTTTGAAACAAATTTACACTATTTTATATGTATTTTGCATATCTATTTCAATACAAATTTACCTTATTGTATGTGCATTTTGTATATTTATTGTAATACAAACTCAAATATTTTATGTATATTTTGGTATCTATAGTTTAAAAAAAAAACGTTATTTTATAGGTATTTTGCATCTTAATTTTCATACAAATTTACATAATTTTTTTATTATTCTGTGTATATATTTTGATACGATTTTACATTATTCTATTTGTGTTTTGTATTTATTTTTTTTATACATATTTACATTATTTATTGTTTTTTTTTGTATATATATTACATACAAATTTACATTATTTTATGTGTATTTGTTTATATATTTTCATTCAAATTTACATTATTTTATGTGTATTTTGTATATGTATTTCAATATAAATCTTTTCATACAAATTTAAAATATTTTTGTGTATTTTTGTATATAGTTTTACTCAAATTTAGGTTATTTTATGTACGCATTTACATTATTGAATGTGTGTTTTGTATACATATTTTTATGCAAATTTACTTTATTTTACATTCATTTTAGTACATATATTTTCTAGAAATTTGCGTTATTGTTTTTTCATACAAATTTACATTATTTTATTGCTATTTTCTTTATTTATTTTGATACGAATTTACATTATCTTATATGTATTTTGTACACATTTTTTTATACGTATTTACATCATTTTATGTGTATTTTATATATATATATTTTTAAAGAAATCTACGTTATTTTATGTGTATTCGGATATATATTTTGAAACAAATTTACATTGTCTTATATGTATTTTCCATATCTATTTCAATACAAATTTACCTTATTGTATGTGTATTTTGTTTATTTATTTTATTACAAATTTAATTTTTTATGTGTATTTTTGTATATATATTTTTATAAAAAAAATGCGTTATTTTATTGGTATTTTGCTTCTTTATTTTCATACAAAATTTACAATATTTTATCAATATTCTGTGTATTTATTTTGATACGATTTTACATTATTCTATTTGTGTTTTGTATATATTTTTTTTATACAAATTTACGTTATTTTTAGTGTATTTGTTTATGTATTTTCATTCAAATTTACATTATTTTATGTGTATTTTGTATATGTTTTTTAATACAAATTTACTAATTTTATGTGTATTTTGTGTATTTATTTTCATACAAATTTAAATTATTTTTATGTACTTTTGTATATAGTTTTATACAAATTTAGGTTATCTTGTGTGTATTTAGTATATCTATTTTCATACAAATACACATTATTTTATTGATATTTTGTTTATTTATTTTGACGCGAATTTTCATTATTTAATATGTATTTTGTATATATAATTTTATACGTATTTACATAATTTCAGTTGTATTTTGTGTATATATATATATATATATATATATATATATATATATATATATATATATATATATATATATATATATATATATATATATATATATATATATATATATATATATATATATATATATATATATATTCCTATTTTATTGATAATCTGCTCATTCATATCGATACGATTTGACATTATTCTATGTGTATTTTGTATATTATTTTCAAACAAATTTACGTTATTTTATGTGTATCTGTTTATATATTTTGACACAAATCTACAATATTTTATGGGTATTTTGTATATATATTTCAAAAGAAATTTACTTAGTTTTATGCGTATTTTGTATATCTATTTTCATACAAACTCAAATTATTTATACGTATTTTTGTATATATTTTAATACAAATTTTAGTTATGTTATGTGTATTTTGTAAATCTATTTTCATTCAAATATATATTATTTTATTGGTGTTTTGTTGATTTATATTGATACGAATTTACATTATTTTATATGTACTTTGTATTTATATTTTTATACGCATTTACATTATTTAATATTTATTTTGAATTTATATTTTTATACAAATTCATGGTATTTTATGTGTATTTGTATATATATTTTCATATAAATTTACATTATTTTATGTGTATTTTGTACATATATATCATAACAAATTTACCTTATTTTATCTTTATTTTGTATGTGTATTTTGTATAGTTATATTTATACAAATACACATTCTTTTATTGATATTTTGTTTATTTATTTTGATTCGAATTTACATTATTTTAAGTGTATATTGTATACATTTTTTTATCCGTATTTACTTAACTTTATGTGTATTTTGTATATATATTTTTATAGAAATCTACGTTATTTTGTGTATTCGAATATATATTTTTAAACAAATTTATATATATATATATATATATATATATATATATATATATATATATATATATATATATATATATATATATATATATATATATATATATATATATATATATATATATATATATATATATATATATATATATATATATATATATATATATATATATATATATATATATATATATATATATTCTAAAAATGTTATTTTATGGGTATTTTGCATCTTTATTTGCATACAATTTTACATTATTTTATTAATATTCTGTGTATTTATTTTGATACGATTTTACCCTATTCTATTTATGTTTTGTATATATTTTTTTTCATTCATTTTTGCATTATTTAATGTGTATTTTGTATATATATTTTATACAAATTTACGTTATTTAAAGTGTATTTGTTTAAATATTTTCATTCAAATTTACATTATTTTATGTGTATTTTGTATATGTATTTCAATAAATATTTACCTAATTTTATGTGTATTTTGTATATTTATTTTCATACAAATTTAAATTATTTTTGTGTATTTTTGTATGTATTTTTTAAATATATTTATATAGAAAATTACGTTTTTTTATGTGTATTCGTATATATATTTTGAAATAAATTTACCTTCTTTTATGTGTGTTTTGCATATCTATTTCAATACAAATTTACCATATTGTTTGTTAATTTAGTATATTAATTTTAATACAAATTTAATTATTCTATGTGTATTTTTGTATATGTATTTTTTTTATAAATATACTTTATTTTATGGGTATTTTGCATTTTTATTTTCATACAAATTTACATTATTGTATTGACATTCTGTGCATTTATTTTGATACAACTTTACATTATTCCATGTGTATTTTGTATGTATATTTTATAAAAATGTAAGCTAAATTTGAATTGAAATATATATACAAAATACATAAAATAATGTAAATTTGTATCAAAATATTTATACAAATACACATATAATAACGTAATTTTTTCAAAAAATATATGAACAAAATACACATTAAATAATGTAAGTACGTATAACAAAATATGAACAAAATACACATATAATCAAAATAAATCAACAAAATACCAATAAAATAATGTAAATTTGTGTGAAAAATATATACAAAATTAATATAAAATAACGCAAATTTCTATAAAAACATATGTACAAAAATGCACATAAAATTAAGTAAATTTGTATAAAAATATATATACAAAACACACATTAGATACTGTAAATGAGTAAAAAAATATTTATACAAAATACCTAGGAAATAATCTAAACTCGTATCGAATTAAATTAAGAAAATACCAATAAAATAATGTAATTTTGGATGAAAATATATATAGAAAATACATATAAAATAACCTAAATACAAATACAAATATACACATAAAATAATTTAAAATTAAATGAAATAAATATAAAAAATAAACATAAAATAAGGTAAATTTGTCATGAAATATATGTAAAAATACACATAAAATAATATAAATTTGTATGAAAATATATATACAAATACACACAAAATAACATGAATTTGAATAAAATTTGTATCAAAATATATACCAATACATACAATAAAATAACGTAGTTTTTTATGAAAATATATATACAAAATACATATAAAATAATGTAAATACGTAGAAAAATATATATACAAAATACACATATAATAATGTAAAAATGTAAGGAAAATATATACAAAATACACCTAGAATAATGTAAAATTGTATCAATATAAATGTACAGAATATCAATAAAGTAATGTAAAAATGAAAACAAAGATGTAAAATACCCATAAAATTACTCATTTAAAAGAAATATATATACAAAAATACTCATCAAATAATTAAATTTGTATTAAAATAAATATACAAAATACACATACAATAAGATAAATTTAATTTAAAAAAGATATGCTAAATACACACAAAATAATATAAATTTGTATGAAAACATATACGAATACACAAAATAAAGTAACGTAAATTTTTTGGAAAATATATATACAAAATACACATAAAATAATGTAAATACGTAGAAAAATAAATATTTAAAATACACATAAAATAATGAAAATTCGTATCAAAATTAATAAACAAATTTCCAATAAAAGAATGTATCTTTGTAGGAAAATATATATACAAAAAACAAATAAAAAAGCTAAAAATTGTATAAAAATATGTACAAAAATACACAAAAATTATATAAATTTGTTTGAAAATAGATATGCAAACTACACATAAAATTAGGCAAATTTTAATTGAAATACATATACAAAATACACATTAAATAATGTAATATAAAATATATAAAATATATAAAACATGTAAAGAAATACATATAAATTAACGTACAATTGCATTAAATATATATACAAAATATATATTAAAATTTTAATAATGTATATATGTATAAAAATAGATATACAAAATACACATAGAATAATGTAAAGTTGTTTAAAAAAAATAAAAAGAATAGATAAAATAATGTAAATTTGTATGAAAATAAAGATGCAAAATACCCATAAAATAAAGCATATTTTTATAAAAATACATATACAAAAATACACATAGCATAATTAAATTTGTATTAAAATTAATATACAAAATGCATATACAATAAGGTAAATTTGTATTGAAAAAATAAGGAAAATACACATAAAACAGTGTAAATTTCTTTCAAAATCTATATACGAATAATCATAAATCAACGTAGATTTCTATTGAAATATGTACACAAAATACACATCAAATGATGTAACGCATATATAAATATATATATATATATATATATATATATATATATATATATATATATATATATATATATATATATATATATATATATATATATATATATATATATATATATATATATATATATATATATATATATATATATATATATATATATATATATATATATATATATATATATATAAAATACACATTAAATAATGTAAATTATGTCAAAATAAATAAACAAAATATCAATAAAAGAATGTGTATTTGTATGAAAATAGATATACAATATACACATAAAATCACCTAAATTTGTATAAAACTATATACAAAAATACACAAAAATATTTTTTATTTGTATGAAAATAAATATACAAAATACACATAAAATTAGGTAAATTTGTTTTGAAATACATTTACAAAATACACATAAAATAATGTAAATTTGAATGAAAATATATCAACAAATCCACTTAAAATAACGTAAATTTGTATAAAATATATATACAAAATACACATTAAATAATGTAAATATGTATAAAAAAATATATACAAAACATAAATAGAATAATATAAAATTGTGTCAAAATAAATACACAGAATATTAATAAAATAATGTAAATTTGTATGAAAATTAATATGCAAAATACCCATAAAATAACGCATTTTTTATAAAAATATATAAAATAACGTACATTTGTATAAAATATATATATACAAAATACACATAGAATAATGTAAAATCGTTTAAAAAAAATAAACAGAATATCAATATAATAATGTAAATTTGTATGAAAATAAAGATGCAAAATACATATAAAATAAAACATATTTTTATAAAAATACATATACAAAAATACACAGAGAATAATTAAATTTGTATTAAAATTAATATACAAAATGCATATACAATAAGATAAATTTGTATTGAAAAAATATGCAAAATACACATAAAACAGTGTAAATTTGTTTCAAAATCTATATTCGAATAAACATAAATCAACGTAGATTCCTATAGAAATATATATACAAAATATACATGAAATGATGTAAATACGTATAAAAATATATATACAAAATAAACATTTCATAATGTAAATTCGCGACAAAATAAATAAACAAAATATCAATAAAAGAATGTGTATTTGTATGAAAATAGATATACAAAATACACATAAAATAACATAAATTTGTATAAAACTATATACAAAAATACATAAAAATAATTTACATTTGTATGAAAATATATATACAAAATACACATGAAATTAGGTAAATTTGTATTGAAATACATTTACAAAATACACATAAAATAATGTAAATTTGAATGAAAATATATAAACAAATACACTTAAAATAACGTAAATTTGTATAAAATATATATACAAAATACACATTAAATGATGTAAATATGTATACAAAAATATAAATAAAACACAAAGACAATAATTTAAAATCGTGTCAAAATAAATACACAGAATATTAATAAAATAATGTAAATTTGTATGAAAATTAAGATGCAAAATACCCATAAAATAGCGCATTTTTTATAAAAATATATATACCAAAACAAACATAAAATATTTGAATTTGGATTAAAATAAATATACGAAATGCACACACAATAATGTAAATTTCTATTCAAATAGATATGCAAAATACATATACAACAATGTAAATTTGTTTCAAAATATATATACGAATACACATATAATAACGTATATTTCTATATATAAAAAAAAAAAAAATATATATATATATATATATATATATATATATATATATATATATATATATATATATATATATATATATATATATAATACATATAAAATAAAGTAAATACGTATAAAAAATGTATACAAAATACAGATAAAATAATGTAAACTCGTATCAAAATAAATAAATAAAATACTAATAAAAGAATTTGTATTTGTATAAATATAAATATACAAAATACACATAAAATAACGTAAATTTATATAAAACTATATACATAAATACACAAAAGTAGTTAAATTTGTATGGAAATAGATATACAAAATACACATAAAATTAGCTAAATTTGAATTGAAATATATATACAAAATACATAAAATAATGTAAATTTGTATCAAAATATTTATAAAAATACACATATAATAACGTAAATTTGTATAAAAATATATAAACAAAATACACATTAAATAATGTAAATACGTAAAAAAAAGTATGTACAAAATACACATATAATCATGTAATTCGTATCAAAATAAATAAACAAAATACTAATAAAATAATGTAAATTTGTATGAGAAAACATATACAAAATACACATAAAATAATGCAAATTTCTATAAAAAAATATATGTACAAAAATGCACATAAAATAAATTAAATTTGCATAAAATATATACAAAACACAAATAGAATAGGGTAAAATCGTATCAAAATAAATACACAGAATATTAATAAAATAATGTAAAATTGTATGAAAATAAAGATGCAAAATACCCATAAGATAACGCATTTTTTAGAAAATATATATGTACCAAAATACACATAAAATATTTAAATTTGTATTAAAATAAATATACAAAATGAACATTCATTAAGGTAAATTTGTATTGAAATAGATATGCAAAATATATATAAATCTATGTAAATTTGTTTAAAAATATATATACGAATACACAGGTTTCTATAAAAATATATATACAAAATACAAATCTAAATTTGTATGAAAATATTTATACAAATACACATAAAATAACATGAATTTGTATAAAATTTGTATCAAAATATATACTAATACACTCAAGAAAATAGCGTAAATTTTTATGAAAATATATATACAAAATACTCATAAAATAATTTAAATATGTAGAAAAGTATATATATAAAACACACATAAAATAATATAAATTCGTATCAAAATAAATAGACAAAATTCCAATAAAAGAATGAATATTTGAATAAAAATATATATACAAAATACAAATAAAATAACTAAAATTTGTATAAAAATATATACAAAAATACACAAAAAATAAGTTAAATTAGTTTGAAAATAGATATGCAAAATACACATAAAATTAGGCAAATTTGTATTTAAATACATATACAAAATACACATAAAATAATGTAAATTTGTATGAAAATATATAAAGAAATACACATAAAATAGCGTAAATTTGGATAAAATATACATACAAAATAATGTAAATATGTATAAAAAAATGTACATATAAAATACACATAGAATAATGTTAACTCGTATTAAAATAAATAAACAGAATATCAATAAAATAATGTAAATGTAATAAAAATAAATATACAAAAATACACATAAAATAATTAAATTTGTAATAAAATAAAAAAAACGCACATATAATAAAGTAAATTTATGTTAAAATAGATATGCAAAATACACATAAATAATGTAAATTTGTATCAAAAAATACATACGAATAGACATAAAATAGAGTAAATTTCTATGAAAATATGCATACAAAATACATATATAATGATGTAAATAAGTATAACAATATATATACCAAATACCCCTAAAATAATGTCAATTCGTATCAAAATAAATACACAAAATTCCGATAAAAGTACGTATATTTGTTGGAAAATAGATATACAAAATACACATAAAATAGCGAAACTTTGTATAAAAATATATACAAAAAAGAACACAAAAATAATTTCAATTTGTATGGAAATAGATATACAAAATACACATATTATTAGTTAAATTTGTATTTAAATATATGTACAAAATACACATAAAATAATGTAAATTTGTATGAAATGAAAACAAATACACATAAAATAACGTATATTTGTATAAAATATATATACAAAATACACATAGATTAATGTAAAATCGTATCAAAACAAATATACACAGTATCAATAAAATAATGTAAATTTGTTTGAAAATAAAGATGCAAAATACCCATAAAATAAAGCATATTTTTATAAAATTACATATACAAAAATACACATAGAATAATTAAATTTGTATTAAAATTAGTATACAAAATGCACATACAATAAGGAAAATTTGTATTGAAAAAATATGCAAAATACACATAAAACAGTGTAAATTTGTTTCAAAATATATATACGAACACACATAAAATAACGTAGATTTCGATAGAAATATATATACAAAATACACATGAAATGATGTAAATACGTATAAAAAAATATATACAAAATACACATTAAATAATGTAAATTCGCGTCAAAATAAATAAACAAAATATCGATAAAAGAATGTGTATTTGTATGAAAACAGATATACAAAATACACATAAAATAACCTAAATTTGTTTAAAAATATATACAAAAATACACAAAAATAATTTAAACTTGTATGAAAATAAATATACAAAATACACATAAAATTAGGTAAATTTGTGTTGAAATACGTATACAAAATACACATAAAATAATGTAAGTTTGAATGAAAATACATAAACAAATACACTTAAAATAACGTAAATTTGTATAAGATATATATACAAAATACAAACTAAATAATGTAAATATGTATAAAAAATATATAGAAAACACAAATAGAATATTGTAAAATCGTATCAAAATAAATACACAGAATATTAATAGAATAATGTGAGTTTGTATGAAAATAAAGAAGAAAAATACCAAAAAAATAACGCATTTTCTTATAAAAATATATATACCAAAATACACATAAAAAATTTAAATTTGTATTAAAATAATTATACAAAATACACATACACTAATTTAAATTTGTATTGAAATAGATATGCAAAATACATATAAAACAATGTAAATTTGTTTAAAAATATATATACGAATACACATAAAATAACGTAGATTTCTATGAAAATATATATACAAAATACACATAAAATGAAGTAAATACGTATAAAAATTGTATACAAAATACACATAAAATAATGTAAATTCGTATCAAAATAAATAAACAAAATACCAATAAAAGAATGTGTATTTGTATAAATATAAATATAAAAAATACGCATAAAATAACGTAAATTTATATAATACTATATACAAAAATACACAGAAATAATTAAATTTGTATGGAAATAGATATATAAAATACACCCAAATAAGCTAAATTTGACTTGAAATATATATACAAAATACATAAAATAAAGCAAATTTGTATCGAAATATTTATAGAAATACACATATAATAACGTAAATTTGTATAAAAATATATAAACAAAATACACATTAAATAATGTAAATACGTAAAAAAAAATATGTACAAAATACACATATAATCATGTAATTCGTATGAAAATAAATAAACAAAATACCAATAAAATAATGTAAATTTGTATGAGAAAACATATACAAAATACACATAAAATAACGCAAATTTCTATAAAAAATATATGTACAAAAATGGACATAAAATAAACATAATTTACATAAAAATATATATACAAAACACACATTAGATAATGTAAATGAGTATAAAAATATGTACACATAATACCTATGAAAAAATCTAATTGTTTTTTATGTATTTTGCATATCTTTTTCAATATAAATTTAACTTATTGTATGTGCATTTTGTATATTTATTTTAATACAAATTTAATTTTTTATGTGTATTTTGGTATATATATTTTTATAAAAAAATGCGTTTTTTTATGGGTATTTTGCTTCTTTATTTTCATACAAATTTACATTATTTTATTAATATTCTGTGTATTTATTTTGATACGATTTTACGTTATTCTATTTTGGTTTTGTATATATTTTTTGATACATATTTACATTATTTAATGTGTATTTTGTATATATATTTTATACAAACTTACGTTATTTTAAGTGTATTTGTTTATGTATTTTCATTCAAATTTACATTATTCTATGTGTATTTTGTATATGTATTTCTATACAAATTTACCTAATCTATAGTTTTATACAAATTTACGTTATTTTATGTGTATTTTGTATATCTTTTTTCATACAAATAAACATTCTTTTACTGATATTTTGTTTATTTATTTTGACACGAATTTACATTATTTAATGTCTATTTTGTATATATATTTTTATACGTATTTACAGCATCTCAAGTGTATTTTGTATATATATTTCTATAGAAATCTACGTTATTTTATGTGTATTCGTATATATATTTTGAAACAAATTTACATTGTTTTATTTGTATTTTGCATATCTATTTCAATACAAATTTACGTTATTGTATGTGTATTTTGTATATTTATTTTAATACAAATTTAATTTTTATGTGTATTTTGGTATATATATTTAAAAAAAATGCGTAATTTTATGGGCATTTTGCTTCTTTATTTTCATACACATTTACATTATTTTATTAATATTCTGTGTATTTATTTTGATACGATTTTGCATTATTCTATTTGTGTTTTGTATATATTTCTTAATACATATTTACATTATTTAATTTTTATTTTGTATATATATTTGAAACAAAATTTACGTTATTTTAAGAGTATTTGTTTATGTATTTTTATTCAAATTTACATTATTTTATGTGTATTTTGTATATGTATTTCAATACAAGCTTACCTAATCTTATGTGTATTTTGTATGTTTATTTTCATAGAAATTTAAATTATTTTTCTGTATTTTTGTATGTATTTTTTATATATATTTTTATAGAAATTTACGTTTTTTTATGTGTATTCGAATATATATATTTTGAAATAAATTTACATTGCTTTATGTGTGTTTTGCATATCTATTTCAGTACATATTTACCATATTGTATGTGCATTTTGTATATTAATTTTAATACAAATTTAATTATTCTATGTGTATTTTTGTATATGTATTTTTATAAAAATTTGCTTTATTTGATGGGTATTTTGCATCTTTATTTTCAAACAAATTTACGTTATTTTATTGACATTCTTTGTATTTATTTTGATACAATTTTACATTATTGTAGGTGCATTTTGTATATTTATTTTAATACAAATTCAATTATTTTATATGTTTTTTGTATGTATATTTTTAAACAAATATGCGTTATTTTATGGGTATTTTCCATCTTTATTTTCATACAAATTTACTTTATTTTATTTATATTCTGTTTATTTATTTTGAAACGATTTTATATTATCCTATGTGTATTTTGTATATCTATTTTTATTTGTATAGAAATATATAAACAAAATACACATTAAATAACGTAAATACGTTTAAAAAAATATGTACAAAATATAAAAATAATCATGTAATTCGTATCAAATTAATAAACAAAATACTAATAAAATAATGTAAATTTATATGAGAAAACATATACAAAATACACATAAAATACCGCAAATTTAAAAAAAAAATATATATGTACAAAAATGCACAAATTAAATTAAATTTGCATAAAAATAAATATACAAAACACACATTAAATAGTGTAAATGCGTATAAAAATATGTATACAAAATACCTATGAAATAATCTAAATTCGTATCGAATTAAACTAACAAAATACCAATAAAATAATGTATATATATATATATATATATATATATATATATATATATATATATATATATATATATATATATATATATATATATATATATATATATATATATATATATATATATATATATATATATATATATATATATATATATATATATATATATATATATATATATATATATATATATATATATATATATACATAAAATAATTTAAAATTGAATTAAATAAATATTAAAAATAAACATAAGGTAAATTTCTAAAATGCACATAAAATAATGTAAATTTGTATGAAAATATATATACAAATACACATAAAATAACATAAATTTGTGTAAAATTTGTAACAAATTATATACGAATACACATAATAAAATATATATATACAAAATACATATAAAATAATGTAAGTGCGTAGAAAAATATATATACAAAATACACATAAAATAATGTAAATTCGTATAAAAATAAATAAACAAAATTCCAATAAAAGAATGTATATCTGTTGGAAAATATATATACAAAATACAAATGAAATAACTCAAATTTGTATAAAAATATTTACAAAAATACACAAAAATAATTTAAATTTGTTTGAAAATAGATATGGAAAATACACATAAAATTAGGAAAATTTGTATTGAAATACATATACAAAACCCACATAAAATAATATAAATTTGTATGAAAATATATAAACAAATACACGTAAAATAACGTAAATTTGGATAGAACATATATACAAAATATACATTAAATAATTTAAATATATATAAAAATATATATACAAAATACACATAGAATAAAGTAAAATCGTATGAAAATAAATAAACAGAATATCAATAAAATAATGTAAATTTGTATGAGAATAAAGATGCAAAATACCCATATAAAAACGCATATTTGTATAAAAATATATATACAAAAATACATATAAAATAATTATTTTTTTATTAAAATAAATATACAAAATGCACATACAATAAAGTAAATTTGTATTGAAATAGATATGCAAAATACACATCAGTAAAGTAAATTTGTATCAAAATATATATACGAATACTCATAAAATAGAGTAAATTTCTATGAAAACATACATAAAAAATACATATAAAATGATGTTAATAAGTATAAAAATATATATACCAAATATACCTCAAATAATGTAAATTCGTATCAAAATAAATAAAGAAAATTCCGATAAAAGAAAGTATATTCGTAGGAAAATAAATATACAAAATACACATTTAAATACATGTACAAAATACACATAAAATAATGAAAATTTGTATGAAATGAAAACAAATACACATAAAGTAACGTATAATTGTATAAAATATATACAAAATACACATAGAATAATGTAATATCGAATTAAAATAAATACACAGAATATAATGTAAATTTGTATGAAAATAAAGATGCAAAATCCTCATAAAATAATAAAATTTGTATTAAAATTAACATAAAAAATGCACATACAATAAGGTAAATTTATATTAAAAAAATATGTAAAATACACATCAAACAGTGTAAATTTGCTTCAAAATATATATACAAATACACATAAAATAACATAGCTTTCTATAGAAAAAAAAAAAAAAATATATATATATATATATATATATATATATATATATATATATCTCTATATATATATATATATATATATATATATATATATATATATATATATATATATATATATATATATATATATATATATATATACAAAATACACATGAAATGATGTAAATACGTATAAAAATATATTTACAAAATACATTTTAAATAATGTAAATTCGCGTCAAAATAAATAAAAAATATCAATAAAAGAATGTGTATTTGTATGAAAATAGATTTAGAAAATACACATAAAATTAAGTAAATACGTATAAAAAATGTATACAAAATACACATAAAATTATGTAAATTCGAATAAATATAAATAAACAAAATACCAATTAAAGAATGTGTATTTGTATAAATATAAATATATAAAATGCACATAAAATAACGTAAATTTATATAAAACTATATACAAAAATACACAGAAGTAGTTAAATATGTATGAAAATAGATATACAAAATACACACAAAATAAGCTAAATTTGAATTGAAATATATATACAAAATACATAAAATAAAGTAAATTTGTATCGAAATAATTTTAACAAATACACAAATAATAACGTAAATTTATATAAAAATATATAAACAAAATACACATTAAATAATGTAAATACGTATAAAAAAATATGTACAAAATACACATATAATGAAGTAATTCGTATCAAAATAAATAAACAAAAAAAACAATCAAATAATGTAAATTTGTATGAGAAAACATATACAAAATACACATAAAATAACGCAAATTTCTATAAAAATATATGTACAAAAATGCACATAAAATTAATTTGCATAAAAAAATATATACAAAACACACATTAGATAATGTAAATGAGTATAAAAATATGAATACAAAATAGCTATGAAATAATCTAAATTAGTATCGAGTTATATTAAGAAAATACCAATAAAATAATGTAATTTTGGATGAAAATATATATAGAAAACACACAAAAATAACCTAAATACAAATACAAATATACACATTAAATAATTTAAAATTGAATAAAATAAATATACACAATAAACATAAAATAAGGTAAATTTGTTTTGAAATATATGTAAAAAATACACATAAAATAATTTAAATTTGTATGAAAATATATATAGAAATACACATAAAATAACATGAATTTGTATAAAATTTGTATCAAATTATATACGAATACACACAATAAAATAACGTAAATTTTTATGAAAATGTATATATAAAATACACAAAATAATTTAAATACGTAAAAAAATATATATACAAAATACACATAAAATAATGTAAAATCTTAAAAAAATAAATACACAAACTTCCAATAAAAGAATGTATATTTGTAGGAAAATATATATACAAAATACAAATAAAATAACTAAAATTTGTATAAAAATATGTACAAAAATACACAAATATAATTTAAATTTGTTTGAAAATAGATATGCAAAATACATATAAAGTTAGGCAAATTTGTATTGAAATACATATACAAAACTCACATAAAATAATGTAAATTTGTATGAAAATATATAAACAAATACTCATAAAATAACGCAAATTTGGATAAAATATATATACAAAATATATATTAAATATTTTAAATATGTATAAAAATATATTATATTATATATTTTTTTTATTGAAATTTGCGTTATTTATGTGTATTTTGTATATGTTTTATCATACAAATTTACATTATTTTATTGGTATTTTGTCTATTTATTTTGATACGAATTACATGATTATTTGTGTATTTTGAACACATTTTTTTATACGTATTTACATTATTTAATGTGTATTTTGTTTATATATATTTTTATACAAATTTACGTTATTATATGTGTATTTTTATAAGTATTTTGATACAAATTTACATTATTTTATGTATTTTGTATATATTTTAATTCAAATTTAGCTTATTTTATGTGTATTTTGTATATCTATTTTAATACAAATTTAATTACTTTTATGTATTTTTGTATATAGCTTTATATAAATTTACGTTATTTTATGTGTATTTTGTATATTTATATTTATACAAACACACATTCTTTTATTAGTATTTTGTTTATTTATTTTGATACGAGTTTACATTATTTTATATGTATTTTGTATACATTTTTTTATAAGTATTTACTTAATTATATGTGTATTTTGTATATATATTTTCATAGAAATCTACGTTATTTTATGTGTATTCCTTTATATATTTTGAAACAAATTTGTTTTTTGCGTATCTATTTCAATACAAATTTACCTTAGTGTATGTGCATTTTGTTTACTTACTTTAATACAAAATCAAATATTTTATGTGTTTTCGTATATATGTTTTTATAAAAAATGCGTTATTTTATGTGTTATATGTGTATTTTGTATATATATTTTCATAAAAATCTACGTTATTTTATGTGTATTCCTTTATATATTTTGAAACAAATTTGTTTTTTGCGTATCTATTTCAATACAAATTTACCTTAGTGTATGTGCATTTTGTTTACTTATTTTAATACAAAATCAAATATTTTATGTGTTTTCGTATATATGTTTTTATAGAAAATGCGTTATTTGATGGGTATTCTGCATCTTAATTTTCATACAAATTTACATTATTTTATTAATATTTTGTGTATTTATTTTGATACGATTTTACATTATTCTATTTGTGTTTTGTATCTTTTTTTTTATACATATTTACATTATTTAATGTGTATTTGTATATATATTTGATACAAATTTACGTTATTTTAAGTGTATATGTTTATATATTTTCATTCAAATTTACATTATTTTATGTGTATTTTGTATATGTATTTCAAAACAAAATTACCTAATTTTATGTGGGTTTTGTATATTTATTTTCATATAAGTTTAAATTATTTTTGTGTATTTTTGTATGCAGTTTTATACAAATTTAGGTTATTTTATTTGTATTTTGTATATGTATTTTCATACACATTCTTTTCATGATATTTTGTTTATTTATTTTGTCACGAATTTACATTATTTAATGTGTATTTTGTATTTATATTTTTATACGTATTTACATAAGTTCATGTGTATTTTGTATATATATTTCTATAGAAATCTACGTTATTTTATGTGTATTCGTATATATATTTTGAAACAAATTTACATTGTTTTATGTGTATTTTGCATATTTTTTCAATACAAATTAACCTTATTGTATGTGCATTTTGTATAATAATTTTAATACAAATTTGATTATCCTATGTTTATTTTTGTATATGTATTTTTATAAAAATATGCTTTATTTTATGGGTATTTTGCATCTTTTTTTTTCATACAAATTTACATTATTTTATTGATATTCTCTGTATTTATTTTGATATGATTTTACATTATTCTATATGTATTTTGTATATATATTTCATATAAAATATACGTTATTTTGTGTGTATTTTGTTTTCATTTCATACAAATTTACATTATTTTATGTGTTTTTTGTACATGTATTTAAATACAAATTTAACTAGTTATATGTGTATTTTGTATATCTATTTTTTATGTATATTTTCATAGAAATTTACTCTATTTTATGAGTATTCGTATATATATTTTCATACAAATTTATATTATTGATGTGTATTTTGCATATCTCTTTCAATACAAATTTACTTTATTGTACGTGCATTTTGTATCTTTATTTTCATACAAATTTACATTATTTTATTGATATTATGTTTATTTATTTTGATACGATTTAACATTATTCTATGTGTATTTTGTATATATATTTTTTATACATATTTACATTATTTAATGTTTATTGTGTATATATATTTTATCCAAATTTAAATTATTTTATGTGTATTTGTTTATATATTTTCATACAAATTTCCATTATTTTATGTGTATTTTGTATATATATTTTTCTACGTATTTAAAATGTTTTATGTGTATTTTGTATACACATTTTCATAAAAACTTACGTTATTTTATTGTGTGTATTCGTATATATTTTGAAACAAATTTTATACAAATTCTTGTTATTTAATGTGTATTTGTATATATATTTTGATAAAAATTTATATTATTTTATGTGTCATATTACATATATTTCATTACAAATTTACATTATTTTATGTTTATTTTGTATATTTATTTCATTCAATTTTAAATTATTTTATGTGTATATTTCTATTTGTATTTAGGTTATTTTATGTGGATTTTCTATATATATTTTCATCAAAAATTACATTATTTTATTGGTATTTTCTTAATTTAATTCGATACGAGTTTAGGTTATTTCATAGGTATTTTGCATATATATTTTATAATCATTTACATTATCTAATCTGTGTTTTGTATATATATTTTTATGCAAATTTATTTGATGTGCATTTTTGTACATATATTTTAATAGAAATTTGCGTTATTTTATGTTTTTTGTATATGTTTTTTCATACAAATTTATATTATTTCATTGGTATTTTCTTTCTTTATTTTGATACGAATTACATGATTTTTGTACATATTTTTTTATACTTATTTACATTATTTAATGTGTATTTTGTTTATATATTTTTATACAAATTTACGTTATTATATGTGTATTTGTATAAATATTTTGATACAAATTTACTTTATTTTATGTATTTTGCATATATATTTAAATTCAAATTTAGCCTATTTTGTGTGTATTTTGCATATCTATTTTCATAGAAATTTAATTACTTTTGCGTATTTTTGTATATAGTTTTATATAAATTTACGTTATTTTATGAGTTTTTTGTATATTTATATTAATACAAATACACATTTTTTTATTGGTATATTGTTTATTTATTTTGATACGAGTTTACATTAAATTATGTGTATTTTGTATGCATTTTTTATACGTATTTACCTCATTTTATGTGTATTTTGTATATATATTTTTATAGAAATCTACGTTATTTTATGTGTATTCTTATATGTATTTTAAAACAAATTTACATTGTTTTATATGTATTTTGAATATCTATTTGAATACAAATTTACTTTATTGTATGTGTATTTTGTATATTTATTTTAATACAAATTAAAAAAAAATTATGTGTATATTTGTATATATTTTTTTTATAAAAACAGGCGTTATTTATTGGGTATTTTGCTTCTTTATTTTCATACAAATTTACATTATTTTATTAATATTCTGTGTATTTATTTTGATACGATTTTACATTATTCTATTTGTGTTTTGTATATATTTTTTTATATATATTTACATTATTTAATTTCTATTTTGTATATATATTTTATTCAAATTTACGTTATTTTAAGTGTATTTGTTTATGTATTTTTATTCAAATTTATATTATTATATGTGTATTTTGTATATGTATTACAATACAAATTTATTTAGTTTTATGTGTGTTTTGTATATTTATTTTCATACAAATTTAAATTATTATTGTGTATTTTTGTATATGGTTTGTTATATAATTCTAGATTATTTTATGTGTATTTTGTATAGCTATTTTCATACAAATACACATTATTTTATTGATATTTTGTTTATTTATTTTGACGCGAATTTACATTATTTAATGTGTATTTTGTATATATATTTTTATACGTATTTACATCATTTCATGTGTATTTTGTATATATATTTCTATAGAAATCTACGTTATTTTATGTGTATTCGTATATATATTTTGAAACAAATTTACACTGTTTTATGTGTATTTTTCATATTTTTTTCAATACAAATTGAATGTATCTACATTTTGTATATAAATTTTAATACAAATTTAATTATTCTATGTGTATTTTTGTATTTGTATTTTTATAAAAATATGGTTAATTTTATGGTTGTTTTGCATATTTATTTTCATACAAATTTATATTATTTTATTGATATTCTGTGTATATATTTTGATGCGATATTACATTATTCTATGTGTATTTTGTTTATATATTTTATACAAATGTACGTTATTTTATGTGTATATGTGTTCATTTCATACAAATTTACATTATTTTTTGTGTATTTTGTACATGTATACAAATACACATTCTTTTATTGGTATCTTGTTTATTTATTTATTTTGATACGAATTTACATTATTTTATGTGTATTTTGTCTACATTTTCTTTTACGTATTTACTTCATTTTATATGTATTCGTATATATATTTTGAAACAAATTTACATTGTTTTATATGTATTTTGCATATCTATTTCAAGACAAATTTACCTAATTGTATGTGCATTTTGTATATTTATTGTAATACAAATTTAAATATTTTATATGTATTTTTGTATATATGTTTTTATAAAATATTCGTTATTTATGGGTATTTTGCATCTTAATTTTCATACAAATTTACATTATTTTATTAATATTTTGTGTATTTATTTTGATACGATTTTACATTATTTTATTTGTGTTTTGTATATATTTTTTTATACATAATTGCATTATTTAATGTGTATTTTGTATATATATTTCATACAAGTTGACGTTATTTTAAGTGTATTTGTTTATATATTTTCATTCAAATTTCCATTGTTTTATGTGTATTTTGTATTTGTATTTCAATACAAATTTATCTAATTTTATGTGTATTTCGTATATTTATTTTCATACAAATTTAAATTATTGTTTGTGTATTTTTGTATAGAGTTTTATACAAATTTACAATATTTTATGTGTATTTTGTATATCTATTTTCATACAAATACACATTCTTTTATTGATATTTTGTTTATTTATTTTGACACGAATTTAAATTATTTAATGTGTATTGTGTATATATATTTTTATTCGTATTTACATAATTTCATGTGTATTTTGTATATATATTTTTATAGAAATCTACGTTATTTTATGTGTATTCGTAAATATATTTTCAAACAAATCTACATTTTTTCATGTGTATTTTGCATATTCTTTAAATACAAATTTACCTTATTTTATGTGCAATTTTTATATAATTTTAATACAAATTTAATTATCCTATGTGTATTTTTGTATATGTATTTATATAAAAATATGCTTTATTTTATGGGTATTTTGGATCCTTATTTTCATAGAAATTTACATTATTTTATTTATATTCTGTGTATTTATTTTGATCCGATTTTGCTTTATTCTATGTATATTTTGTATATATATTTTATACAAATGTACGTTGTTTTATTTGAATTTGTTTTCATTTCATACAAATTTAGATTATTTTATGTGTATTTTGTACATGTATTTAACTACAAATTTAACTAATTATATTTGTATTTTGTATATCTGTTTTCATACAAATTGAAATTAATTTTGGGTATTTTTCTATATATTTTTATACATATTTTCGTAGTTTTTTGTGTATTTTATATGTTTATTTTCCTACAAATTTACATTCTTTTTTGTTTATTTATTTTGATACCAATTTACATTATTTTAGTTGTATTTGATATATATATATATATATATATATATATATATATATATATATATATATATATATATATATATATATATATATATATATATATATATATATATATATATATATATATATATATATATATATATATATATATATATATATATATATATATATATATATATATATATATATATATATATATATATATATATATATATATATATATATATATATATATATATATATATATATATATATATATATATATATATATATATATATATATATATATATAGTTTTTTACATCATTTATATATATATTTTCATACAAATTTATATAATTTATGTGTTTTCGTATATATTTTATACAAATTTATATAATTTATGTGTCTTTTGTATATTTATTTTAATACAAACTTAATTATTTTATGTGTGTTTTTGTATATATCTTTTTAAATAAATATGCGTTATTAAATCGGTATTTTGCATCTTTATTTTCATACAAATTTACATTATTTTATTGATATTCTGTTTATTTATTTTGATACGATTTTACATTATTCTATGTGTATTTTGTATATGTATTTTTATACATATTTATATTATTTAATGTTTATTTTGTATATATATTTCATGGAAATTTAAGTTATTTTATGTGTATTTGTTTATATATTTTCATATAAATTTACATTATTTTATGTGTATTTTGTATATGTATTTCAATACAAATTTGCCTAATTTTATGTGTATTTTTCATATCTATATTCAAACAAATTTAAATTATTTTTGTGTATTTTTATATATATTTTTATACAAATTTTAGTTATTTTATTTGTATTTTGTATATATATTTTCCTACAAATATACTTTCTTTTAGTGGAATTTTGTTTATTTATTTTGATACGAATTTACATGATTTTATGTGTATTTTGTGTATACGTTTTTCTAAGTATATACATTAATTTATGTGTATTTTGAATATATATTTTTATAAAAATTTACGTTATTTTATTGTGTGTATTCGTATATATTTTGATACAAATTTACATTATTTTACGTGAATTTTGCATATCTATTTCAATACAAATTGACCTTATTGTGTTTGTATTTTGTATATTTATTCTAATAGAAATTTAATTATTTTATGTGTATTTTTGTATGTTTATTTTTATAAATTTTTACATTACGTACATATTTTTTAAACGTATTTACATTATTTAATGTGTATTTTGTTTATATATTTTTATACAAATTTATATTCTTATATGTGTATTTAAATAAATATTTTGATACAAATTTACATTATTTGATGTATTTTGTATATTTACTTCCATTCAAATTTAGCTTATTTTATGTGTCTTTTGTATATCTATTTTCATACAAATTTAATTATTTTTGTTTATTTTTGTACATAGTTTTATACAATTTTACTTTATTTTATGTGTATTTTCTCTCTTTTCCGAAGAAGGCACGTCACAGGGAACCGGTAGAGCTGACGCTGAATGCTTCACCCCCGTGAGAGGAGGAGCCAGACCCGCCCCTAGAGCCATTTATCCTACTCATTGCTACAACAGATTTGCCATACTGGAGGAGGAGGACGAGGAACAGAGCACCTTCTTGGTCGGTGACTCTATGATTCGCCATCAGGTGGTTGAATTCTGTGGCAGAGTCCCCCGTCGTAGGCGTAACTACTGTTATCCTGGAGCTGGTGTTGACGACATCACAGCTGCACTGGACGAGGTCTCCGCTGTGGCCTCTAATGACTCACTCTTTGTTCTCCACACAGGCACAAACGACGTCACCACGACCCGGTCTGAGGAACTGCTGGACAAGTACCGTAGGCTCATCCAGCAGTATAAGACTAAATCCCCTAATATTTTGATTTCAGGAATTCTACCACGGACATGGGATGAGGGCGACTTTTACAGTAAGGCCTTCAGCCTCAACAACCGCCTGCAGACTCTCTGCGGAGAGCTTGACGTTGAATTCTTTAACGCCTGGAACGATTTCTACGGCCAGAGTAGACTTTTCCAAAGGGACGGCATACACCTGTCCCCCATCGGGGCAGCCAGATTTGGAAGCCTCATCAACACCCCCGTACGTACCGCCCGACCCACCAAACACGACTCTCAGCCACGTCCTTCCATCCCGCCCGTGTAAATAGACACCTCACACCGCAACAGACTCGTAACATTGAACCCTCCAGTACCTCTATTACCAAGCTTCAAGATAACCTAAGAGTCCTTAGTTTCAATGCGCGTAGCCTAAGAAACAAATTTGATGAACTGCGATGTCTTGCTCTGACAGAAAACTTTGACGTAATTGCTATAACCGAAACATTTATCGACACCACTAATATTGATTTAAGTTCCGAATACAACATAGATGGCTACAGATTCTTCAACAATGATCGTGTAAACCGTAGAGGGTGGTGTCGCCCTTTTGTCAAAAGCTACTTGCAACCTACTGACAAAACACCAAGAAACAGTAACGTTGAACATTTGTGCGTGCGAGTAAACATTGCAAAAGTCAATTTAAATATATCTGTCACTTACAGGCCTCCGGGGCAATCACTTGATGGCGATCTTGAAATGTACAGCGTCTTAAGGCAGTCACTTAATAACAGCGACTCACTGATACTAGGAGACTTTAACCTCCCCATATCGACTGGGCGACACTGTCGGGTACAGAAGGTGAGTCCCATAGAATGATCGAATTTCTAGAGGAAAATTATCTAAGCCAAATGGTTTCTGAACCAACTCGACAAAATAACATACTTGACCTTGTTATAGCGACCCAAGATAACCTAGTCAGTAATGTCACGGTAGGAGAACACCTCGGTTCCTGCGATCATAAACTAGTGCGCGTTGACATTAGAGCTCAAACATCGGTGACTGAAAATAAAGTAAAGGTGCCCAATTTCAAAAGAGCCAACTTCGTAGAAATCCGACGAAAACTAATAGATATGCAACTATCAGATGACGGCAATGCAGAGGACGCCTGGCTAAACTTTAAAAATCACTTACTCACTCAGCAGGACACATTTGTCCCCTTGTGCGAAGCGAATTAACACTAATAAAGTCCACCTTGGTTTAATAGCGAAATTAAACACTCAGTCAAGGAGAGAAAATTGTCTTACAGGTTAAAGAAAGACCAAAGCACGCCCGAAAACATTAGACTTTACAATGATGCAAGGCGACGAGTAAAAAGATTAGTGCATCAGGCAAAGCGTAGATATGAAGAAAATATTGCAGCCAACTGTAAAAATAATCCGAAATCCTTCTTCAGTTACATAAACAACAGAAAGGCGATCAGAAGTGGAATTGGACCTTTAACAAACAGCGACGGTGCACTAGTGACTGACAGATAACACGTTGCAAACCTATTAAATAATTACTTTTCCTCGGTGTTTAATAATAACAGTCCTCCCACCACCACCACCAACACCAGTACTAATGTAAATCCCGAGCATGCATTGTCTAACTTTGAAATAAAACCCGATGAAGTCCTTAAAGCCCTCAAATCACTTAAAACAAATAAAAGTCCTGGACCTGATAAAGTATATCCAACTCTGCTGAAAGAAACAAAGAGCGAAATACTCTCCTCCCTCACAACCGTATTCAATATGTCCTTGCGACAAGGCATTGTCCCTTCAGATTGGAAACAGGCTAACGTGACACCGATTTTTAAGAAAGGAGACAAAAAAAGTACCAGGTAATTACAGGCCCATTAGTCTAACTTCGGTTGTAGGTAAGCTACTTGAGGGCATAATTAGAGACAAAATTGTGAGTTACCTTGAAAGCCACTCATTAATTGGGGACTCACAACATGGCTTCCGAAACAAAAGATCCTGCCTATCAAATCTATTAACCTTTTATAACGACCTCTTCACTGTTTATGACGTAACCAAATCACTGGACGTAGTCTATCTTGATTTCCAGAAAGCGTTTGATAAAGTCCCGCATCACAAATTACTTTACAAATTAAAGCAAATAGGTATTGACGGTCAGGTAAACCAATGGATCGCGAATTGGTTGAGCAACAGACAACAAAGAGTAGTGATTGACGGATTTAACTCAGAGTGGGCGCCGGTCACTAGTGGCGTCCCTCAGGGCTCGGTTCTTGGCCCAGTGCTCTTCATTATTTACATCAACGACGTGGATGTTGGACTCAATAACCGCATTAGTAAATTTGCAGACGACACTCGGTTCTCACTGACGAAGACAGGCAAAGCCTCCAAGAGGATTTGCACAAAATTTCAGCTTGGTCGGATAGATGGGAGATGCCCTTTAACGTAGACAAGTGCCAGGTCCTTCAAGTTGGAACGAGGAATAAGAAGTTTGATTACGAAATGCGCGGCGTTAAACTCAAAAGCGTTCAATGCGTCAAGGACTTGGGGGTCAAAATCGCGTCAAACCTCAAATTCTCACAGCAATGCATCGATGCAGCAAATAAAGCGAACAGAATGTTGGGCTTCATTAAAAGAAACTTTTTATTTAAGAATAAAGATGTAATACTCCCGCTATACAACAGTTTAGTCAGACCCCACTTGGAATATGCGGTACAGTTTTGGTCTCCCCACCATGCAAAGGATATTGCTAAATTAGAAGGTGTTCAGCGTCGGGCAACGAAAATTATCCCTTCCTTGCGCAACAAATCCTACGAAGAAAGGCTTTCTACCCTTAACATGTTCTCTCTTGAGAAACGTCGCCTCCGAGGAAAACTGATCGAATGTTTTAAAATACTTAATGGTTTCACGAATGTAGACAGATCAACATTGTTTATGATCGATGACACTTTGCGCACGAGGAACAATGGCGTAAAACTCAGATGTAGACAACTAAATTCAGACTGCACCAAATTTTTCTTCACCAACGTTGTAGTGCGAGAATGGAATAAGCTCCCATCATCAGTGGTCCAGTGTAACACGATTGACTCCTTCAAAAATGAGCTCGACCGTCACTTCCTTCAACTTAATATCAACTAGAGTAGAAATGCAACGTTTTGGAGTCTTCTGATTAATGTAAAATGTAAGGACAGACCACCAAGTCTGGACCATGGGGTCTGTGTGGCCTGATTTTCTATGTAAATCTATGTAAATCTCTCTCTCTCTCTCTCTCTCTCTCTCTCTCTCTCTCTCTCTCTCTCTCTCTCTCTCTCTATGTATTTATACAAATACACATTCTTTTATTGGTATTTTATTTATTTATTTTGGTACGAATTTACATTATTTTATGAGTATTTTGTATACATTTTCTTATACGCATTTACTTCGTTTTTTGTGTATTTTGTATATATATTTTTAAAGAAATCTGCGTTATTTTCTATGTATTCGTATATATATTTTGAAACAAATTTACATTTTTTTATATGTATTTTGCATATCTATTTAAAAAAAATTACCTTATTGTATGTGCATTTTGTATATTTATTGTAATAAAAATTCAAATATTTAATGTGTTTTTGGAATAATTATATTTTTAAAATGCATTATTTTATGGGTATTTTGCATTTATTTTTTTCAAACGTACATTATTTTACATTATATATATATATATATATTTATTTATTATATATTTTATATATATATATATATATATATATATATATATATATATATATATATATATATATATATATATATATATATATATATATATATATATATATATATATATATATATATATATATATATATATATATATATATATATATATATATATATATATATATATATATATATATTTTATACATATTTACATTACTTAATGAGTATTTTGAATATATATTTTATATAAATTTACGTTAATTTAGGTATATATTTTTATATATTTTCATTCAAATTTACATTATTTTATGTGTATTTTGTATATGTATTTCAATACAAATTTACCTAATTTTATGTGTATTTTGTATATTTATTTTGATACAAATTTAAATTATTTTGTGTATTTTGTATATAGTTTTATAAAAATTTACGTTATTTTATGTGTATATATATATATATATATATATATATATATATATATATATATATATATATATATATATATATATATATATATATATATATATATATATATATATATATATATATATATATATATATATATATATATATATATATATATATATATATATATATATATATATATATATATATATATATATATATATATATATATATATATATATATATATATATATATATATATATATATATGTGTATTTTATATATATATATATAAAAT
The DNA here is from genome assembly GCF_024679095.1 of Eriocheir sinensis. NCBI lineage: Eukaryota > Metazoa > Arthropoda > Malacostraca > Decapoda > Varunidae > Eriocheir > Eriocheir sinensis. Next base: position 5,383,643 of record NC_066524.1, on the reverse strand, counting down.
ATACATTATTTTATAAAGTAAATTTGTATAAAATATATATACAAAATACACATTAAATAATGTAAATATGTATACAAAAATATATACAAAACACAAAGAGAATAATTTAAAATCGTATCAAAATAAATACACAGAATATTAATAAAATTATGTAAATTTGTATGAAAATTAAGATGCAAAATACCAATAAAATAGCGCATTTTTTATAAAATATATATACCAAAACACACATAAAATATTTGAATTTGTATTAAAATAAATATACGAAATGCACACACAATAAGGTAAATTTCTATTGAAAAAGATATTCAAAATACATATAAAACAATGTAAATTTGTTTCAAAATATATATACGAATACACATAAAATAAAGTAGATTTCTATAAAAATATATATACAAAATACATATAAAATGAAGTAAATACGTATAAATAAATGTATACAAAATACAGATGAAATAATGTAAACTCGCATCAAAATAAATAAATAAAATACTAATAAAAGAATGTGTATTTGTATAAATATAAATATACAAAATACACATAAAAAAACGTACATTTATATAAAACTATATACATAAATACACAAAAGTAATTAAATTTGTATGGAAATAGATATACAAAATACACATAAAATAAGCTAAATTTGAATTGAAATATATATATATATATATATATATATATATATATATATATATATATATATATATATATATATATATATATATATATATATATATATATATATATATATATACAAAATACTTAAAATAATGTAAATTTGTATCAAAATATTTATAGAAATACACATATGATAACGTAAATTTGTATAAAAATATATAAACAAAATACGTAAAAAAAATATGAACAAAATACACATATAATCATGTAATTCGAATCAAAATAAATAAACAAAATAATAATAAAATAATGTAAATTTGTATGAGAAAACATATACAAAATACACATAAAATAACGCAAATTTCTATAAAAAATATCTGTACAAAAATACACATAAAATAAACTAAATTTGCATAAAAATATATATACAAAACACACATTAGATAATGTAAATGAGTATAAAAATATGTACACAAAATACCTATGAAAAAATCTAATTGTTTTATATGTATTCTGCATATCTTTTTCAATATAAATTTATGTTATTTTATGTATATTTTGTATATCTATTTTCATACAAATACACATTCTTTTACTAATTTTTTATTTACTTATTTTGACACGAATTTACATTATTTAATGTCTACTTTGTATATATATTTTTATACGTATTTACAGCATCTCAAGTGTATTTTGTATATATATATTTCTATAGAAATCTCCGTTATTTTATGTGTATTCGTATATATATTTTGAAACAAATTTACATTGTTTTATGTGTATTTTACATATTTTTTTAATAAAAATCCACCTTATTGTATGTGCATTTTGTATATTAATTTTAATACAAATTTAATTATTGAATGTGTATTTTTGTATATATATATTTTTAAAAATCTGCTTTATTTTATGGAAATTTATATTATTTTGTGTGTATTTTTACATAGTTTTCATTACAAATTTACCTTATTTTATGATTATTTTGTATATTTATTTCATTCAATCTTAAATTATTTTAAGTGTATATTTGTATTTGTATTTAGGTAATTTTATGTGTATTTTCTACATATATTTTCATCCAAAACTAAATTAATTTATAGGTATTTTCTTAATTTAATTAGATACGAATTTAGATTTTTTCATAGGTATTTTGTGTACATATTTTTATACTCATTTACATTATCTAATGTGTGTTTTGTGTATATATTTTTATGCAAATTTACTTTATTTTATGTGCATTTTTGTACATATATTTTTATAGAAATTTGCGTTATTTTATGAGTATTTTGTATATGTTTTCTCATACAAATTTACATTATTTTATTGGTATTTTATTCATTTATTTTGATACGAATTACATGATTATATGTGTATTTTGTACATATTTTTTTTATACGTATTTACATTATTTAATGTGTATTTTGTTTATATATTTTTATACAAATTTACGTTATTATATGTGTATTTGTATAAATATTTTGATACAAATTTACATTGTTTTATGTATTGTGTATATATATTTCAATTAAAAATTTGCTTATTTTATGTGTATTTTGTATATCTGTTTTCACACAAATTTAATTAATTTTGTGTATTTTTGCATATAGTTTTATATAAACTTACGTTATTTTACTTGTATTTTGTATATTTAGATTTATACAATACACATTCTTTTATTAGTATTCTGTTTACTTATTTTGATACGAGTTTACATTATTTTATGTGTATTTTGCATACCTTTTTTTATACGTATTTACTTCATTTTATGTGTATTTTGTATATTTATTTTCATAGAAATCTACGTTATTTTATGTGTATTCGTGTATATATTTTGAAACAAATTTACGATCTTTTATGTGTATTTTGCATATCTGTTTCTATTCATATTTACCATATTTTACGTGCATTTTGTATATTTATTTAAAAAACAAATTCAATTATTTTATGTGTATATATATTTTTATAAAAATATACGTTATTTTATGGGTATTTTGCATCTTTATTTTCATACAAATGTACATTATTTTATTGATATTCTGTGTATTTATTTTGATCCGATTTTACATTATTCTATGTGTATTTGGTATATATTTTTTATACATATTTACATTATTTAATGTGCATTTTGTATATATATTTTATACAAATTTACGTTATTCTAAGTGTATTTGTTTATACATTTTCATTCAAATTTACATTATTTTATGTGTATTTTGTATATGTATTTCAATACAAATTTACCTAATTTTATGTGTATTTTGTATATCTATTTTCATACAAATTAAAATTATTTTTGTGTATTTTCGTATATAGTTTTATACAAATTTAGGTGATTTTATGTGTATATTGTATATCTATTTTCATACAAATACACATTCTTTTATTGATATTTTGTTTATTTATCTTGACGCGAATTTACATTATTTAAAGTGTATTATATATATATATATATATATATATATATATATATATATATATATATATATATATATATATATATATATATATATATATATATATATATATATATATTTTTTTTTTAATCGTGTTTACATCATTTGATGTGTATTTTGTATATATATTTCTATACAAATCTACGTTGATTTATGAGTATTCGTATATAGATTTTGAAAGAAATTTACACTGTTTCATGTGTATTTTGCATATTTTGCAATACAAATTTACCTTATTGTATATGCATTTTGTATATTAATTTTAATACAAATTTAATTATGCTCTGTGTATTTTTGTATCTGTATTTTTATAAAAATATGCTTTATTTTATGGGTATTTTGCATCTTTATTTTTATAGAAATTTACATTGTTTTATTTATATTTTTTTTATTTTTTTTTAAACAATTTTACATTATTCTATGTGTATTTTGTATATCTATTTTTATACATATTTACATTATTTGATATATATTTTGTATATATATTTAATGCAATTGTACGTTATTTTATATGTTTTTGTTTATATATTTTATATATTTTATATATTTTATATTACATTATTTAATGTGTATTTTGCATATGTATTTCAATTAAGATTTGCCTAATTTTATGTGTAGTTTGCACATCTATTTTCAGACATATTTATATTATTTTTGTGTATTTTTGTATATATTTTTATAAAAATTTTATTTACTTTCTATATATATATATATATATATATATATATATATATATATATATATATATATATATATATATATATATATATATATATATATATATATATATATATATATATATATATATATATATTTTCCTACAAATATACATTCTTTTATTGGAATTTTGTTTATTCATTTTGATACGAGTTTACATTATTTTATGTGTATTTTAAATATGTATTTACATTATTTTATGTGTATTTTGTATATATATTTTCATAAAAATTTACGTTATTTTATTTTGTGTATTCGTATATTTTGATACAAATTTACATTATTTTATGGGTATTTAGCATATCTATTTCAATAAAAATTTATCTTATTGTATGTGTATTTTCTATATTTATGTCAATACAAATTTAATTATTTGATGTGTATTTTGTATATATATTTTTTGGATGAGTAATATTATGGGTATTTTACATCTTTGTTTTCATTTTATATTACTTTATTGATATTTGTACATTTATATTGATACAATTTTACATTATTCTAGGTGTATTTTGTATATATTTTCCTTACATATTTACATAATTTTATATGTATTTTGTATTTATTTTTTCTACGTATTTACATTATTTTATGTGTATTTGTATATATTTACAAAAAATTACGTTATTTTCATAAAAAATTAGTTATTTTTTTTGTGTATTCATTATACAGGTGTCCCCCTGAGTTATGGTAAATACTTGAGAGATTGTGTGTATATATATACAGGGGTGTCCTGAGTTATAGGTTAACTTTGAGAGATGATATATCAGGTAATTCTAAGTGAAAATTACTCTATACACATATGCTCGTTTTGCTTTATTATGCGAGAAATTGAGTGTTTAGGTGTGGCGGTTTGTGTGCTGCCGGGGCTGCGGGGGTTGTGTAGGGCAACAGCTGACTGACTGCCCGGGCGTGATGCCGCCAATCTGTAGCCTAGTAATAAACATTTGCATTTATTACAACATGGGGCTGCATTATCAACAAATAACACTTACTGAGTGACCAAATAAATTACTGTGCGGGATAATCAAAGAAAAAAATACTCCGAACTTAACAATGGAACAGTTAGAAAAAACGCTTTATGCAGACATGGCAACTCACTGCGCTCACTGTGGGGCTGTGACAGTTGACACAGTGTAGTGTTTAAACGCCAGTGTGATAACTCACCTTACAACAAGTGTTCAAAGTGAGAGCCTTCACACTCAATACACTTCCTTGCTCGATCCAGGACCGATGTCGTCACCCTCCTCAGCATTGGTCTGTTGTTCTTTATTTCCTGTGTCACTTCCTGGATCCGCTGAATTAGCTGTTCTCTTGAATGCGGTTTATTCTTGTACACCAAAGACTTCATGTGACCCCATAAGTAGAAATCCAGTGGTGTTAGGTCAGGGGATCTCGCTGGCCATTGCTGAGGCCTCCTCGACCAATCCACCTCTCAGGAAATAGCTGGTTGAGGTATTCCTTGACTCGTTTACTGGAGTGTGGTGGTGCACCATCCTGTTGTAGTATGAGATGTTCATAAATGTGTAGTGGAACTTCTGTCAGAAGGAGAGGAAGCTCATCTCTCAAAAAGTCATGGTAGACGTCCCCTGTTAGGCGCCCCTCGAAAATGAAAGGTCCAAGAAGTAGGTCATCCACAATGCCACACCAAACGTTTACGGAGAAGCGATGCTGGAAGTTGCTTTCAACAGTTTGGTGTGGATTTTCCTTTGCCCACCAGTGATCATTGTGAGTGTTTGTTACTCCGTGGCGTGTAAATGTTGCCTCGTCTGTGTACAGAATGTGGTTGCTGTGGTGTTGGTGTTGAAGGAGCCAGTGACAAAAATTCAGTCTCTTTTCATGGTCTTCTGGTTTTAGGTGTTGTGTTTTGTGTAAATGGTACGGGTGAAAGCCTTCTCTCCTCAGCGTGCGCCAAGCTGACATGCGTGTAACTCCCAGACGCGATGAAAGCCTCCGTGTGCTTATGCTCGGGCTTCTTAATGCTGCTTGAACAACACCCCTACCTTCCTGTGCCCCTTCTGCACGCTCAGCTGTTGCAAGCACTCCCGGGAAAGTTCCAAAATCTCTTAGGTGCTGGAAAACTCGGCAAAATACTCTGCTGTCAGGATGTCTTCTGTCAGGATATTTTTGTCTGTATTCTTGTGCGGCAGCCCAGGAGCTACCGTTACAGAATCCGTAGATGAACATCATGTCTGAGTATTCAATATTAGTGAAGGTAAAGGGCATTTTCCAGAGGTTATTTCGATAAAGTGTAGTCAGGAAACACTTCTCAGTGCGACGTTTACGCGCGCCTCAACAGACTGTCGGCATTCCTTGCTGTGAGTTGCCATGTCTGCATAAAGCGTTTTTTCTAACTGTTCCATTGTTAAGTTCGGAGTATTTTTTTCTTTGATTATCCCGCACAGTAATTTATTTGGTCACTCAGTAAGTGTTATTTGTTGATAATGCAGCCCCATGTTGTAATAAATGCAAATGTTTATCACTAGGCTACAGATTGGCGGCATCACGCCCGGGCAGTCAGTCAGCTGTTGCTCCCTACACAACATGGCCCCGCAGCCCCCGGCAGCACACAAACCGCCACACCTAAACACTCAATTTCTCGCATAATAAAGCAAAAACGAGCATATGTGTATAGAGTAATTTTCACTTAGAATTACCTGATATATCATCTCTCAAAGTATTTACCATAACTCGTGGGACACCCTGTATTTTAATACAAATTTTATACAAATTCATGTTATTTTATGTGTATATGTATATATATTTTCATTCAAATTTATTTTATTTTATGTGTATTTTTACATATATTTCATTACAAATTTACCTTGTTTTATGTTTATTTTTTATATTTATTTCATTTAATTTTAAATTATTTGATGTGTATATTTGTATTTGTATTTAGGTTATTTTATATGTATTTTCTATATATATTTTCATCCAAAATTACATTATTTTATTGGTATTTTCTTAATTTAATTCGATACTAATTTAGATTATTTTTTAAAAAATATATGAACAAAATACACATTAAATAATGTAAATACGTATAAAAAGATATGTACAAAATACACATATAATCATGTAATTCGTATCAAAATAAATGAACAGAATACCAATAAAATAATGTAAATTTGTGTGAGAAAACATATACAAAATACACATAAAATAACGCAAATTTCTATAAAAATACATGTACAAAAATGCACATAAAATAAAGTAAATTTGCATAAAAATATATATACAAAACACACATAAGATAATGTAAATGAGTAAAAAAATATGTATACAAAATACACATGGAATAATGTAAAATTGTATAAAAATAAATACACAGAAAGGCAATAAAATAATGTCAATTTGTATGAAAATAAAGATGCAAAATACCCATAAAATAAAGCATATTTCTATAAAAATTCATATACAAAAATTCACACAGAATAATTAAATTTGTATAAAAATTAATATAAAAAATGAACAAACAATATGGTAAATTTCTAATGAAATAGATATGCAAAACACACATAAAACAAGGTAAATTTATTTCAAAATATATACACGAATACACATCAAAAAAACGTAATTTTTTAAAAAAATATATATAAAAAATACATACAAAAATACACAAAAATATTTAAATTTGTATGAAAATAAATATACAAAATACACATAAAATTAGGTAAATTTGTATTGAAATACATACAAATAGAATAGGGTAAAATTGTATCAAAATAAATACACAGAATATTAATAAAATAATGTAAAATTGTATGATAAATTTATATAATACTGTATACAAAAATACTCAGAAATAATTAAATTTGTATGGAAATAGATATATAAAATACACACAAAATAAGCTAAATTTGAATTGAAATATATATACAAAATACATAAAATAAAGCAAATTTGTATCAAAATATTTATACAAATACACATATAATAACGTAAATTTGTATAAAAATATATAAACAAAATACATATTAAATATTGTAAATACGTTTAAAAAAATATATACAAAATACACATATAATCATGTAATTCGTATGAAAATAAATAAACAAAATACCAATAAAATAATGTAAATTTTTATGAGAAAACATATACAAAATACACATAAAATAACGTAAATTTCTATAAAAATATATGTACAGATATGCACATAAAATAAATTTGCATAAAAATGTATAAGCAAAAAACACATTAGATAATGTAAATGTATAAAAATATTTATACAAAATACCTATGAAATAATCTAAATTCGTATCGAATTAAATTAAGAAAATACCAATAAAATATTGTAATTTTAAATGAAAATATATAGAGAAAATAAATATAAAATAACCTAAATAGAATTAGAAATATACACATAAAATAATTTAAAATTTAGTGAAATAAATATACAAAATAAACATAAAAAAAGGTAAATTAATAATGAAATAAATGTAAAAGTACACGTAAAATAATATAAATTTGAATGAAAATATATATACAAATAAACATAAAATAACATGAATTTGTATAAAGTTTGTATCAAAATATATACGAATACACACAATAAAATAACGTAAATTTTTATGAAAAAGTATATACAAAATACACATAAAATCATTTAAATACGTAGATTTTTATATATACAAAATACACATACAATAATGTAAATTCGTATCAAAATAAATGAACAAAATTCCAATAAAAGAATGTATATTTGTAGGAAAATATATATACAAAATACATATAAAAGAACTAAAATTCGTATGAAAATATATTCAAAAATACACAAAAATAAATTAAATTTGTTTGAAAATAGATATGCAAAATACACATAAAATTAGGAAAATTTGTTTTGAAATACATATACAAAATACTTTTAAATAAAGTAAATTTGTTTGAAAATATATAAACAAATACACATAAAATAACGTAAATTGGAAAAAATTTATAAACAAAATAAGCATTAAATAATGTATATATGAATAACAAAAATAAATACAAAATACACAAAAAATAGATATACAAAATACATATAAACAATGTAAATTTGTTTCAAAATATATATTCGAATACACATGAAATAAGGTAGATTTCTATAAAAATACATATACTAAATACACATAAAATTAAGTAAATACGTATAAAAAAATGTATACAAAATACACATAAAATAATGTGAATTCGTATCAAAATAAATAAACAAAATATCAATAAAATAATGTGTATTTGTATAAATATAAATATACAAAATACACATTAAATAATGTAAATTTGTTTAAAACTATACAAAATACACATGAAATGATGTAAATACGTATAAGAATATATATACAAAATACACATTAAATAATGTAAATTCGCTTCAAAATAAATAAACAAAATATCAATAAAAGAATGTGTATTTGTATGAAAATAGATATACAAAATACACATAAAATAACCTAAATTTGTATCAAACTATATACAAAAATACGCAAAAATATTTTAAATTTGTATGAAAATAAATATGCAAAATACACAAAAAATAGGTAAATTTGTATTGAAATACATATACAAAATACACATAAAATAATGTAAATTTGAATGAAAATACATAAACAAATACACTTAAAATAACGTAAATTTGTATAAAAAGATATGTACAAAACACAAATAGCATAATGTAAAATCGTATCAAAATAAATACACAGAATATTAGTAAAATAATGTAAATTTGTATGAAAATACCCATAAAATAACGCATTTTTTTATTTATAAAAATATGTATACCAAAATACACATAAATTTTTGTTATTTGTATTAAAATATATATGCAAAATACACATAAATAATATAAACTTTGTATCAAAAGATATATACGAATACACATATTTATTATATATTTTGTATATATATTTTTATACGTATTTACATAATTTCATAAGTATTTTGTATATATATTTCTATAGAAATCTACTTTATTTTATGTGTATTCGTATATATATATATATATATATATATATATATATATATATATATATATATATATATATATATATATATATATATATATATATATATATATATATATATATATATATATATATATTTTTTTTTTAAACAAATTTACATTGTTTTATGTGTATTTTTAAATATCTCTTGCAATACAAATTTACCTTACTGTATATGCATTTTGTATATTTATTTCAATACAAATTTAAATATTTAATGTGTCTTTTGGCATATATATTTTTATAAAAAATGCGATATTTTTTTGTGAATTTTGCATCTTTATTTTCATACAAATTTACATTATTTTATTGATATTCTGTGTATTTATTTTGATACGACTTTACATTATTCTATTTGTTTTTTGTATATATTTTTTTATACACATTTACATTATTTAATGTGTATCTTGCAAATATATTTGATACAAATTTACGTTATTTTAAGTGTATTTGTTTTTATATTTTCATTCAAATTTACATTATTTGATAAGTATTTTGTATATGTATTTCAATACAAATTTACCTAATTTTATGTGTATTTTGTATATTTCTTTTCATACAAATTTAAATTATTTTTGTGTATTTTTGTATATAGTTTTATACAAATTTAGGTTATTTTATGTACGCATTTACATTATTTAATGTGTGCTTTGTATATATATTTTTATGCAAATTTCCTTAATTTTATGTGCATTTTTGTACATATATTTTTATAGAAATTTGCGTTATTTGAATATGTTTTCTCATACAAATTTATATTATTTTATTGCTATTTTGTTTATTTATTTTGATACGAATTACATGATTATGTCTGTATTTTGTACATATTTTTTATACGTATTTACTTTACTTAATGTGTATTTTCTTTATATATTTTTAAACAAATCTACGTTATTATATGTATTTGTATAAATATTTTGATACAAATTTACATTATTTTATGTATTTTGTATGTACATTTCAATTCAAATTTAGCTTATTTTAGCTGTATTTTGTATATCTATTTTCATACAAATTTAATTACTTCTGTGTATTTTTGTATATAGTTTTATACAAATTTACGATATTTTATGTGTATTTTTTATATTTATATTTATACAAATACACTTTCTTTTATTGGTATTTTGTTTATTTATTTATTTTGATACGATTTTACATTATTTTATGTGTATTTTGTATTAATTTTTTTATACGTATTTACTTCATTTTATGTGTATTTTGTATATATTTTTATAGAAATCTACGTTATTTTATGTGTATTCGTATATATATTTTGAAACAAATTTACATTGTTTTATATGTATTTTGCATATCTATTTCAATACAAATTTACCTTATTGTATGTGCATTTTTTATTTTGTTTTAATACAAATTTTAATATTTTATGTGTATTTTGGTATATATATTTTTATAAAAAATGCGTTATTTTATGGATATTTTGCATCTTTATTTTCATACAAATTTACATTATTTTATTAATACTCTGTGTATTTATTTTTGATACGATTTTACGTTATTCTATTTGTGTTTTGTATATATATTTTTTTTAAATATTTACATTATTTAATGTGTATTTTGTATATATATTTGATACAAATTTACGTTATTTTAAGTGTATATGTTTATATATTTTCATTCAAATTTCCATTATTTTATGTGTATTTTGTATATTTATTTTCATACAAATTTAAATTATTTTTGTGTATTTTTGTATATAATTTTATACAAATTTAGGTTATTTTATGTGTATTTTGTATGTCTATTTTCATACAAATACACATTCTTTTTTTGATATTTTGTTTATTTATTTTGACGCGAATTTACATTATTTAATGTGTATTTTGTATATATATATTTTTATACGTATTTACATCATTTCATGTGTATTTTGTATATATATTTCTATAGAAATCTACGTTACTTTATGTGTATTTGTATATAGATTTAAAAAAAAATTCACTTCTATGTGTATTTTGCATATTTTTTCAATACAAATTTACCTTATTGTATATGCATTTTGTATATTAATTTTAATACAAATTTCATTATTCTGTGTGTATTTTTGTATATGTATTTTTATAAAAAAATATGCTTTATTTTAAGGGTATTTTTGAATATAGTTTTATACAAATTTAGGTTATTTTATGTACGCATTTACATTATTTAATGTGTGTTTTGTATATATATTTTTATGCAAGTTTCCTTAATTTTATGTGCATTTTTGTACATATATTTTTATAGAAATTTGCGTTATTTGAATATGTTTTCTCATACAAATTTACATTATTTTATTGCTATTTTGTTTATTTATTTTGATACGAATTACATGATTATGTGTGTATTTTGTACATATTTTTTATACGTATTTACTTTACCTAATGTGTATTTTCTTTATATATTTTTAAACAAATCTACGTTATTATATGTATTTGTATAAATATTTTGATACAAATTTACATTATTTTATGTATTTTGTATGTACATTTCAATTCAAATTTAGCTTATTTTAGCTGTATTTTGTATATCTATTTTCATACAAATTTAATTACTTTTGTGTATTTTTGTATATAGTTTTATACAAATTTACGATATTTTTTGTGTATTTTTTATATTTATATTTATACAAATACACTTTCTTTTATTGGTTTTTTGTTTATTTATTTATTTTGATACGATTTTACATTATTTTATGTGTATTTTGTATTAATTTTTTTATACGTATTTACTTCATTTTATGTGTATTTTGTATATATTTTTATAGAAATCTACGTTATTTTATGTGTATTCGTATATATATTTTGAAACAAATTTACATTGTTTTATATGTATTTTGCATATCTATTTCAATACAAATTTACCTTATTGTATGTGCATTTTTTATTTTGTTTTAATACAAATTTTAATATTTTTTGTGTATTTTGGTATATATATTTTTATAAAAAATGCGTTATTTTATGGATATTTTGCATCTTTATTTTCATACAAATTTACATTATTTTATTAATACTCTGTGTATTTATTTTTGATACGATTTTACGTTATTCTATTTGTGTTTTGTATATATATTTTTTTAAATATTTACATTATTTAATGTGTATTTTGTATATATATTTGATACAAATTTACGTTATTTTAAGTGTATATGTTTATATATTTTCATTCAAATTTCCAATATTTTATGTGTATTTTGTATATTTATTTTCATACAAATTTAAATCATTTTTTGTGTATTTTTGTATATAATTTTATACAAATTTAGGTTATTTTATGTGTATTTTGTATATCTATTTTCATACAAATACTCATTCTTTTTTGATATTTTGTTTATTTATTTTGACGCGAATTTACATTATTTAATGTGTATTTTGTATATATATTTTTATACGTATTTACATCATTACATGTGTATTTTGTATATATATTTCTATAGAAATCTACGTTATTTTATGTGTATTTGTATATAGATTTAAAAAAAAAATCACTTTTATGTGTATTTTGCATATTTTTTCAATACAAATTTACCTTATTGTATATGCATTTTGTATATTAATTTTAATACAAATTTCATTATTCTGTGTGTATTTTTGTATATGTATTTTTATAAAAAAATATGCTTTATTTAAGGGGTATTTTGCATCTTTATTTTCATACAAATTTACATTTTTTTTTGATATTCTGCTCATTCATTTTGATACGATTTGACATTATTCTATGTGCATTTTGTATATATTTTTCATATAAATTTACGCTATTTTATGTGTATTTGTTTATATATTTTGACACAAATTTACAATATTTTATGGGTATTTTGTATATATATTTCAAAAGAAATTTACCTAGTTTTATGTGAATTTTGTATATCTATTTTCATACAAACTCAAATTATTTTTGTGTATTTTTGTATATATTTCAATACAAATTTTAGTGTTGTTATGTGTATTTTGTAACTTTATTTTCATTCAAATATATATATTATTTTATTGGTATTTTGTTGATTTATATTGATACGAATTTACATTATTTTATATATACTTTGTATATATACTTTTATACACATTTACATTATTTAATATTTATTTTGAATATATAATTTTATACAAATTCATGGTATTATATGTGTATTTGTATATATATTTTCATATAAATTTACATTATCTCATGTGTATTTTGTACATATATTTCATTACAAATTTACCTTATTTTATGTTTATTTTGTATGTGTATTTTGTACATTTATATTTATACAAATACACATTCTTTTATTGGTATTTTGTTGTTTTATTTTAGATTCGAGTTTTCATTATTTTATGTGTATTTTGTTTATATTTTTTTATACGTATTTAATTAATTTTATGTGTATTTTGTGTATATATTTTTATAGAAATCTACGTTATTTTATGTGTATTCGTATACAGATTTTGAAACAAATTTACATTGTTTTATATGTATTTTGCATATCTATTTCAATACAAATTTACCTTATTGTATGTGCATTTTGTGTATTTATTTTAATACAAATTCAAATATTTTATGAGTATTTTGTTATATATATTTTTATAGAAAATGCGTAATTTTATGGGTATTTTGCATCTTAATTTTCATACAAATTTACATTTTATTATTAATATTCTGTGTATTTATTTTTAAACGATTTTACATTATTCTATTTGTGTTTTGTATATATATTTTTTATACATGTTTACATTATTTAACGTATATTTTGTATATATAGTTTATACAAATTTACATCATTTTAAGTGTATTTGTTTATATATTTTCATTCAAATTTACATTATTTTAAGTGTATTTTGTATATGTATTTAAATACAAATTTACCTAATTTTATATGTATTTTGTATATTTATTTTTATAGAAATTTAAGTTATTTTTGTGTATTTATGTATATAGATTTATACAAATTTTGTTTATTTTATATGTATTTTGTATATCTATTTTTATACAAATACACTTTCTTTTATTGATATTTTGTTTATTTATTTTGAAGCGAATTCACATTATTTAATGTGTATTTTGTATATATATTTTTATACGTATTTACATCATTTCATGTGTATTTTGTACATATATTTCTATAGAAATCTACGTTATTTTATGTGTATTCGTATATATATTTGAAACAAATTTACAGTTTATTTATATTTTGCATATTTTTTCAATACAAATTTACCTTATTGTATGTGCATTTTGTATATTAATTTTAATACAAATTTAATTATTCAAAGTATATTTTTGTATATGTATTTTTATTAAAATATGCTTTATTTTATCAGTATTTTGCATCTCTACTTGCATATACAAATTTACATTATTTTATTGATATTTTCTGTATCTATTTTGATACGATTTTACAATATTCTATATGTACTTTGTATATATATATTTCATACATATATACATTATTTAATGTTTATTATGTATAAATATTTAATGAAAATTAACTTTTTTTTATGTGTATTTATTTATATATTTTCATACAAATTTAAATTATTTTATGCGTATTTTGTATATGTATTTCAATAAAAATTTGCCTAATTTTATTTGTATCTTGCATATCTATTTTCAAACAAATTTAAACTATTTTTGTGTATCTTTTTATATATTTTTATACAAATTTTAGTTATTTTATTTGTATTTTGTATATATATTTTTCTACGTATTTACATTATTTTATGTGTATTTTGTATATATATTTTCATTAAAATTTACGTTATTTCATTGTGTGTATTCGTATATATTTTGATACAAATTTACATCATTATTTTATGTGTATTTTCTATATACAATTTCATCCAAAATTGCATTATTTTATTGATATTTTGTTAATTTAATTCGATACGAGTTTAGATTATTTCATAGGTATTTTGTATACATATTTTTATACGCATTTACATTATTTAATGTGTTTTTTGTATATATATTTTTATGCAAATTTACTTTATTTTATGTGCATTTTTTAACATATATTTTTTTTAGAAATTTGCATTATTTTATATGTATTTTGTAGATGTTTTCTCATACAAATTTACATTAATTTATTGGTATTTTGTTTATTTATTTTGATACGAATTACATGATTATATGTGTATTTTGTTTAAATATTTTTAGACAAATTTAAGTTATTATATGTGTATTTGTATAAATATATTGATACAAATTTACATTATCTTATATATTTTGTATATATATTTCAATTCAAATTAGCTTATTTTGTGTGTATTTTGTATATCTATTTTCATACAAATTTTATTACTTCAGTGTATTTTTGTATATAGTTTTATATAAATTTACGTTATTCTATGTGTATTTTGTATATTTATATTTATACAAATACACATTCTTTTATTGGTATTTTGTTGATTTATTTTGATACGAATTTACATTATTTTAAGTGTATTTTGTATACATTTTTTATATGTATTTCCTTCATTTTATGTGTATTTTGTATATAAATTTTGATAGAAATCTACGTTATTTTATGTGTATTCGTATATATATTTTGAAATGAATTTATATTGTTTTATATTTATTTTGCATATCTATTTCAATACAAATTTACCTTAATGTATGTTCATTTGTATATTTATTTTAATACAAATTCAAGTATTTGATGTGTATTTTGGTAATATATTTTAATAAAAAATGCGTTATTTTATGGGTATTTTGCATCTTAATTTTCATACAAATTCACATTATTTTATTAACATTCTGTGTATTTATTTTGATACGATTTGTGTTTTGTAAATATTTTTTTATATATATTTACATCACCTAATGAGTATTTTGTATATATATTTTATACAAATTTACGTTAATTTAAGTGTATTTGTCTATATATTTTCATTCAAATTTACATTATTTTATGTGTATTTTGTATATGTATTTCAATACAAATTTACCTAATTTTATGTGTAATTTGTATATTTATTTTCATACAAATTTAAATAATTTTTGTGTATTTTTGTATATAGTTTTATACAAATTTACGTTATTTTATGTGTATTTTGTATATGTATTTCAAAAGAAATTTACCTAGTCTTATGTGTATTTTGTATATCTATTTTCATGCAAACTCAAATTATTTTTATATATTTTTGTAAATATTTTAATACAAATTTTAGTTATGTTATGTGTATTTTGTAAATTTATTTTCATTCAAATATATATCATTTTATTGGTGTTTTGTTGATTTATAGTGATACGAATTTACATTATTTTATATGTACTTTGTTTATATATTTTTAGACGCATTTACATTATTTAATATTTATTTTGAATATATATTTTTATACAAATTCATGGTATTTTATGTGTATTTCTATATATATTTTCATATAAATTTACATTATTTTATGTTTATTTTGCACATATATTTTATTACAAATTTACATTATTTTATGTTTATTTTGTATGTGTATTTTGTATATTTATATTTATCCAAATACACATTCTTTTATTGGTATTTTGTTTATTGATTTTAATTCGAATTTGCATTATTTTATGTGTATTTTGTATACATTTTTTTATACGTATTTACTTAATTTTATGTGTATTTTGTATATATATTTTTATAGAAATCTACTTTATTTTATGTATATTCGTATATATATTTTGAAACAAATTTACATTGATTTATATGTATTTTTGCATATCTCTTTCAATACAAATTTACCTTATTGTATGTGCATTTTGTATATGTATTTCAATACAAATTTAAATATTTTATGTGTAATTTGGTATATATATTTTTATAAGAAATGAGCTATTTTATGGGAATTTTGCATCTTTATTATCATAAAATTTTTCATTATTTTATTAATATTCAGTGTATTTATTTTGATACGATTTTACATTATTCTATTTGTTTTTTGTATATACTTTTTTTATACATATTTACATTATTTAATGTGTATCTTGCATATATATTTTATACAAATTTATTATCTATTATCTATTTTCATACAAATACACTTTCTTTTCATGATATTTTGTTTATTTATTTTGACACGAATTTACATTATTTAATATGTATTTTGTATATATATATTTTTATACGTATTTACATAATTTCATATGTATTTTGTATATATATTTCTATAGAAATCTACGTTATTTTATGTGTATTCGTATATATATTTTGAAACAAATTTACATTGTTTTATATGTTTTTTTTTAATATCTCTTTCAATACAAATTTACCTTACTGTATATGCATTTTGTATATTTATTTCAATACAAATTTATATATTTTATGTGTATTTTGGTATATATATTTTAATAAAAAATGCGCTATTTTATGGGAATTTTGCATCTTTATTTTCATACATATTTACATTATTTTATTGATATTCTGTGTATTTATTTTGATACGATTTTACATTATTCTATTTGTTTTTTGAATATATATTTTTTTTCACATTTACATTATTTAATGTGTATCTTGCATATATATTTTATACAAATCTACTTTATTTTAAGTGTATTTGTTTATATATTTTCTTTCAAATTTACATTATTTGATGTGTATTTTGTATATGTATTTCAATACAAATTTACTTAATTTTATGTGTATTTTGTATATTTCTTTTCATACAAATTTAAATTATTTTTGTGTATTTTTGTATATAGTTTTATACAAATTTAGGTTATTTTATGTACGCATTTCCATTATTTAATGTGTGTTTTGTATATATATTTTTATGCAAATTTACTTTATTTTATGTACATTTTTGTACATATATTTTTATAGAAATTTGCGTCATTTGTATATGTTTTCTCATACAAATTTACATTATTTTAATGCTATTTTGTTTATTTATTTTCATACGAATTACAAGATTATATGTGTATTTTGTACATATTTTTTATACGTATTTACATTACTTAATGTGTATTTTGTTTATATATTTTTAAACAAATCTACGTTATTATATATATTTGTATAAATATTTTGATACAAATTTACATTATTTTATGTATTTTGTATATCCATTTCAACTCAAATTTAGCTTATTTTAGCTGTATTTTGCATATCTATTTTCATACAAATTTAATTACTTCTGTGTATTTTTGTATATAGTTTTATACAAATTTACGATATTCTATGTGTATTTTGTATATTTATATTCATACAAATACACATTCCTTTATTGGTATTTTGTATATTTATTTTGATACGATTTTACGTTATTTTATGTGTATTTTGTATTCATTTTTTTTATACGTATTTACTTCATTTTATGTGTATTTTGTATATATTTTTATAGAAATCTACGTTATTTTATGTGTATTCGTATATATATTTTGAAACAAATTTACATTGTTTTATATGTATTTTGCATATGTATTTCAATACAAATTTACCTTATTATATGTGCATTTTTTTATATTTATTTTAATACAAATTTTAATATTTTATGTATATTTTTGTATATATATTTTTATAAAAATTTCGTTATTTTATGGGTATTTTGCATCTTTATTGTCATACAAATTTACATTATTTTATTAATATTCTGTGTATTTATTTTTTATGCGATTTTACATTATTCTATTTGTGTTTTGTATATATATTTTTTATACACATTTCCATTATTTAATGTGTATTTTGTGGTAAATCTTAACAATCACTCCACCCTCCACTGCTCTTAGCCCCCAGTCCCCAAGACAAGCCTGGGAACTGTGGGGAACCGGGGTATTGGGAGCCCATATCACTGAAAAATGGCCTTCCAAAATTTCCCTAGAAAAATCCCTAAATCAGGAAAAATTCCCTAGTCTCCAAAGTAGGGAAAATCCCTACAGTATACTCACATGCGTGGGCTAATCGCTGACCAAGCATACCATCGCTAACCACCCCAAAACAGCCCTGAGCCATGACTCAAGGTCATCCGGGACTCGGGCAGAACAGGACCGGGCTTTACCCGGCCCTCAGCATGGCAGCCGTTGGGCTGCGTGTTCTAAAAAAAAAAAATAACCACGCGTGGTGGACCTGGTCTCACATGCGTGGGCTAGTCGCTAACCAAGCTTACCACCGCTAACCAAGCGTACCATCGCTAACCAAGCGTACCATCGTTAACCAAGCATACCAGCGCTAACCAAGCGTACCGTCGCTAACCAAACGTTTGTAGAAAAAAAATATATGAAGACCAAGTGATGCTTCATACGGTAGGTAATTAATGCGAGCTATTTTGCGGCGGCGGCGTTAGCTCGATTAATCCCTTTAGGGAGCTGTGGTTTTGGTGGTCGTTAGCTCGATTAATCCTTGTAGGGAACAGTGATTTTGGTGGTGGGCGGCCAAATCACTGAAAAATGGGCTTTCAAAATGTCCCTACAAAAATCCCCAAAATCGGGAAAAATCCCTAGTCTTTAAAGAAAGGAAATTCCCTACGTATACTCTTGTAATCTATTCCTATATAACGTAGTAGCCGCTGCAGCGGGTCTGTTGACGAGTGTAGGGCGTGTACTTGGATGGTCAGCGTAGTTGAGCCCCCACCCCACCACCCCAATCGTAGTCGAGCAACTCTTGGGAAATGTCATGTTTCATAATTACATATGGTACAATACTGACGGTTAACCCGTCCACTTCTTGTAAGTTGATGCTAGCTCATTTTTACCGAGTAGTTTAAGGTACAAAATAAAACAGATTTGTGACAGCTGTCATCCAGATCGAACTGACGCTCCTGCTGTTAACTGACGCGGGAGTGACCTACCGACTGCTACGTATGACCCTGGCCTCCATTTTACTCAAATTCCATATAAGTATCGCGCATTGAACAATATCCGTTTGTTTTCTGACACGTGCTTGTCACACAATATGTTACACTTGACACGCCCGTGTCTTTGTTGGACCCGGTACTGGGATAGTAATCGGTCCTTTTGTCAACCTACATGCACACCAATAAAGAGGTTAAATACTCAGTTAACACTTACCGAAAGGTAAAGTAGACGGATATTTTGAGGGAGTGAGTGTCGGGCCTTCCATCCATTATGGCGGCTTGAAAACAACTGACTTCAGGAACCCACCGTTAGGTGCCGCCGCTGATACCCTCGCGTAGTAACATTTTACGAATGTATTAGAAAATACAAATAGCTGTGGCATTAGTTGCTTTAATATAAAGAAAAAAATAACATAAAACTCTTAAAAGACCGTTTTTTTGTCCGAAATCGTTATAATCCATGCGCATTTTAGATATTACTGACTTAGGAACTAGTTTGTAGGGTGCACTGCAAGGCAGGTATGAGGCTCAGTCTGTGTATAGAGGCGCTTGTGAAACAATAACAATGGACTTAGAAAATCCAAGCCACCTAACTCTATAATTAAAGAGGCTTGCCCCCCTGGCCCCTCCCCAAGGTAAAACGTATACGAAAATGCATTATAATAATAATTCTTTCACGTGCTAAGATACTACGAATATTGGTTTGGAGTGGTTGTTCTTGAGTTTTGCCTATTTTGTATATATATTTTATACAAATTTACGTTATTTTAAGTGTATATGTTTATATATTTTCATTCAAATTTACATTATTTTATGTGTATTTTGTATATGTATTTCAATACAAATTTACCTAATTTTATGTGTATTTTGTATATTTATTATCATACAAATTTAAACTATTTATGTGTATTTTTGTATATAGTTTTATACAAATTTAGGTTATTTTATGTGTATTTTTGTATATCTATTTTCATACAAATACACATTCTTTTATTGATATTTTGTTTATTTATTTTGACACGAATTTACATTATTAAATGTCTATTTTGTATATGTATTTTTATACGTATTTACAGCATCTCAAGTGTATTTTGTATATATATTTCTATAGAAATCTGCGTTATTTTATGTGTATTCGTATATATATTTTGAAACAAATTTACATTGCTTTATGTGTATTTTGCATATTTATTTAATAAAAATTTACCTTAATGTATGTGCATTTTGTATATTAATTTTACTACAAATTTAATTATTGAATGTGTATTTATGTATATGTATTTTTATAAAAATATGCTTTATTTTATGGGTATTTTGCATCTTTATTTTCATACAAATTTACATTATTTTACTGAT
Source organism: Eriocheir sinensis (assembly GCF_024679095.1). Lineage (NCBI taxonomy): Eukaryota > Metazoa > Arthropoda > Malacostraca > Decapoda > Varunidae > Eriocheir > Eriocheir sinensis. Next base: position 5,361,785 of record NC_066524.1, on the reverse strand, counting down.
ATTTTGTGCATTTAATTTGATACGATTTTACATTATTCTATGTGTATTTTGTATATATATTTAATACAAATGTACGTTGTTTTATGTGTATTTGTTTTCATTTCATACAAATTTTCATTATTTAATGTGTATTTTGTACATGTATTTAAAGACAAATTTAACTGATTATATGTGTATTTTGTATATCAATTTTCATAAAAATTGAAATTATTTTTGTTTTTTTTTGTATATATTTTTATACAAATTTTCGTTATTTTATGTGTATATTTATATTTATTTTTTCTACAAATATACGTTCTTTTATCGGAATTTTGTTTGTTTATTTTGATACGAATTTACATTATTTTAGGTGTATTTCGTATATATATTTTTATACTATTTACTTCATTTTATATGTATTTTGTTTGTATATTTTCATAGAAATTTACTCTATTTTATGTGTATTCGTATATATATTTTGATACAATTTACATTATTGATGTGTATTTTGCATATGTATTTCAATACAAATTTCTATGTGTATTTTGTATATATATTTTTATACATATTTACATTATTTAATGTATATTTTGTATATATATCTTATCCCAATTTACGTTATTTTATGTGTATTTGTTTATATATTTTCATACAAATTTACATTATTTTATGTGTATTTTGTATATGTATTTTAATACAAATTTGCCTAACTTTATGTGTATTTTGCATATCTATTTTCAAACAAATTTAAATTATTTTTGTGTATTTTTGTATTTATTTTTATACACATTTTAGCTATTTTATTTGTATTTTGTATATATATTTTCCTACAAATATACATTCTTTTATTATAATTTTGTTTATTTATTTTGATACGAGTTAACATTATTTTATGTGTATTTCGTATATATATATATATATATATATATATATATATATATATATATATATATATATATATATATATATATATATATATATATATATATATATATATATATATATATATTTCTACGTATTACCATTATTTTATGTGTATTTTGTATATATATTTTAATAAAAATTTACATTATTTTATTGTGTGTATTCGTATTTATTTTGATACAAATTATATACAAATTTATGTTATTTTATGTGTATTTGTATATATATTTTCATACAAATTTATATTATTTTATGTGTATTTTTATATATTTTTCATTTGAAATTTACCTTATTTTATGATTATTTTGTATATTTATTTCATTCAATTTTAAATTATTTTATGTGTATATTTGTATTTGTATTTACGTAAATTTATGTGTATTTTCTATATATATTTTCATCCAAAATTACATTATTTTATTGGTATTTTCTTTATTTAACTCGATACGAATTTAGATTTTTTCATAGGTATTTTGTATAATTATGTTTATACTCATTTACATTAGGTAATGTGTGTTTTGTATATATTTTTTAATTCACATTTATTTTATGTGCATTTTTGTACATATAATTTTATAGAAATTTATTTATTTTATGTGTATTTTGTTAATGTTTTCTAATAAAAATTTATATTATTTTATTGGTATTTTGTTTATTTATTTTGATAAGAATTACGTGATTATATGTGTATTTTGTACATATTTTTTATACGTAATTACATTATTTAATGTGTATTTTGTTTATATATTTTTATATAAAATTTACGTAATTATAAGTGTATTTGTAAAAATATTTTCATACAAAATTACTTTATGTATTTTGTACATATATTTCAATTCAAATTAAGCTTATTTTGTGTGTATGTTTTATATCTATTTTCATATAAATTTAATTACTTCTGTGTATCTTTCTATATTGCTTTATATAAATTTACTTTATTTTATGTGCATTTTGTATATTTATATTTATACAAATACACATTTTTTTATTGGTATTTTGTTTATTTATATTAATATGAATTTACATTATTTTGTGTGTATTTTGTATACATTTTTTTATACGTATTTACAAAATTTTAAGTGTATTTTGTATATGTATTTTTATAGATATCTACGTTATTTTATGTGTATTCATATATATATTTTGAAACAAATTTACAGTATTTTATATGTATTTTGCATATCTATTTCAATGCAAATTTACCTTATTGTATGTGCATTTTGTATATTTATTTTAATACAAATTCAAATATTTTATGTGTATTTTGGTATCTATAATTAAAAAAAAGCGTTATTTTATAGTTATTTTGCATCTTAATTTTCATACAAATTTACATTATTTTATTAATATTCTATGTATATATTTTGATACGATTTTACATTATTCTATTTGTGTTTTGTATATATTTTTTTTTACATATATACATTATTTAATGTGTATTTTGAATATCTATTTTATACAAATTTACGTTATTTTATGTGTATTTGTTTATATATTTTCATTCAAATTTACATTGTTTCATGTGTATTTTTTATATGTATTTCAATACAAATTTACCTAATTTTATGTGTATTTTGTATATTTCTTTTCATTCAAATTTAAAATATTTTTGTGTATTTTTGTATATAGTTTTATACAAATTTAGGTTATTTTATGTACGCATTTGCATTATTTAATGTGTGTTTTGTATATATATTTTTATGCAAATTTAATTTATTTTACGTGCAGTTTTGTACATATATTTAAAAAAAAATTGCGTTATTTTATATGTATTTGTATTTGTTTTCTCATACAAATTTACATTATTTTATTGTTATTTTGTTTATTTAGTTAGATACGAATTACATGATTATATGTGTATTTTGTACATACTTTTTATACGTATTTACATAACTTAATGTGTATTTTGTTTATATATTTGTATAAATATTTTGATACAAATTTACATTTTTTTATGTATTTTGTATATACATTTCAATTCAAATTTATCTTATTTTATTGTATAAATATTTTCATACGAATTTAATTACTTCTGTGCATTTTTGTATATAGTTTTATAAAAATTTACGTTATTTTATGTGTATTTTGTATTTTTATATTTATAGTATTTTGTTTATTTATTCTGATACGAATTTACATTATGATATGTGTATTTTGTATACATTTTCTTATACGTATTTACTTCATTTTATGTGTATTTTCTATATATATTTTTATCGAAATCTACGTTATTTTATGTGTATTCTTATATATATTTTGAAAGAAATTTACATTGATTTATATGTATTTTGCATATCTATTTCAATACAAATTTACCTTATTATATGTGCATTTTGTATATTTATTGTAATACAAATTTAAATATTTTATGTGTATTTTCGTATATATATTTAAAAAAAAAATGGGTTATTTAATGGGTATTTTACATTTTTATTTTCATACAAATTTACATTGTTTTATTAATATTCTGTGTATTTATTTTGATACGATTTTACATTATTCTATTTGTGTTTTATATATATTTTTTTATACATATTTACATTATTTAATGTGTATTTTGTATATTTTAAAACAAATTTACGTTATTTTATGAGCATCTGTTAAAATATTTTGAAACAAATTTACATTATTTTATGTATTGTGTATATATATTTCAATACAAATTTAGTTTATTTTATGTATATTTTGTATATCTATTTTCATTCGTATCAAAATAAATAAACAAAATAGCAATAAAATAATGTAAATTTGTATGAGAAAACATATACAAATACACATAAAATAACGCAAATTTAAAAAAAATAAATGTACAAAAATGCACATAAAATAAAGTAAATTTGCAGAAAAATATATATACAAAGCACACATTAAATAATGTAAATGCGTACATAAAATAACCTAAATTTCTATTAAACTATATATAAAAATACACAAAAATAATTAAAATTTGTATGAAAAGAAATATACAAAATACACAAAAAAATTGGAAAATTTGTATTGAAATACATAGACAAAATACACATAAAATAATGTAAATTTGAATGAAAATATATAAAAAAATATACTTGAAATAACGTAAATTTGTATAAAATATATATGCAAAATAATATAAATGTGTATAAAAAAATATATACAAAAAAGAAATAGAATAATGTAAAATCGTATCAAAATAAATAGACAGAATATCAATAAAATAATGTAAATTTTTATGAAAAGAAAGATGCAAAATTCCCATAAAATAGCGCATTTTTTATAAAAATATATATATCAAAATACACATAAAATATTTAAATTTGTATTGAAATAAATATACAAAATGCATATACAGTAAGGTAAATTTGTATTGAAAGAGATATTCAAAAATACATACAAAACAATGTAAATTTGTTTCAAAATATATATACGAATGCACACAAAATAACGTAGATTTCTATAAAAATATATATACAAAATACACATAAAATTAAGTAAATACGTATAAAAAAATGTATACAAAATACACATAAAATAATGCAAATTCTAATTAAAATAAATAGACAAAACACCAATAAAAGAATGTGTATTTGGATAAATATAAATATACAAAATACACATAGAAAATAAACATAAAATAAGGTAAATTTGTAATAAAATATATGTACAAGATACATATAAAATAATGTAAATTTATATGAAAATATATATACAAATACACATAAAATATTGTAAATTTGTGTCAAAGTATATAAACAAATACACATAAAATAACGTAAATTTTTATGAAAATAATATACAAAATACACATAGAATAATGTCAAATCGTATCGATATGAATGAGCAGACTATCAATAAAATAATATAAATTTGTATGAAAATAAAGATGCAAAATACCCATGAAATAAAGCATATTTTTATAAAAATACATATAAAAAAATACACATAGAATAATAAAATTTGTATTAAAATTAATATACAAAATGCATATACAATAAGGTAAATTTGTATTGAAAAAATATGCAAAATATACATAAAGAATACATATAAAATAACGTAGATTTCTATAGAAATATATATACAAAATACACATGAAATGATGTAAATACGTTTAAAATATATATACAAAATACACATTAAATAACGTAAATTCGCGTCAAAATAAATAAACAAAATATCAATAAAAGAATGTGTATTTGTATGAAAATAGATATACAAAATATACATAAAATAACCAAAAATTGTATAAAACATTTTAAATATGTTTAAAAATATATTATATTATATATATTTTTTTTGAAATTTGCGATATTTATGTGTATTTTTCATATGTTTTCTCAAACAAATTTACATTATTTTATTGGCATTTTGTTTTTTATTTTGATACGAATTTACATTATTTTATATGTACTTTGTATATACATTTTTATACACATTTACATTATTTGATATTTATTTTGAATATATATTTTTATCCAAATTCATTGTATTTTATGTGCATTTGTATATATATTTTCATATAAATTTACATTATTTTATGTGTATTTTGTACATATATTTCATTACAAATTTACCTTATTTTATGTTTATTTTGTATATTTATTTTATTTAATATTAAATTATTTTATGTGTATATTTGTATTTGTATTTAGGTTATTTTATATGTATTTTCTATATATATTTTCATATAAAAAAATTACATTATTTTATTGGTGTTTTGTTAATTTAATTCGATAAGAATTTAGATTATTTCATAGGTATTTTGTATACATATTTTTATACGCATTTACATTATTTAATGTGTGTTTTGTATATATATTTTTATGCAAATTTACTTCATTTTATGTGCATTTTTGTACCATGTGCATGTAAATATGTAAAATAAAATACATACAAAATACACATAGAATTATGTAAAATCGTATCAAAATAAAAAACACAGAATATCAATAAAATAAATTAAATTTGTATGAAAATAAAGATACAAAATACCCATAAAAAAGCATATTTTTATAAAAAATATGTATAAAAAACACATATCAAATTATCAAATTTGTATTAAAATAAATATACAAAATGCACGTACAATATGGTAAATTTGTAATGAAATAGATATGCAAAACACACATAAAACAATGTAAATTTATTTAAAAATATATATACGAATACACATAAAAAAACGTAAATTTCTATTAAAATATATATAAAAAATACATACAAAAATACACACAAATAATTTAAATTTGTATGAAAATAACATACAAAATACACATAAAATTAGGAAAATTTGTATTGAAATTCTTATACAAAATACACATAAAATAATGAAAATTTGAATAAAAATATATAAAGAAACACTTTAAATAACGTAAATTTGTATAAAATATATATACAAAATACGCATTAAATAATGTAAATATGTATGAAGAAAATATATACAAAACAAAAGTAGAACAGTGTAAAATCGTATCAAAATAAATGCACAGAATATTAATAAAATAATGTATATTTAAATGAAAATAAAGATGCAAATTACCCATAAAATAACGCATTTTTTTTATAAATATATATATATATATATATATATATATATATATATATATATATATATATATATATATATATATATATATATATATATATATATATATATATATATATATATATATATATATATATATATATATATATATAAATATATTATATAAATATATAAAATATTATCAAAATCAATATATATATATATATATATATATAATAATAATATTTGTATGAAAATAAAGATGCAAAATACCCATCAAATAAAACATATTTTTATAAAAATACATATACAAAAATACACATAGAATAATTAAATTTGTATTAAAATTAATATACAAAATACATATATAATAAGGTAAATTTGTATTGAAAAAATATGCAAAATACATATAAAGCAGTGTAAATTTGTTTCAAAATCTATATACGAATACTCTTAAATCAACGTAGATTTCTATGGAAATATATATAAAGAATACACATTAAATGATGTAAACACGTATAAAAATATATATATAAAATACCCATTAAATAATGTAAATTCGCGTCAAAATAAATAAACAAAATATCAATAAAAGAATGTGTATTTGTATGAAAATAGATATACAATATACACATAAAATCACCTAAATTTTTATAAAACTATATACAAAAATACACAAAAATAATTTAAATTTGCATGACAATAAATATACAAAATACACATAAAATTACGTAAATTTGTATTGAAATACATTTACAAAATACACATAAAATAATGTAAATTTGAATGAAAATATATAAACAAATACACTTAGAATATCGTAAATTTGTATAAAATATATATACAAAATACACATTAAATAATGTAAATATGTATAAAAAAATATATATGAAACACAAATAGAATAATGTAAAATCGTATCAAAATAAATACACAGAATAATAATAAAATAATGAAAATCTGTATGAAAATTAAGATGCAAAATACCCATAAAATAACGCATTTTTTATAAAAATATATATACCTAGACACACATAAAATATTTGAATTTGTATTAAAATAGATATACAAAATGCACATACAATAAGGTAAATTTGTATTGAAATAGAAATGCAAAATACATATAAAACAATGTAAATTTGTTTCAAAATAGATATACGAATACATGTAAAATAACGTAGATTTTTATGAAAATATAAATACAAAATACACATTAAATGAAGTAAATACGTATAAAAAAGGTATACAAAATACACATAAAATAATGTAAACTCGTATCAAAATAAATAAATGAAATACTAATAAAAGAATGTGTATTTGTATAAATATAAATATACAAAATACACATAAAATAAGGTAAATTTGTATTGAAATATTTATACAAAATACATAAAACAATGTAAATTTGTATCAAAATATTTAAACAAATACACATATATTAACGTAAATCTGTATTAAAATGTATAAACAATATACACATTAAATAATGTTAATACGTATAAAAAATCATATAATCATGTAATTCGTATCAAAATAAATGAATAAAATACCAATAAAATAATGTAAATTTGTATGAGAAAACATATACAAAATACTCATAAAATAACGCAAATTTCTATAAAAATATATGTACAAAAATGGACATAAAATAAAGTAAATTTGCATAAAAAATATATACACAAAACACACATTAGATGATGTAAATGAGTATAAAAATATGTATAGAAAATACCTATGAAAAAATCTAAACTCGTATCGAATTAAATTAAGAAAATACCTATAAAATGATGTAATTTTGGATGAAAATATATATAGAAAATACACATAAAATTACCTAAATACAAATACAAATATACACATCAAATAATTTAAGATTGAATGAAATAAATATACAAAATAATTATAAAATAAGGTAAATTTGTAATAAAAACTATGTAAAAATACACATAAAATAATATAAATTTATATGAAAATATATATACAAATACACATAAAATAACATGAATTTGTATAAAAATTTGTATGAAACATATATACGAATACACACAATAAAATAATGTAAATTTTTATTAAAATATATGTACAAAATGCACCTAAAATAATGTAAACACGTAGAAAAATATATATACAAAATACACATAAAATAATGTAAACTCGTATCAAAATAAATAAACAAAACTCCAACAAAAGAATGTATATTTGTAGGAAAATAAATATACAAAATACAAATAAAATAACTAAAATTTGTATAAAAATATATACAAATATATACAAAAATAATTTAAATTTGTTTGAAAATAGATTTGCAAAATTCACATAAAATTAGGCAAATTTGTATTGAAATACATATACAAAATACACATAAAATAATGTAAATTTGTATGAAAACATATAAACAAATACACATAAATAACGTAAATTTGGATAAAATATATTTACAAAATGTACATTAAATAATGTACATATGTATAAAAATATATATACAAAATACACATAGAATAATGTTAAATCGTTTCAAAATAAATAAACAGAATATCAATAAAATAATGTAAATTTGTATGAAAATAAAGATGCAAAATACCCATATAATAACGCATATTTGCATAAAAATATATATACAAAAAAGCACATGAAATAATTAAATTTGTATTGAAATAAATATACAAAATGCACATACAATAAAGTTAAATTATGTTTTTTTGTATCAAAATATATATACGAATACACATAATATAGAGTAAATTTCTATGAAAATATACATACAAAATATATGTAAATTTATGTAAATAAATTTATATAATATTTAGTATAAAAATATATATACCAAATACACCTAAAATAATGTAAATTCGTATCAAAATAAATAAACAAAATTCCGATAAAAGAACGTATATTTGTAGAAAAATAAATATACAAAATACACATAAAATAACGAGAATTTGTATAAAAATATATACAAAAAAAACACAAAAATAATTTCAATTTGTATGAAAATAGATATACAAAATACACATATAATTATTTAAATTTGTCTTTAAATACATGTACAAAATACACATAAAATAATGTAAATATGCATGAAATGAAAACAAATACACATAAAATAACGTACATTTGTATAAAATATATATACAAAATACACATAGAATAATGTAAAATCGTATCAAAATAAATACACAGAATATCAATAAAATAATGTAAAATTGTATGAAAATGAAGATGCAAAATACCCTTAAATAAAGTTTTTTTTTATAAAAATACATATACAAAAATACATATTCAATAATTAAATTTGTATTAAAATTAATATACAAAATGCACATACAATAAGGTAAACTTGTATTGAAAAATATCGAAATTCACATAAAACAATGTAAATTTGTTTCAAAATATATATACGAATACACATAAAATAATGTATATCTCTCTCTCTCTCTCTCTCTCTCTTTATTTATTTTTTTTTTTTTTTTAATCAAGGGTATAGTACGAAGAGGAAGTGGGTTAGTGGTGAGGTACAGGTGGGGAATAGGAAAGACAGTAGGAGTGTACAGTTGTATGGTGTAGGTTCGTTAGTTGTTCTGGTGTAGTTATTGTTTATCGGGCACCTTATTTGTATACCCCCGGCGTGCTGGGGGTTTGTGTGTTGGATTGTTTGTGTGTAGAGCTAAGCTAAGCTATGGCGTCACTTGTGTGAAGTGATGTGTGGGCGGTTGTTCTCGTAGTGACTTCAAGCTGCGCGGAAACCAGGGGTGGACCAAGTTCGTGCTGCCGTCAAGCTCCTTGACGTGGGTGTAGTTCACGTCGTCTTGCTGGTCTAGCTTCTCCCATATCTTTCCGGCCGCCTCCCGTAGCCTTGTGCTGACTAGTTGTACTCCGAGTCTGCGGTGTTGTGCTGCTGTGTTTTCCGTGTACGGGTATTTCTGTCCGGTGGCAAATCTCAGCGCTTTGTTCTGCAGCCTCTGAAGCTGTAACATCTTGGTGTGGGAAGCCATGTGTGTCGGGGTGGGTGAGTAGTCTAGTATAGGAAGTATCTTAGTCTTTACTAGATACAGTTTGAGCCGCTCTGTGAAGTGCCAGAATCTGTTTAGAGATGTGAGGGCTGTTTTAACTTTCATGGTTTTGTCGTTGACATGTTTAACGATCAGGCCTGTGGATGTCACTGTGTGGCCTAATATCTGGCATTGTTTTTGGTGGGAGATGGTGTTGCCCTGTATTTGTATCTCTCTCTCTCTCTCTCTCTCTCTCTCTCTCTCTCTCTCTCTCTCTCTCTCTCTCTCTCTCTCTCTCTCTCTCTCTCTCTCTCTCTCTCTCTCTCTCTCTCTCTCTCTCTCTCTCTCTCTCTCTCTCTCTCTCTCTCTCTCTCTCTCTCTCTCTCTCTATATATATATATATATATATAAAAAATACACTTGAGATGATGTAAATACATATAAAAATATATATACAAAAAACACATTAAATAATATAAATTCGTGTCAAAATAAATAAATAAAATATCAATAAAAGAATGTGTATTTGTATGAAAATAGATATACAAAATACACATAAAATAACCTAAATTTATATAAAACTATATACAAAAATACACAAAAAATAATTTAAGTTTGTTATTTTATGTGTATTTTGTATATATTTTCTCATACAGATTTATATTATTTTATTGGTATTTTGTTTATTTATTTTGATACGAATTACGTTATTATATGTGTATTTTGTACAAATTTTTTATACGTATTTACATTATTTAATGAGTATTTTGTTTATATATTTTTTATACAAACTCACTTCATTATATGTGTATTTTTATAAATATTTTGATACAAATTTACATTATTTTATGTACTTTGTATATATATTTCAATTCAAATTTAGCTTAA